>NC_068303.1:3555886-3900886 GCF_025860055.1 Xyrauchen texanus
TGTACTTACTTATGTCACTTTTGGGTACTTTCACCAGAATACACACCAGTAAACTGAGCACCACCTTGA
The DNA here is from genome assembly GCF_025860055.1 of Xyrauchen texanus. Lineage (NCBI taxonomy): Eukaryota > Metazoa > Chordata > Actinopteri > Cypriniformes > Catostomidae > Xyrauchen > Xyrauchen texanus. Next base: position 3,555,956 of record NC_068303.1, read on the forward strand.
CAATTTGGGACTTTTGTGTGTCCTCATTTGTTTGACCATATAATCAGTATTCAGCATGCTTTAAAATGGTCCCCAGCATTAAAATCTCACTTGTCCCAAAAAAACACTTTTAAGTGATTTGTGTACCTGAAGTGTGTATCCCCCACCAATTTGTGTATAACACAGCGCCCCTAAGAGAACTGCACTTCCGATTTTATACACACTTTCGGAATCTGACCAATCAGAAGCCAGTAAGAATTTTTCGACACAGCGCACTCAGTGGCTCTTATAGAAACTGCACTTACTTAATACCTTGTCAATCTGACCAATCAGAAGCCAATTACGTCATCCTTAAAGATGGCGGAAGGAGAGTTCTTATTTACATGAAAGAATATAAGGATAAATCACATTATATTTTACATTGCATTGTAAATAATTAGTGAGTAAATAAAAATAGAGTGGTTTTGGTTAAGCACTGGGAGATTTAAAATCGTATGTCCAAAATGTTTTTCTAATCCCGATCCTTTTCTGCCACTTCACTACCGAGCTTACCCCTCCCCGCTTACCGAGAGTTACCGAGAATTACCGAGACGGAGGCGGCGCGAACGATGCAGTGCAGTCAATTGATTGTACTGTAATTTAGATATTAGTTTATTAAAGATAAATGTATAAACAATATTTAAAATAGGAAGGTGATCGACACATAAGCACGTGTCGTTGCAAAGCAATCATTGTCTTCTCAGAGAAGGGGACAAATATTTACATTTATTAACGTTTTTAGTATGTGTATGCACCTGGATGTATTCAATGAAAATATGCCTGTAAAGGATGTGTTAAAATCGAAATCGCTTGATTTTATTAGTGATCTTTTAAACATTGTATTCCCCACTTCAATTATTTTGGTATCTTTCAGCCGCAAGGGAAGCACCGCACCCTCCCCGCCTCAATGAGAGCAGTACAGAGACGAGCAATGAACAGCACAACACTTATTATATTTTTCATTAACACTTTGTTATTTATATATATATATATATATATATATATATATATATATATATATATATATATATATATATATATATATATATATATACAGTACACACACACAAATATATATATACAAATATATATATATGTATATGTGTGTATATACTATAATTATATTAAAAGACATGGAGATTAATTTACTGTCTTGAAGCAAATCTCAGTTGAATTCTTACCTAACCCTTAAAAGTAGATTATTTTATTTATTTATTGCAAGGGATATATGCTGCTTTTCATGTGACAAAGTGATTAAGCTGGGAAATGTATTCTTAAGTAATACATTTAAATAATTGATTGCAGAATAACCAGCAGCCAAGTTGTCTTTTTTGTTTCCTATCAAATTATTATACAGCATACCAATCGCTATTAACTAGAACATGTTGTTTTCAATACCAAGACGGATGACTATTAGTTTATTTTATGGTGCTGTGTTTAATTTCATCACACAGAGGATTAAATCTGTAGAGGAGTGACTGCAATTGATATTGAGAAATTTTAGGACATTTGAAACCCTGTCTGAAAATATGTATTGTGTATTCAAACAACAGCAATTCAAAATTAACACTTTTGTTACATACTGTACATCACACAGTTGTAGTCATTATTGTAATCCTCATTTTCACCAATGTAGCTAAAACACATTGTAACGTGGTCATGTTATAAGTTACAAAAGCTTTTGGAAACAGAAAATAAACTTGATATCTAACTAGAATTAGACCCAGTGTCATTAGTTCTGTGCCTTCAAGACCCATAACAGACTTCTGACCTAAAGGGAAATCATTTAGCATATTAACTTTTACTTCAAAGAAAAAGAATGAAAAGAAACAACTACCATGGGCCAGCCCTATTTATTTTACAAGGAGAAGCTTAACTTTAAACACAATTCTTATTTAATAGTTAATTTCCTGTTGTTCCTGTTGACATACTTGGCTGCTTTGTTATTTTATTATTATTATTGTTATTATTATTTTAATGTAGCTAATATAATTTATAATTTAATATAATTTAGTGAAAAAAATCACTAACTATAATGTTTAAAAATGCTGCAAATTGATGTAGAAAATTAGAATACCTGAAATGATTCTATGTATTTTGAGACAAAAGAGTTTTGTTGAAGGTGATTAAATAAAAAGTTTTTCAATAAACATTGAATTTTGGCAAGGATAGTATTGGGGGTAAAAAGTTCCCCTGTTGCAGGAGCTAAAAGTCACAAAAACTGTTGGCAGGGGAGAAGGTGCAGACTGCCTGATTGACAATTAATTGCTTTTCATAACTGAGGGGTAATACATTTATTCTGAATGATGTGTAGAGCCTGTCCATATTGACTGTTCAAATCATAATCAATGTTCAAATCATTTGTGAAATGTCTGTGGCAACATTTTAGATTAAAGATGTACAATGTTACAAAAGCCAAAAGTGGAAATTAACAGGAAATATTGCACCCTTTGCTGGAGTGGTTATTTTGAATATTTATTTAATGCAGGAAAAAAATACAATACAAAAAAAATGAAATAAAAAAGTTTTTAAAAGTACAGTGACCAATTGTGCAATATCACTAAGTATGCATATACTGTATAAGTATAGATATGTGTATACTTACAAATTACTAGATACAAGTATACAGATAAACTACTATTCAAAAGTTTGGGATCACTATGAACTTTGTATGTTTTTGTAAGTAAATTATACTTTTATTAATCAAAGATGCTTTAAATTTAACAAGAAATGCAGTAAAGAAATTTTTGTTAAAAATGACTAATTTAATTAAAATAAATGCTGTGTTCAAGAATCCTACACTTGCAGCATTGACACCTCAGGCATTCCTAGCAGTCAGTTTATTCTAGATCTTCAAGTGAACACCTTTCACTGACCTTATCGCCAAACGTTGAACAACAGCTCAACATCTCAAACTTTGTACAGAATAGAGACATTTGAATGGATTAATCATTTATCAGTTCATTATTTAAATTGCATGTTCTATCTTTTTTCCTATTAGCCAGTGTCAGGCACTTTTTTTCTTTTAAGTCTACCTAAAATTCTTCTCTTCTAAATGTTGCAGAATAAAACTGGTATTTGCATGTACAGGTCTAGGATTTGTGCGGAGTTATCTAGAGAGTCTGATGGACTTGTGTACTAGTTGTGCATCTGGCTTGTCCATTTCTCTGTTAATTCAGATTGTTTTATTCTTTAAAGTAGTGGTGCATGGAATAGCCTTCATCTTCAAAAAGAAAAATAGACTGACTTTCTTGATAAATGTGTTTCTTTTAGCCAGTTTTCAAACCAATGTCCAGGGTAAGCAAAGTGGCTTGCAGTAAATAAAAAAAAAGTGACATACTACACTGTGATGTTCAGGTTAAGTCATGTGGTTTTATTGTCGTTCTACCATATACAGTTAGTACCAGTCTCTGAGTATTGAGGAGTCTGATAGCTTGGGGAAGAAGTTGTTACACAGTCTGGCCGTGTGGGCCCGAATGCTTCGGTACCTCTTGCCAGACGGCAGAAAGGTGAATAGTTTATGTGAGGGAGTGTGGATCATCCACAATGTTGGTTGCTTTTTCTGGATGCAGCGCTTAGTGTAAAGGTCTTTGATGGAGGGAAAACAGACCCCGATGATCTTCTCAGCTGTCCTCACTATCCTCTGCAGGGCTTTATGGTCCAAAATGGTGCAAGTCCCAAACCAGGCAGTGATGCAGCTGGATGCTCTCAATAGTCCCTCTATAGAATGTTGTGAGGATGGGGGTGGGAGATGTGCTTTCCTCAGACTTCGAAGAAAGTAGAGACACTGCTGGGCTTTCTTGGTAATAGAGTTGGTGTTGTGGGACCAGATGAGGTTCTCCTGCCTGGTGAACACCAAGGAATTTGGTGCTCTTGATGATCTCCACAGAGGAGCACTTTATTATATATATATATATATACACACATACATATATACAATTTACTGTCTTGAAGCAAATCTCATTTGAATTCTTACCTAACCCTTAAAAGTAGATTATTTTATTTATGTATCGCAAGGGACTGTATATGCTGCTTTTCATGTGACAAAGTAATGTGATGAAGCTGGAAAATGTATTTTTAAGTAATAAATAAAAATAATTTGATGATTTGATGCAGAATAACCATCAGCCAAGTTATGTCCATATTACATAGTTTCTTACAATAATGGTATTTAAGGGAATCAGAAATCAAGATGATTTAAGATAGATATTTGTGCAGTGTATCAGATACAGGTCAGTGTAGGCTGCCCTTCCCCACACACCTGATCACTGCTGCCTATCCAGAGCAAAACTTCACATGCAAAAACTTCACAGCTCAAAAAATTGAAAAAGCAAGAAAAGTAGACATGCTCAAAAAGGGAAAGAAAATTAGACGTGCTCAAAAAAAGATAAAGTAGATATACTCATAAGAATATTGATAATTTAAATTATTGTGTAAATAAAGCAATTAAAAAGAAATGTTACTAGACACTTTTCCACTTTTCTAACTTTGTATTTAATGGGAAATGCCATTGATTTATTAGAATGAACAGAATATAAGATTGCAAGTGAAGTGTAAGTTTGGAGACACTCATTAACCCCTCCCCCACTCTGCTTTCACTCAGAAGCACTTGATTTGCCCGCGGAAAAGTCTTGAAGGGGGATGGGCGCTCGCGCTGACCGTGAGATGCAGTGACGTCACTACACAGTAACGCGATGAGATTAATTATGTTTTGAAAGACATTTGATATGTGGCGTTTTTTCAACTAAAAGAAAAAAGTAGAATGTCAGTTTTCATGAGAACATGAGATTATGTATGTATTACCCAATTCGTTTTTTTGCATTTAAATGTCGTGGTGTTTGCACTAAAACATTACATTGTAAATCATTAGTGAGTAAATAAAAATAGAGTGGTTTTGGTTAAGCACTGGGAGATTTAAAATCGTATGTCCAAAATGTTTTTCTAATCCCGATCCTTATCTGCCACACTACCCCTCCCCGTTTACCGAGAGTTACCGAGAATTACCGAGACGGAGGCGGCGCGAACGATGCAGTGCAGTCAATTGATTGTACTGTAATTTAGATATTAGTTTATTAAAGATAAATGTATAAACAATATTTAAAATAGGAAGGTGATCGACACATAAGCACGTGTCTTTGCAAAGCAATCATTGTCTTCTCAGAGAAGGGGACAAATATTTACATTTATTAACGTTTTAGTATGTGTATGCACCTGGATGTATTCAATGAAAATATGCCTGTAAAGGATGTGTTAAAATCGAAATCGCTTGATTTTATTAGTGATCTTTTAAACATTGTATTCCCACTTCAATTATTTTGGTATCTTTCAGTCGCGGGAAGCACCGCACCCTCCCCTGCCTCAATGAGAGCAGTACAGAGACGAGCAATGAACAGCACAACACTTATTATATTTTTCATTAACACTTTGTTATATTATATATATATATATATATATATATATATATATATATATATATATATATATATATACAGTACACACACACAAATATATATATACAAATATATATATATGTATATGTGTGTATATACTATAATTATATTAAAAGACATGGAGATTAATTTACTGTCTTGAAGCAAATCTCAGTTGAATTCTTACCTAACCCTTAAAAGTAGATTATTTTATGTATTTATTGCAAGGGACTGTATATGCTGCTTTTCATGTGACAAAGTGATTAAGCTGGGAAATGTATTCTTAAGTAATAAATAAAAATAATTTGATGATTTGATGCAGAATAACCATCAGCCAAGTTATGTCCATATTACATAGTTTCTTACAATAATGGTATTTAAGGGAATCAGAAATCAAGATGATTTAAGATAGATATTTGTGCAGTGTATCAGATACAGGTCAGTGTAGGCTGCCCTTCCCCACACACCTGATCACTGCTGCCTATCCAGAGCAAAACTTCACATGCAAAAACTTCACAGCTCAAAAAATTGAAAAAGCAAGAAAAGTAGACATGCTCAAAAAGGGAAAGAAAATTAGACGTGCTCAAAAAAGATAAAGTAGATATACTCATAAGAATATTGATAATTTAAATTATTGTGTAAATAAAGCAATTAAAAAGAAATGTTACTAGACATAGCCACTTTTCTAACTTTGTATTTAATGGGAAATGCCATTGATTTATTAGAATGAACAGAACATAAGATTGCAAGTGAAGTGTAAGTTTGGAGACACCTCAATTAACCCCTCCCCCACTCTGCTTTCACTCAGAAGCACTTGATTTGCCCGCGGAAAAGTCTTGAAGGGGATGGGCGCTCGCGCTGACCGTGAGATGCAGTGACGTCACTACACAGTAACGCGATGAGATTAATTATGTTTTGAAAGACATTTGATATGTGGCGTTTTTTCAACTAAACGAAAGGTAGAATGTCAGTTTTCATGAGAACATGAGATTATGCATTTTTAGCATTTAAATGTATTGTGTTTGCACTATAAAAATACATAGTTGGCAAAATCTGTATCAGAATAAGAAAAAAAGACGTTATCAGAATATTTGTCTAAACATTTAATTTCAGAAAAGCTTCCTACAAGACTAAACATACTATTTATATCGTATATGGCAGAAATCGTTAGTATGAATGTGTGTCATTGCGAGTTTAACACGTGACAAACCTCGTTTTCCCGGAATTCAGACACGTGACAATGACGTCTAATGGAGCGAAGACAGTTTTTCCCGCGAACGACAACACTGAACACGCTCATTAAGGAAGAAAAGGTAAGATGTCTTTTCATAAAAATATACAATAAGAGATTCTTGACTAATAAATCGATGTTTAGCGTTGTATTCACTTGTGTTCTTCTATGTCAATTGTTAGTTGAACCTGTTTAATTATGAAGTTGACGATTAAACAATTAAGCCAATTAAGTTTGTGCTTTCCCACTAGTCACATTTGTGTATTGATGGATATAATTCAGTGTAAATCTTAGAAATGCATTAATAGCAGTACCTAAGGTACCAAATTTGCTATTTGTATTTTAACATATTTTGCTTTGAGGACATTATCTTTCTGTGGTGAAGTAGAAATGAAATAGTTTGGTGTATATCATTATTTATATCTTACCTCTTACTGTAATACTCCACAAACATGGAAGCAAAGTGTGATCACAGTTGTGACCAGTGGGATTAAACCCCAATGTAAATCAACATTCTGTCATTATTTAATTTGGAGTCTCTCTCTCTCTCTCTCTTTTGATTGAACAATTCTTTCTAAGATATTTTTTACATTGTAATTATGCTTGTTTATTCCATTAATTTTATATAATCGTTTTTTCCTCATGAAAATTGCCCTATGTGTGGAATTCAGCATGCTGGCTATCCGTAAAAGACGTAGAAGACCTCAGCAGGATGCTGAAGATAACATCATATTTGAAACTGAAAAGCCTGGTCTTCAAGAGCAGTACATCAGCAAATATAAAGGCAAGACAATTCAAATATAAGTACTTTGGATTACTTTTGTATTGCAGCTGAACTGTTGAATTAGTAAAATGTTAGTACATTTCAGATATTTCCATTTTTACTTATTAAATGAGATTGCAGACACCCTGTAACAGTAATCAAAATAATGTTTTTTTCTGCTTTAGGCCGTATGCTTTCACCACTGAATCTTTCTGCAGAGGAGACTTTGTTCTTGAATACAGAGGTGAACTTCTGAGTTCAAAGGAGAGTCTTGAACGAACTAAAAACTACACTGAAACTGAGAGCACATTCTTGTTTGATTTTCAGTGGCATGGAAAATATTGATGGTAAGTACATCAAGAACTGTTGACTTGATGTAGCAGGGAAGCTCAAAGAGATCTTTTTCTTCAAGAGAGTAAAAGGGCCAATTTTACCAATAATGATCATTCTCTCATCATTTACTCATTCTTATTCTATCTGACTCCCAATTTAAGTCATCATTCCCTATAAATCTTTATTAATGAATAACTCCTTTCACATTTGAAATGTAGAGTGCTCTGCACATGTGTCAAGTGCAAACAACCGTAAACCAGCTTCTCTCATGAACTACAGCGGAGGATTTATAGAGAATAATGACATATTTGGGTTGAATTCTCACCCAAAGCTAATTTTATCACTTCAGAAGACATGGACTAAACACTTGAGAGGTACAGGTGCATCTAAAAAATGTGAATATCATGGAAAAGTTAAAAATTGAACTTTCATATATTCTAGATTCCTTACACATGAAATTTTTTTTTTTGGTTTTAATGTTGATAATTACAGCTTACAGCTCATGGAAATAAAAAATCCAGTATCTCAAAATATTAGAATAAAGAATTTATAATACAGAAATGTCAACCTTCTGAAAAGTATTTTAATTTATGCACTCAATACTTGGTCAGGGCTCTTTTGCACAAATTATTGCATCAATGTGGCGTGGCATGGAGGCAATCTGTCTGTGGCACTGCCGAGGTGTTCTGGAAGCACAGGATGCTTTGATAGCTGCCATCAGCTTGTCTGTATTGTTGGGCACAGTAATACCATTGTTAGAAAACCAGTTACTTGTAGTTCTGGCTCTGTGGGCAGGTGCCAAGTCCTGCTGGAAAAGGAAATCAGCATCTCCAAAAACCTTGTCAGCAGATGGAAGCATGAATTGCTCTAAAATATCCTGGTAGACGGCTGAATTGACTCTCGACTTGAGAGAAAACAGTGGACCAACACCAGCAGATGACATGGCACCCCATATCATCACTGACTGTGGAAACTTCACACTGGCCTCTCCACTGAGCAACGGTCCAGTTCTTCTCCTTTAACCCAGGTAAGACGGTTCTGGCGCTTGTCTCTGGTCTTGGAATGGAACAGCACTCATTCAGCAATGACCTTCTGTGGCTTACCCTCCTAGTGGAGGATGTCAATGAGTGTCGCCTGGACAACTGTCAAGTCACCAGTCTTCCCCATGATTGTGGTTGTGTGTACTGAACCAGACGGAGATTAAAGGCTCGGAAACCTTTGCAGGTGTTTTGAGTTAATTAGCTGATTAAAACTCTTCTCAGGTTGATATTTCTGTATTATAAATTCTGTATTCTAATATATTGAGATACTGGATTTTTTATTTCTATGAGCTGTAAGCAGTAATCATCAAGATTGCAACAATAATTTTTATGTGAAATGAATCTAGAATATAGAAAGTTCCACTTTTTGAATGAATTTTCCACAATATTAAATTTTTTTGAGCAGCTGTATGTTTTCCCTTTATAACCTTTTTTGAGCTTGAAAGCTTTGGACTCCATTGGCTTACATTGTAAGGACCAAAACACGCCAAAAATGATTACCACAGGAGACAGAAAGTCATATGAGGGCGTAGTAAATGATGAGAGAATTATAGTGAACTGTGCCTTTAATATAAAAACAGACTGTAGATGTGAAAAACACTTCTGTATATGTCTTGCATACATTTAATGGTAAGTGTGTGTGTTTATATAGTATGGATGCATCCAAGGAAGACAAGTCCCTGGGAAGACTTGTCAACGATGAGCACAAAAATCCAACTTGCAAAATGAGAACTGTTGAAGTGAAGAAAAAGCCTCATCTTTGTCTATTTGCTGTACGAGACATTTTACCAGGTGAAGAAATCACTTACAACTATGGCGTACTCGACTGGCCGTGGAGAGCCAAGGTACCATAAAGAAAATGCTAGAATTCATAAGCAGCAATATATGATGCCTTTTTCCTGTCATTAATTGCTAATGTGTTTTATGGTCTCATATTTCTCCAGTCTTTAAATGAACCGTCAACAGAATCCAGTGATGTAAAATCAGTCAGCAGTTTGGGCCCACAGAAATCGGTAAGTACAGTTAATTCTGCTTCACTCCTTGTAATGACAAAATGGGTAATTTTGAAGCTTAGAGGCCGGATTTTACAATGCATTAAAACAATATAACTAACTCTTAAAGGAGTAGTTTACCCTAAAATAACAATTCTTTCATTATATTCATGCCATCACAGATGAATATGACTTTCTTTCTTCAGCAGAACACAAATAAAGATTTTTAGAAGAATATCTCAGCTCTGTAGGTCCGCGACAATGCAAGTCAACAGGTACCAAATTTTGATAGTCCCAATGTAATCGATCACAACTGCAGTCCGCCATTAATGTCTTCCCAAGCTAAATTAATGATGTTTATAAGAAAATAACAGAATTAAAAAGTTATGATAATCTTCACTTCTGGTCACATTCTTCCCTTCCACGACGCTTTTAATGTAAGTGTTAACAAGTCAAGTGAGAAGTGATACCAAATTTCTTTGACTTGTCCTCACTTTTCCCTCAACTATACCAGAGCAGTGCTTACTAAAAATAAAACAACTTCGTTAAATTAACAAAACATACATCTTACCTTTTGGCTCACCTCAGTGATGCTTAAATGTCTTTAGGTGCCACAGTTTTTAACATTGACAATGTATATTTTACTCTTGGCTTAAGCTAAATACCTCTTTATATCTACAGCAGCTGTTTCAATCAAGAATGTCAAAGTTATGACAACATCATGAAGATTGTTATAATCGCTTAAAAGAGCAGAGACTGAGAGGAATGAGAGTGAAAAGAAACATCTCAAGCTATTGCATGATCAGGTCACTAAACAGCTGTCACAAAAGATTGCTCGGTGAGTAATATATATGAACACAGACGATCACAAATAATTAACACCTCAATTTCTTTACAGGTGCTTTTTGGTACTTTTGAGCCTTTCATTTAGTCCATATGATATTACTTCTGATTATGTTTTCCAGCTGTCCCCGCCACCCACTGAAGTATGCACATCTGATACACCATCACATTCACCACTTAATGTGCCGCAATCCTCATCACCTTTGCCCTGTGCTGCATCCACCGCAGGGAATGGCTTATCACAGGAACCTGAGCCTGTCTCATTAAGGGAGGTGGGTATACACATTTAGTAGACAATCTGTGGATGTCGCCATACCAGTTTAGCTTCTGGTACATGCACATTAATTTGTGTTTGTTTTATGCTTGGGTAATGCAGTTACTGCCTCCTAAAAATGAAATAGAACTCAATTTAAACAACTTTTAACATTTATGTACCCCCCCCACCACCTGCAACCACACATACATTCCAGTGGTCAAACATAAAATAACAACAGACACGCATATAAACAAACAGTCCAAATAAAATACTTGATGACTTAAAAACATATACAATTAACCAACATACCCCACCTGCCCACATCCCTCAAATTTTTTTTAAATGGTCAAAATTAACATAAATTCACATAAATTTGCTGGGAATAAAATACCCAAATACTAAATGCCCTGTTTGGGCCACTGAAAGATGTCAGATGAAAAGCTGTTTACGGGCAGTATGCTGTCAGAGCCAAAGTTTCAGATTTAGACCAGTTAAATAGAATTTAGACCCCAGAGCCTTGCCTGTAGGTAAGGGCTTAATTACCTCGCCAAGCTCCTCCAAGTTTATCTCCAGAATCAATAAAAAATGTTTGCTCAGTCAACAGTTTAGGGAGATCTAATGGTTCCACAAAATTTCTAATATCTTCATCAGTAGATCTAAAACATGGAACTATAAAGATCAAGATAGATTTCTTTAAAAGTATTATTAATATCAATGGTAAATATTTCACCAGCAGCAGATTTAATTGAGGGAATGGTAGAAAAGACTCTTTCCTTTATATATCTAGCCAAAAGCTTCCCTGCTTTGTCCCCCCACTCAAAGTATGACAAAATAGTATTATATCTGTATTTCAATCGGGTCAATTCTCTGAGGCCATCAGATCTACATTTGGCGCTTCAGCTCTGCCTCGCACTTTTAATATTCCCTCCAACTCCACGCAGTTCTCATGCTTTGGATTTTTTGATGAATGAGGCATACTGTATGATCCCACCCCTAAGAAATGCCTTAAGTGTCTACAAGCCACGTCCACAGAAGATAATGAGGACCAGTTGGACTCCATATAAACAATGATTTCGACTTTAAAATTAGTTGGAACTCAGAATTTTGCAAAAGGGAAACATTAAAACACCAACTATATTCTTTTTTTTTTTTTCTCTGTATGTGGCAACACCTTTAAACTCACCAGAGTGTGATCAGAGACTAAGATGTATAGTCCCTACCATATGGATTCAAATGTATAGACCCTACCATATGGGTTCAAAAGTCTCCAAATATCTGTAAGACCAAGATTTGTACACATCCTCTGAAGCGTAGATGTTGCTCTAGGGGACTTACACACTTTTCCTTTACTATGATCAAGGACTGAATCCATCAATAGATTAAAGTCTCCTCCCAACATTATATTGTTATAATGCACATTGTTATGTGCAGAAATATTAGCCAAAATCAACCTTTGCCCCTGAATTTCAAAAAAAAAAATAATGACTCTAATTTAACTTTAATCTGCTGGAGACATTTGAATTGTAGATGTTTACTTATCAATGTAATGACTCCCTGCTCTTACTCGAGCCAGCACTAAAGAAAACATGTCCATCCCATATCTTCCCAAAATGTTCAGCTTCCTGCAGAAAACTTGTGTTTCTTTAAGAAACACTATATCCTATTTCTTACGCTTTTAAGAAAATAAATAACCTTCCTTCTTTTTATGGGGTGTCCCAACCATTCACATTCCATGTGGAGAGTGACAATCCACTCATATTAGTATTTGACATTAACATAGTAGAGAAATTAGATAAAAATGTAATTATAAAGACCACATTCCACATTGGTGCAACAATCAACCCCTAACTTTCCCCAGCAAAAAAAAGAAAAACATGTGCATTAACCCCAAGCACAACATCACCAATTGGTGTCCATCCCTCTAAACTCAAACAGTCCATGTACGCTCACGATAGTCCCTATGCACAAACTTGCCATCAGATTGCTCAAGTCCGTGCTTCCACACAATTTTTTTAAACAGAATTACACATCAGAAGATCATCTATAAAACAAACTCCAGCCCATAAGCTGAATAAACACACAAAAAAAGTGTAGATTCATCCACTTAATTGTCTTGAAGGTCTGGGCCTGCACAAAACAAGCTCCAGTCAAGCATGAACCTGCACAAAGCATCTATTCAGTTCTTTGTGCAGTCAAACTCACTCCAATGTCCTGTAAGAAATATTCCACAAAACAAACTCCAGCCAACTTGAGGCATAAGCACCTAAAACAAGCAGATTCATCCACATGGCTTACTCCAATGTCTTTATGTAGGACAATGCTTGCTGTGACATGTAAATAGTATGCAGACATCCTTAGTATCTGTTCTCAATTTGGCCAGGAATATCAGTGCAAAAGTGATCATCCGCTGATGTCATCCGCTGATTCTATTTAGAGAACATGTCGACAATCAACAGAGCAATGAAAATTGACACAGCCTGTCTCTAAAATCCGAAATGATTTTAATTGTTTAATTTTCGATTAGCACGCTTTTAAAATCATGGTAAATGGGATACTGTTTAAAATATTTGGAAACTACCCAGCTCTATTCATCGATATACAATTAAATCATCCTATAAACCAGCCCTAGTGAGAACATGAGAAAACGGCACATTTTTATATAAAAATACATTCCTCTTGCGTAATGATCAAATTCAATGCTGTCCCAAGATTTTGTGTGTTCATCTTTCTGCATGTTTGTCTGTCAGTGCAACCAGGTGAAGCATTAGATATTTACATACAATGATATTAACAATATAAAAAATCTCCACCAGTTGACACTTTATTTCTATATAAATATATACAGTATATCGTGGAGATGAAACGCCACCCAGTCTTAATATCTCTATTAAGATAAGTCACTATTATTACATAAATGTCCAACCATAATTATTTGATAAAAATTTTTGTGCACTCAAATTCCAATCACATATTACTCTCCAAAGAAGGGCATTTTAGATTATTAGAGAAATTATGTGAGAGGTAATGCGATATGCTATGCAGCATTTTTAATGCTTGTATGATAACCTGAAAGAGTGTCTTGCTTGTCATTACACTTAAGTAACCACAGTACAATGCTAATTAGATTTACAGAAACCACATAATGCCCATAGACTACTAACACCTTATCTTATTTAAAAGTTCACTCCCCTTATTTGAGCACTGAAACTTACTGAAATTGTACATCCTTATTTTCATCATGTGTTGTTCTCTTTTTCAGTACTCATGGAAAGCCCTCAGTGATTCAGATGTTACAGACTACAGCTATGTTGACTATGTACCCAAGAGCAGCTCAGACGTAATCAGATGATAGTGCTTCTGGATATAGCATGGTTGAAAGTAGCTTAGATGAAGCTAATGAAAAGACTTCTGAAAAGGTATGGTCAAAAGTTCTCTGAAAATCCAACTTCACCTTTTTCACAAAGCTATAAAGATACAAGCAGTTCATCAGACACAGGCGTGACAACACCATCACCAAATGCTAAAGTGCAATGCAAAACCAAAGAGACAGACCCTCTTCTGAAGATAGGTCTTTTATTCAATCAATGCCATCACCTGTGCAGGATCGCAAGTCATATAAGAAGCAGTATTGTCTTTATTGCTCTAAGCCTTTTTCAAAAATGGCAAGACACCTTGAATCTGTCCATCGCAATGAAGTGGACGCTGCAAAGGCAGTTATGCTTCCAAAACATTCTAAAGAGAGGCTAATCCAGTTAAACCTCCTTAGAAAAGGGGCAACTTTGCCCACAACACAGATGTGGCAAGAAATGGACATGGAGAGATGGTTGCCTGCTACCGCCCAAAAGAGAGCAAAAAGCCAAGGATTTCATTCACTGTGTTTACTGCCAAGGGCTTTACAACAAGCGTAGCCTTTGGAAACATTTAAAGAACTGTCCTCTGAAACCTAAAGATGATGAATCCAAGGGCAGGAAAAGAGTCCGATCACTCTGCGTCTGAAAACTCCAGTTGGTTTAGAAGTGAGCAAAGGTTTAAAGAATATACTTTCCATTATGAACTATGATGAAGTTTCCCGTGTTGTTCACTCTGACTGCTGCATCATGCAACTGGGGAGCACATGTTTAATAGGATGGGATCTGATGTTAATAAACATGACTACATCAGACAGAAGATGAGAGAAGTTGGCAGACTTCTTCTTGAAGCAAGGAAGATTACTCGGCTAAGATCTATGGTGGACTTCATCATTCCAGCAAATTTCAAACAAGTCATTTCAGCTGTTAAAGTTGTATCTGGCTATGATGAAGAGAAAAACTGCTACCAAGATTCCTCTCTAGCTCTCAAACTTGGTCATTCTTTAAACAAGATCTGTAGTATTGTTGAGAGCAATGCCATGATGTACGGAGACCATCAACGCGTTGAGTGTGCTCGAGACTTCAGAAAAATACACCAGGCAAGATGGAACTAATACATTTCTGCTGGTGCTTTAACTACTTTAAAAGAAGCCAAGTGGAACACGCTCAGATCATTCCTTTCACTCAAGATGTCAAAGTTCTGCATGCACATCTGAAAGAAACACAAACAGTTCCTAAGCAAGCTCAGAAACTGCCCATCGGCAAAAAGCTATTCAGCTCTTGCTAAGGTCACATTGACGCAAGTCATCCTGTTCAACAGAAGAAGAGAAGGTGAGGTATCACTGAATGCTTTTGGCAGCTTTTAAAAGCAGGGATTCTTCTGAGCTACATGAAGACCTAGCGATCTGTCTTTCGGAGTTCGAGAGAAAGTTGTGTCTGCACTTCACCCGAAGTTGAGATCCGTGGTAAACGAGGGAGAAAGGTTCCTGTGCTTCTCAAGCCTTCAATGGTTTCTGCCATGGAGCTGCTTGTTGAAACACGTGAGGTTTGTGAAGTCCCAGCTGAGAATCCTTTTCTGTTTGCCAGATCAGGAGCAATGCCTGCATACCGAGGAGGAGAGTGCATTTACAGAGCTGCTCAGGAATGTGGCATAAAGAATCCAGAAGCACTGTCATCAACTAAGCTGAGGAAACACATAGCAACCATGTCAAAAATCTTGAACCTTGATGAGAACGAAGCAGATCAATTGGCTGATTTCCTCGGTCATGATATCAGAATCCACAGACAATATTACCGCTATCGGAGGGGACGCTGCAGCTGGCAAAGATGAGCAAGGTCTTGTTAGCAATGGAAAAGGGAACACTCTCAGACTTCAAAGGAAAGACGCTTGATGAGATTGAAATTGACCCAAATGGTATGAGCATGCTTGCATGTCTATGCTAATATTTTTGTCTATGCAAGTTTTTTGACAGAAAATGTAAGAAAAAAAATTACATTTGAAAGTATGATGCTATGATGATATTATATTTTCATTCATCAATGCTTTTTAGAACAATTTGAACCCCTCGCTAATGATATGTCAAGTGATGAGGAGGATTGCAGCGACCCATCTCAGTCAGCATCCCCAGAAGAGACGGCTCAACTGTCTGGATCACAAAAGGATCAAAGTAAGCAAAGTTTTAACCAATCATTTAATCACCAAGAATTACTTTTATATTAACTAAAGACAACAATCAGGGAGGCCAGTTCGAAGTAAAAAGGTTGTTTTATATCTTGGGGTATGCCTCTGGGCTTTCTTTAGAGAAAATAGACTGCAAGTTTAAAGAAAGTAAATGATTTAAATGTACATTCAGTAAGGTTTCGCTGTTTTGCTGGCTTTTGTTCGGCTTCTATATTTTCACACATCTTTTTTTATGTAATTACAATTGTATTCATTAATCACAGAACATATGCATAGTATAAAACAATGCTGTTTATAAGAATATGACACAATCTTGTGTTTTTTATTACAACTAGTGCTGTCGGTCAATTAAAAGTTTTAATCGTGATGAATCACATAATTTTACATCATTAATCATGAATAATCACTGATTTTGAAAGTGCTAAAATTTTACCTTTTAAATTGAAATTAATTTTAAAATGTATAATGGGAAAGATCAGGGCTGTGTTTCCCAAAAAAGAGCATTGGTGCCTACAGTATTTACGATCTATCCCAGAGATCACAAAGTTGTCTTTTGTTCCAAATTGCATGCAGGTCACTTACAATATACATTCAGGTCCATAAATATTGGGACATCGACACAATTCAAATCGTTTTGGCTCTATACACCACCACAATGGATTTGAAATGAAACGAACAAGATGTGCTTTAACTGCAGACTTTCAGCTTTAATTTGAGGGTATTTACATCCAAATCAGGTGAACGGTGTAGGAATTACTACAGTTTGTATATGTGCCTCCCACTTTTAAGGGACCAAAAGTAATGGGACAATTGGCTACTCAGCTGTTCCATGGCCAGGTGTGTGTTATTCCCTCATTATCCCATTTACAAGGAGCAGATAAAAGGTCCAGAGTTCATTTCAAGTGTGCTATTTGCATTTGGAATCTGTTGCTGTCAACTCTCACTATAAGAGCCAAAGAGCTGTCACTATCAGTGAAGCAAGCCATCATTAGGCTGAAAAATCAAAACAAACCCATCAGAGAGATAGCAAAAACATTAGGTGTGGCCAAATCAACTGTTTGGAATATTCTTAAAAGAAAGAACACACCGGTGAGCTCAGCAACACCAAAAGACCCGAAGACCACGGAAAACAACTGTGGTGGATGACCGAAGAATTCTTTCCCTGGTGAAGAAAACACCCTTCACAACAGTTGGCCAGATCAAGAACACTCTCCAGGAGGTATGTGTATGTGTGTCAAAGTCAACAATCAAGAGAAGACTTCACCAGAGTGAATACAGTGGGTTCACCACAAGATGTAAACCATTGGTGAGCCTCAAAAACAGGAAGGCCAGATTAGAGTTTGCAAACAACATCTAAAAAAGCCTTCACAGTTCTGGAACAACATCCTATGGACAGATGAGACAAAGAACAACTTGTACCAGAGTGATGGGAAGAGAAGAGTATGGAGAAGGAAAGGAACTGCTCATGATCCAAAGCATACCACCTCATCAGTGAAGCATGGTGGTGGTAGTGTCATGGCGCCGGCATGTATGGCTGCCAATGGAACTGGTTCTCTTGTATTTATTGATCTATGTGACTGCTGAAAAAGCAGCAGGATGAATTCTGAAGTGTTTCGGCAATATTATCTGCTCATATTCAGCCAAATGCTTCAGAACTCATTGACGGCGCTCACAGTACAGATGGACAATGACCAGAAGCTGCATCGCGTAAAGCAACCAAAGAGTTTTTCAAGGGAAAGAAGTGGAGTGTTATGCAATGGCCAAGTCAGTCACCTGACCTGAACTGATTGAGCATGCATTTCACTTGCTGAAGACAAAACTGAAGGGAAAATGCCCCAAGAACAAGCAGGAACTGAAGACAGTTGCAGTAGAGGCCTGGCAGAGCATCACCAGGATGAAACCCAGCGCCTGGTGATGTCTATGCTCCAGACTTCAGGCTTTAATTGACTGCAAAGGATTTGCAACCAAGTATTAAAAAGTGAAAGTTTGATTTATGATTGTTAATCTGTCCCATTACTTTTGGTCCCTCAAAAGTGGGAGGCACATATGCACACTGTTGTAATTCCTACACCGCCACCTGATAAATACCCTCAGATTAAAGCTGAAAGTCTGCAGTTAAAGCACATCTTGTTCGCTTCATTTCAAATCCATTGTGGTGGTGTATAGAGCCAAACAGATTCGAATTGTGTCCATGTCCCAATATTTATGGACCTGACTGTATTTATTTATGCCATTTACTTATTGATATCAAAATGCAATTATTTGTATTTGCTTTGTAAAATAAATGAATATAGTTAATTTCAGCATATTGTGGGATATTCTGAATGAGTCTATTTTTATTTTTTGATCCAATTGTTGTGACTTCATTCAATGTGGGAATTGTGTAAGAAAAAGTCATCATGAAAGTTAAAGTATTAAAATAATGTAATTTTTGCAAGCCCTTGATATATCAATAAATTAAATGTATTATGCAGTCCTAAATGGGCATTAAATCTCTTTAACACTCATCCTCCACAATATTAATCAGTTGGAAGTATATAGCTTTCTTTTTGGTTTTGCACAGCAACCATACAGCCACGCTCATGAATATGTGCACTATTATGCAAATGAAAGGGTAAATAGCGGTTAACATATGCTCACGAATTGCCACAAGGAACTTGCATCATTATAACCAATATAAACTGCAATGACTCAAACTTAGTGTTTCAAAAAAGCATACACCACTTGTAAAAGAGTATTATTAAAAACCTTGTGTGTATTAACCCACATTCACACCTGTGGAAAGGCAGGAAAAACTGAAAGTAACATTGGATTGGTGGCGCCATCTAGCCACACAACATAGACGCCATTATAAAAGTCCTCCCAGTATACACACTGGGACATCAGAACACAACGGTAAATGCATTACTCACGATTAAGAACAATTTACTAATTAATCCCATACGGTAACGTGATAATTTTGTTTGTCATTTTTAATTACAACATTACCAGGAGAGAAACAGCACCTTTAGCAGAAGATTAATATTATTGTGTTAATACTATTATGTGATCATAGGCAGCCTCACCTTATTCTCAGCTGTTTATCTAAAACTGCACTCCTGTCAGATCGCCAAAGAATAGCACAAATATTACTAACTGCCATTGGCCATTTGGGCCCCATCCTCACTGACACAAACTCTTTCAAACACACATCATGTAGGTGACTGATTTTGGTTTCAAAGCTGGGAATTTTCCTGAAATGTAAGCAGTTGGCATCCCTGAGCAATAAGCATCTGAGGGCTTTTCACATTTTCTAATAATCTACAGATTACAATATGTCATGATTGGTTCTGATTTAAAACTTTATTTCCTTATTTTTTCAGGTTCTTTAAAGGCTCCAAAAAGAAAATGGGAGGACATTGAGGTAAAAGCAATAGAAAGGCACATGATGAGGTTCATCAAGACATGCAAAGTTCCTGGTAAGCAAGACTGTGAAAGATGCATTGAAGCAGAGCCAGAGGCTTTGAAGGAGCGAACATGGACTGGCCTGAAAAACTATGTGCGTAAACAGGATCACAACTCTCAAAAAAAAGGGTGCTTTGTAGCCGTGTAGAAGTAAAATGACTTTTCAATATTCAGCACTTTTTTGAATTTTGTTTCATAAGCTGTTCACCACTATGTGTTTAACACTTTTTCATTTTCTCTTGAAAAACAGTTGTTAAAAGTAGAAGTGAAAGGGATGAAGAGGGAGGAGGAAAGTGAAGTAGACGGAAAAGAGGGAGGAGGAAAGTGAAGTAGACGGAAAAGAGGGAGGAGGAAAGTGAAGTAGATGAAAAGAGGGAGGAGGAAAGTGAAGTAGACAAAAAGAGGGAGGAGGAAAGTGAAGTAGACAAAAGAGGGAGGAGGAAAGTGAAGTAGAGGAAAAGAGGGAGGAGGAAAGTGAAGTAGAGGAAAAGAGGGAGGAGGAAAGTGAAGTAGAGGAAAAGAGGGAGGAGTGAAAGTGAAGTAGAGGAAAAGAGGGAGGCGGAAAGTGAAGTAGAGGAAAAGAGGGAGGAGGAAAGTGAAGTAGAGGAAAAGAGGGAGGAGGAAAGTGAAGTAGAGGAAAAGAGGGAGGAGGAAAGTGAAGTAGAGGAAAAGAGGGAGGAGGAAAGTGAAGTAGACGAAAAGAGGGAGGAGGAAAGTGAAGTAGAGGAAAAGAGGGAGGAGTGAAAGTGAAGTAGACTAAAAGAGGGAGGAGGAAAGTGAAGTAGAGGAAAAGATGGAGGCGGAAAGTGAAGTAGAGGAAAAGATGGAGGAGGAAAGTGAAGTAGAGGAAAAGAGGGAGGAGGAAAGTGAAGTAGAGGAAAAGATGGGAGGAGTGAAAGTGAAGTAGAGGAAAAGAGGGAGGAGTGAAAGTGAAGTAGAGGAAAAGAGGGAGGCGGAAAGTGAAGTAGAGGAAAAGAGGGAGGCGGAAAGTGAAGTAGAGGAAAAGAGGGAGGCGGAAAGTGAAGTAGAGGAAAAGAGGGAGGAGGAAAGTGAAGTAGACGAAAAGAGGGAGGAGGAAAGTGAAGTAGACAAAAAGAGGGAGGAGTGATAGTGAAGTAGACTAAAAGAGGGAGGAGGAAAGTGAAGTAGACGAAAAGAGGGAGGAGGAAAGTGAAGTAGAGGAAAAGAGGGAGGAGGAAAGTGAAGTAGAGGAAAAGAGGGAGGAGGAAAGTGAAGTAGAGGAAAAGATGGAGGAAAGTGAAGTAGAGGAAAAGAGGGAGGAGGAAAGTGAAGTAGACAAAAAGAGGGAGGAGGAAAGTGAAGTAGACAAAAAGAGGGAGGAGGAAAGTGAAGTAGAGGAAAAGAGGGAGGAATGAAGATATAGTTAATTGTTTAGGCCAAGGTTCTCGATCTCAAGTATATATTATATTTTATCTTCTACAATGTGTTCACTGCTCTTTCAACATCTTGGCATTTCTTAGGATTAAGAGAATGATTGTGCATGCAGTGCATTTGCATGTAATATTCTTTGCAACATCCTGTCAATGTTATATATTGCAAAGTCAATTTAAAAAAGTTTGCTAGTACAATACAGTGTGGTGTGTTTTTCTATCCTCAATTGTTTGTATATCAGTATCAGAGTCCCCAAAGAGTCATTCAAGACGCAGTTTGTTAACGCCGGAGTCCTCAAAGTGTCTATTAATTGGAGTGTGTGTAACGCCTGAGTCCTCAGAAGTGTCTATTAATTGGAGTGTGTGTAACGCCTGAGTCCTCGAAGAGTCTATTAAGTGGAGTGTGTGTAACGCCTGAGTCCTCGAGCGTCTATTAATTGGAGTGTGTGTAACGCCTGAGTCCTAGAAGAGTCTATTAAGTGGAGTGTGTGTAACGCCTGAGTCCTAGAAGAGTCTATTAAGTGGAGTGTGTGTAACGCCTGAGTCCTCAAAGTGTCTATTAATTGGAGGTGTGTAACGCCTGAGTCCTAGAAGAGTCTATTAAGTGGAGTGTGTGTAACGCCTGAGTCCTAGAAGAGTCTATTAAGTGGAGTGTGTGTAACGCCTGAGTCCCTCGGCGTCTATTAATTGGAGTGTGTGTAACGCCTGAGTCCTAGAAGTGTCTATTAAGTGGAGTGTGTGTAACGCCTGAGTCCTCGGCGTCTATTAATTGGAGTGTGTGTAACGCCTGAGTCCTCGAGCGTCTATTAATTGGAGTGTGTAACGCCTGAGTCCCTCGGCGACATTAAGTGGAGTGTGTGTAACGCCTGAGTCCTAGAAGTGTCTATTAATTGGAGTGTGTGTAACGCCTGAGTCCTCGGCGTCTATTAATTGGAGTGTGTGTAACGCCTGAGTCCTCGAGCGTCTATTAAGTGGAGTGTGTGTAACGCCTGAGTCCTCGAAGTGTCTATTAATTGGAGTGTGTGTAACGCCTGAGTCCTAGAAGCGTCTATTAAGTGGAGTGTGTGTAACGCCTGAGTCCTAGAAGCGTCTATTAAGTGGAGTGTGTGTAACGCCTGAGTCCTCGGGCGTCTATTAATTGGAGTGTGTAACGCCTGAGTCCTCGAGCGTCTATTAATTGGAGTGTGTGTAACGCCTGAGTCCCTCGAGCGTCTATTAAGTGGAGGTGTGTAACGCCTGAGTCCTCGGCGTCTATTAATTGGAGTGTGTGTAACGCCTGAGTCCCTCGGCGTCTATTAAGTGGAGTGTGTGTAACGCCTGAGTCCTCGAAGTGTCTATTAATTGGAGTGTGTGTAACGCCTGAGTCCTCGAGCGTCTATTAATTGGAGTGTGTGTAACGCCTGAGTCCTCGAAGTGTCTATTAATTGGAGTGTGTGTAACGCCTGAGTCCTCGGCGACATTAAGTGGAGTGTGTGTAACGCCTGAGTCCTCGGCGTCTATTAATTGGAGTGTGTGTAACGCCTGAGTCCTCGAAGTGTCTATTAATTGGAGTGTGTGTAACGCCTGAGTCCTCGAGCGTCTATTAATTGGAGTGTGTGTAACGCCTGAGTCCTCGGCGACATTAAGTGGAGTGTGTAACGCCTGAGTCCTCGGCGACATTAAGTGGAGTGTGTAACGCCTGAGTCCCTCGAGCGTCTATTAAGTGGAGTGTGTGTAACGCCTGAGTCCTCGGCGTCTATTAAGTGGAGTGTGTAACGCCTGAGTCCTCGAGCGTCTATTAATTGGAGTGTGTAACGCCTGAGTCCTCGGCGTCTATTAATTGGAGTGTGTAACGTCCGAGTCCTCGGCGACATTAAGTGGAGTGTGTGTAACGCCTGAGTCCTCGAAATGTCTATTAAGTGGAGTGTGTGTAACGCCTGAGTCCTCGAGCGTCTATTAAGTGGAGTGTGTGTAACGCCTGAGTCCTCAAATGTCTATTAAGTGGAGTGTGTAACGCCTGAGTCCCTCGGCGTCTATTAAGTGGAGTGTGTAACGCCTGAGTCCTCGGCGACATTAAGTGGAGTGTGTGTAACGCCTGAGTCCTCGAAGTGACTATTAAGTGGAGTGTGTGTAACGCCTGAGTCCTCGAAATGTCTATTAAGTGGAGTGTGTGTAACGCCTGAGTCCTCGAGCGTCTATTAAGTGGAGTGTGTGTAACGCCTGAGTCCTCAAATGTCTATTAAGTGGAGTGTGTGTGTAACGCTGGAGTCCGCTATAGTGTCGGTTTTGAGGGCTTTTACACTGGCAGTTTAGGATGGCATGAAAAGTTGTTAATGTGTCATGCGGACAGGTTTGGGGAGAAACGGAATACATGTAATGGGATTACGTATTTAAAATACAAAATATTAGTAATATTAGTTTTCCACTTTGTAGATCAAAGAGATTAATTTGCATTTTATTGTCATTTGTTTCTTTTAATATTCAGTGCTTTCAGATGGAAGGAATATTTATCCATATAAATGTGATCTTGTTTTAGAAACAACACTGCATAAGATATTTCAGTTTTTCAGAGAATGTATTTTTAACATGTGTATTTTGAGTTTTTATAGTCAAAACAAGTGAAAAAAAATCTACCAGTGCTGAAGTAATCCAAAGTATTTTGAATAAATTACTGACCTTGAGTAATCTAATGGTACATGTTACAAATTACATTTTCCAGCCTGTATTCTGTAATCTGTAGTGGAATACATTTCAAAGTAATCCTCCCAACCATGACATCAGCACTACCTGCAGGAGGTGGTTGGAGTTCGGTGTCAATAGATCTGTGGCATGAGTCACATGAGTGACACAGCAACCTGTACTTGGGGATGCACTTAGAAGTAAAATAACTAGCACATAAGTTTTTGCTGATTCAAGCACCGATGACATCATCAGTTGGTTGCAATATTGGTTCTCACTGCTGAATTTGGTTCAAACCATTTTTTTTTCTTAAGGTTATACAGCAATTCAAGTTAATAGTGAGAAGAATTGTGGCTTGCCTGTCTAATTGTGGCATCTCAAAAGTCCAAATAAAAATTCAGTTGTCTAATCCTCAACCATGAAGAAACTGATATTTTACTTTCTAACAATGATATCTCTGTGCTGGCTTGTACATTTCTTGTCAATATGAGAACTTTGCATTGAAGCATGTTTCTGCCTACTTGGAATAAATTTTTTGTAGCATTTTCACCCTCTAATATTATTTAATTATCAAGTCCTAAAAGTTTGACTTGATCAGAGTTTGTGTATCACCACAAAGTCCTAAAAGTTTGACTTGATCAGAGTTTGTGTATGTCCCTAAAAGTGACATAAAAAATACTGTCCCTAAAGTGAAGGTAATTTGTCAGGTCTTTAAGGAAAGGTTTTATTGAAAATATCAAGTGATATTTGTAATGAGAGCATCTCCTGAAGTGCAGTCATGTTTTTCTTTTGTCTCTAGACCCTCTAGAAAGGGGTGTCCCCAAAGTTAGGGTATTCTGTCATACGACCTCATTTTGTGGTTAAGTAGGTATGTGTGTGTGTGTGTGTGTGTGTGTGTGTGTGTGTGTGTGTGTGTGTGTGTGAGCATGTATTTATCACTTTGTGGGTACCAAATGTCCCCATAAGGATAGTAAAACCCGAAACATTTGACCTTGTGGGGACATTTTGTCGGTCCCCATGAGGAAAACAGCTTATAAATCATACTAAATTATGTTTTTGAAAATGTAAAAATGCAGAAAGTTTTCTGTGAGGGTTAGGTTTAGGTAGGGTTAGGTTTAGGGTAGGGTTAGGTTTAGGGGATAGAATATAAAGTTTGTACAGTATAAAAACCATTATGTCTATGGAAAGTCCCCATAAAACATGGAAACACAACATGTGTGTGTGTGTGTGTGTGTGTGTGTGTGTGTGTGTGAGCGTGTATTTATCACTTTGTGGGGACCAAATGTCCCCATAAGGATAGTAAAACCCGAAATTTTTGACCTTGTGGGGACATTTTGTCGGTCCCCATGAGGAAAACAGCTTATAAATCATACTAAATTATGTTTTTGAAAATGTAAAAATGCAGAAAGTTTTCTGTGAGGGTTAGGTTTAGGGGTAGGGTTAGGTTTAGGGGATAGAATATAAAGTTTGTACAGTATAAAAACCATTATGTCTATGGAAAGTCCCCATAAAACATGGAAACACAACATGTGTGTGTGTGTGTGTGTGTGTGTGTGTGTGTGTGTGTGTGTGTGTGTGTGTGTGTGTGTGTGTGTGTGTGTGATTGCATCTTCATGATCCAAAACTCATAAAAGCATACATCTGCTGCATAAATTTTAATGAGTAATTGGCTTGAAAAATTGGTTTTATTTTCTGGCTAGGGAAAATGTGTGGTGAATGCAAGGTTTTGCCTGTAAGCTATTGTTGAACCTTTTCGCAATAGGAAAACAAGGACAGCACTAAACTCGAGGATATGGGTAGTTTCCCAGGATTTCACTCATGTTAAGAGGTGAACAGTTATGATGTGTGTTGTTCTGCCCAAATACTTTGCATACATCTCTTTGAGGCATCATATAGTGACGTGGCATGCTATGAATCTTCAGTTGCTTCCATGGGATCTTAAAGGGGTAGTTCACCCATGTGACCGACACATTTGTTTGGTGAACATATAATTCTGCAGCATACTGTTAAAGGAATAGTTTGCACAAAAATGAAAATTTTCACCCTTTTGTCATTCCAACAATGTTAGCCTCAGTCACTGTGGCTATTGTCCCCGCCCCTGGAATCATGATGACGTCAGCCAAAACGGAAAGTCGATTCAGAGGCAGAGCAAGTTATTAAATTTTGATTAAAGGTTACACAGACAAAGAACTTATTTTCTTTAGAATAACTGCGGCAATTCATAATTCACAATATGACCAGGAACCTGCATTCGGAAAGTAAATAAGGTCTATTTTGATTTCATAACTTTAAATGTCTCGGTGTGAACGCCACTTTCTATTTCAAAAGAGCAAGAGAAAGAGACCCTTAAAGGGAAGTAGGAGTTTAAGGAGACAGTCAGAGGGGATTATGTGTACTGGACTGATTACATTGCTCAGATACTCCATCCTGAGCATGTACAACTGTTCAGTTTCACAGACACAGTTCTGAGAACAGCCAGCTGTGAGGCTTTATTTGATGAATTACAGGGAGTTTAAACTCTCTTAACTAAACACTAAATCATGTTACCCTCCCTCTAAATTTCTTAAGATCTCTTCAAAAGTTTTATATTATAAACGCAGAGATTGAATTTGAATCTGGTGAGGAAAATGCATCATTTATGGATTTCAAAAATCATGAAATTCATTTGAATTTGAAAGAAAAATGAGAGGAATAGCCTTTGATACTGTAGACTGAGTTGAGGTATAATTTACTCACAGCATACCAAAATTGAATAAAGCAGTCAGAACTGTTAACAGAACGACAAACATCCAAATATAAAAGTTCAGGGAAAGTGTTTTTGTACTAAGGAAACAATTGTGTTCAGTTCTTGAAGGGCTCATATCTTGAGAAATCAAATATTTTTTTATCTGTATAAATAAATTTGATACATTATGAAAATATACTGTCACTTTCAATAGGCTACTCAAAACCTCCTTCCAAGTCCAAAAAGACTCTTTCTGGCATGTTTGGATTTTTTATGTAACTAAAATTACCCCATTAACACCCATCTTCACATACCAATAAACACCCATTCTGTATACTGAAAATATTCCCCTCCCCACAGCCTTTAAATCTAATTTGTGTCAACATCAGGGGTCGGAAATTGAGGGCTGGGGGTCAAAAAATACCCTGTGATCATTATCACACAAATATAAGTTGACTTAATTTTATAGGTTAGAAAATACATTTGTGTAATATTCAGTAATTCATTAATAAATTAATATTAATATATACTGTGTATATATATATACACACACACACACACACACACACACACACACACACACTGATGAGCCAAAACATTATGACCTGCCTAATATGATGTTGATCCTCTGTGTGGCGCCAAAACAGCGCTGACCGCTGGTGCTTGGACTCTACAAGACCCCTGAAGGTGTCCTGTGCTATCTGGCACCAAGACATTAGCAGCAGATCCTTTAAGTCCTGTAAGTTGCAAGGTGGAGCTGATGTGGATCTGCCTTGTTTGTCCAGCACATCCCATAGCTGCTCAATCGAATTTAGATCTGGGAAATTTGGAGGCCAAGTCAACACCTTGAACTCTTCATCATGTTCCTCAAACCATTCCTGAACAATGTGTGCAGTTTGGCAGGGTGCATTATTCTGCTGAAAGAGGCCACTGCCATCAGGGCATACCATTGCCATGAAGGGGTGTACCTGGTCTCCAACTATGTTTAGGTAGGTGGAATAGTCAGACCCAGGGTTTCCCAACAGAACATTGTTCTGAGCATCACACTCACTCCACTGGCTTGTTGTCTTCACACAAGTGTGACTTCCTGGTTTGGAAACACTTTTGTCGATAAATTTGGCATTAACGCAAAAATGTAGTGTCTCATGACAGAGTTTGCCCCAATCGTTAGCCTGTGTTACCATGGCCACTGTTTGTGATTAATTTAATCGCAGTGTTCATCCATTTATTTATTATTAAAGTTGCTTTTCCACACCATACAGAATAATAGACGGCAGTCACGGAATTAGCCAACAAAACATAAAATATAATTTCTGTGAACAAAGATGTTTTAAATTAAAAATAAATACACAATACCTTTTTTTTTTGAACACTTATACAGCCCAATTCTATTAAATTATTGTTTAGTTTTACTTTTGAAAATATGCAGGAAAAATGATCTGTATTAAATAAAAAAAAAATACATTACTAAACGAAAAAAGCATTAAATAAAAAAAATATATAATAATTACCAAACTAAAAATATCTATATTTTTAGACCTATATATGCCTTTTCTTTACACAAACTTAACGCCCCCCATGCTTCGCAGTTGGGATGGTATTCTTCAGCTTGCAAGCCTAACCCTTTTTCCTCCAAACGTAACAATGGTTATTATGGCCAAACAGTTACATATTTGTTTCATTAGTCCAGAGGACATTTCTTCAAAAAGTAATATATTTGTAAACATGTGCACTTGCAAACTGTTACAAAAGCTGAGCATCCTTTCATGTTACGTGGATATAGGACTCGTTTTACTGTGGATATAGATACTTGTCTTCATGTTTCCTCCAGCATCTTCACAAGGTCCTTTCCTGTTGTTCTGGGATTGATTTGCACTTTTCACACCAAACTATGTTCCTCTCTAGGAGACAGAATGTGTCTCCTTCCTGAGCGTTATGATGGCTGCGTGGTCCCATGGTGTTTATACTTACGTACTATTGTTTATAGAGATGAACGCGGTACCTTCAGGCATTTGGAAATTGTTCCCAAGTCTGAACCAGACTTGTGGAGGTCCACAATATTGGTATTCTGAGGTCTTGTCTGATTTCTTTTGATTTTCCCATGATGTCAAGCAAAGAGGCACTGAGTTTGATGGTAGGTCTTAAAATAAATCCTCAGTACACCTCGTATCAGAAGCTAATTGGCTAATTACCTAAAGGCTAGACATAATTTTCAGGAATTTTCCAAGCTGCTTAGAGGAACAGTTAACTTAATGTGTGTAAACTTACAGTGGTTCACATATATTAAAATAAGCTGCATGAAGATGCCCCGCTCCAGATGTGACATCATTGATGCCGAACAGCATTAGTTTTTGCATATCACATGACAACCGTAACCAGGGCTGGACTGGGAAGATAAATCGGCCTGGGATTTTACTTGGCAACGTGCCCAATTGTTGGGCGTGGGGGGGTGGGGGGTTTTCTGTCCTTTTTTGCATATCGCTGCGCTGTTTTGTGGCTTGTTCTATATAACGCGACGGCTCATTTTTGCTTAGCATGGACCATTCAGCACGCTTGGTTCTCCCAATGGCCAGTCCGCCCCTGAACGGCCCCAAAGTGCATCGGCCCACCGGAAAAATGCCCGGAATGCCAGATTCCCAGTCCAGCCCTGATCGTAACCCTATTTTCAGTCATAAAAGTACAGATGTAATATATTTGAATAAGGACAGACCGAATTTTAACAGCAATTTACCTTAAGCGTACTGCTATGCGATCCATCATACACACTGAGTTTGAGTTTGTGATGTTGGATGCAGCTGGTCATATAAAATTATCTCATATTCATTTGAGGCCCTTACACAAGCGTACAGAGCAATCATCTGACATAATAAGAGCTAAGGTGTCTGCCCATAACTGCACTGACCAATCTCTTACTGTTTATCTGTTGGCGACATACATTGTGGGCTGGAGCCATCCTTTACACTTTCTGCAAACCAATCATAATACGTAACTGTTTTCTATTGCTGAGTCTTTGTTTTGTTAAATGTGTCTAATCAAAGGTCTTACACATTTCAGAACGCAACGACGTGTGAAATAAAATTTGTATAGATAGAAACGTTGGCATTTATGTAACCAAACTCCCTTAAAGGCAAGTCATATCCCTCTGTGGCAATATTCATAATGCTACAGTGGATCTATTTTCAGTCATGCACGTACAGATCCAGTATATTGGAATAAGGACAGACCGAAATCTTTGAAACTGTTATTGCTCAATTTTACATTCAAATAACATATTTCAAATCAGCAATGAAATTTGGCTCTAATAGGATACGGCTGGTCCTGCAAATTCTTGTTCCTTCTTGAGTAAACAAACTGAATATTTTCAGGAGTTCCAGCACTGCCTCTATCAAAAAGCCGATTGACGCTTTTAACTGTGAGGCGGGACTACTGTCACCATATCCTGCATTGTGATTTCTACCATTATATATACTTTTATTACAAAGTTTTTTGGTGTTGTTTTACAGTAAAAATATATTAACATCCTATATAAACAAGATAAATATGCTTGAGAAATTGATGTGCAATATCCAGCTTGTGGCATTAAAAACAAGTTACATTTTCGGACAGATGACATTTTTAAGGTTAATGCCCTGTCAAGTCCTCCCAACACCTAAACCTAACCGACAGCATTATTAAAAGCAAATGTGAGATGAAAAAAGCTATTTCTGAAGCAACCATGTCATTTTGTGGTGCTTTTATGACACTTTAGGACTCATACCCCAGTCTTTTGCATCACAATTGCAATGTTCCATGCTGTTAAATTGTGGTCAAACAACCTTGTAAATGTAATTGGTTATGAAATTAAACATGTAAGTGTTTAGATCTCATAAGATAGCAGTGTGTGAGGAATAGGGCAAAAAGTAAGTGTTTAAGAACTTATATTCTGCTGTTTTAATCGTGATTTGTGAAAAATCACGATTATTGCGCCTCTAGTGTTCATTTCAATATGTACACCGAGCCACGTAAAAATCATTTTGCTAAAATATAGGTATAGTAATGTGATTCTAAAAAATGTGCCGATGGTTTATTAAACAAACGTATTATTCTTTCCCCATTGGCAATTTATTTTGACATTTTTTAAGCATAAAACCTTGCTAAATCTTGCTAGATATTTCCAAAAACAAGTAATCTTTTATTCAAACTCATGCCATCCCATGGCATGTAGGGCTTGCTTTCTTCTGCTGAACACAAATATTTTTTTAAGAAGAATATCGCAGCTCTGTTGGTCCATGCAGTCAACTTTGAAGTCCAAATCTTTGAAGCTTAAAGAAAGCATATAAAGTAGAGGTCAACCGATAGTGGATTTTGCCGATATTGATAACTAAGGTGGTTGAATAGGCTGATAACAGCTTAATCGTTGTCATTCCATACTACAATGGGCACAGACAGAGGCTACAAGGGTCCCAAATGAACAAAATTCCAGATTTAGTCTGTTGCGCAACCATATCCCAATAATAGCCCATAAAAAAGCCCAAAATAGACTTACTTATTTTTCTTTTTGGAATGATTGGCTTAGTTTGATTACTCTATATTTAAGTACTTACCCAATTAAGCTTTTATAGCCTATATTCACCAGACCTAGGATATCATATATCACCAGGTAAGGTTTTTTTTTATTATTATTCACAAGAACATTGGAGACACGATGTATGTGTCACAGGGCACATTTCTATATAGTCCCATATCTCTTTGCATGCTCTCGCTTCAATTTAGAACACTTGTTGATTTATCTTATCAAAATAACAAAATGTGCATTTAAGTGAGGATAAAAATATGGATGAATATCATCAATGATGAAATATCTAGATATAACAAATCCACACAAGGTGTCAGTGATTGTTTTTATTTCACTTTTAGAGCCTGCTTTAATGCTGTTGGAGTAAAAAAACAAAACTATCTGACACTATTGGCATTGATTTTTGACGACTTGCAGACTTGAGTGAGATTTGCGATGACATTTATTTGATGAATATAACACAGAAAAGTAATGTCTCTCTTTGGCTTAGGCCCCATCTGGGGCCTAAGAAGTTGTACTTGGAACCGTCATATCCTGCCAGAGAAAGGAGGCCGGGGCGAGGAGCCTACCCCCGTAAAGGATGGGACTCGACTGGTGGTGGTGGGGTGGTGGAGGGTGCCGTGTTTGCACACTGAAACAGCAATGTGATAGATTGTGAGCAGACTTATAAAGCAATGGCTTACATGTGATTGGCTGTGAATTATCCAGCTAATGGTGCGATGATGTACAGCTGGTAGTCTTCCCGCTAGAACTACGCTGTGCACTTTTTCAAAAAGCAGTTATCGGCATTATAGCGGATTTAACCACTGGAGTTGTATGGATTACATTTATGCTTCCTTTATTCGCTTTTTGAGTTTCAAAGTTCTGGTCACCATTCACTTGCATTATATGAACCAACAGACCTGAAATATTCTTCTAAAAACCATGATTTGTGTTCTGCAGAAGAAAGAAAGTCATACACATCTGTAATGGCATGATGAGAACATTTTCATTTTGGGGTAAACTATTCCTTTGATATCTTATGTCATTTTTCTTATCTTATGAGCTGTGGCTCAGTTGGTAGAGCGGGTTGGCCACTAATTGCACATGGGTTGGTGGTTCGAATCCTGGCCCACATGACTCCACATGCCGAAGTGTCCTTGGGCAAGACACTGAACCACAAGTTGCTCCCAATGGCAGGCTAGCACCTTGCATGTATGAATGTGTGTGTAATAATACAATTTCTCTTTGCAAGCACAGTTTGTTCATGTTTGGCGAACACCATCATTGGTGTTTTAGGGCTGCGTTTGCCTCATGCTTTGACAACTCACATATCACATTACTGATCGTCAGGTCTCTTTTACAGTAGACACATACAACGATTTGATAGATGCTGCAGCTGCATGTGTAATTTAGTTTGTATAGTTTTTTGAGTTATTTTCATTATTTTTACAATCCACACAGACCTATTTCAGTGGAAAAAGCCGTTTGACAATGTGATTACAATTGAACGATCAATCCAGCTCTTGTTTGCCAGTAATAAACCCGTGGATAAACCTGCATTGTAAAGCTTCTCGTACAGTTTCTGCCATCTAAATTAGCCATGCTTTCATGATTTGATTACTTTAACCCAGTTGAAGTTAACCGTATGTAATTTAAGTTTCTATGCTACACATGTTTTCAGTTGACTTGTTTATAGCACTAGTTTTTCTGCAGTTCAACCACAATGAAAAATAATAGTTTTAGGAAATCAGTAAACCTAATGAGGCACTTGTATTTTGCCCTGAATTTTTTCACATTACATACATTAACGGCTGGATAAAGTTTGTACAGATCACAACAGATTACTGTCAGCAATTCTCAAAAATGAAAATTGTACATAAAAAAAAAAAAAAAAGACAGTAAAGTTCAGTATACCTGCCCTATTGTATCTGCGGCATAATACATATACACCGGAATCTATATATCTATATTATACCGGGTTCACATTCAAGAGAAAAGAGTTCACACTAAAACACTTGTTATGGTTTTGTGACTCTTTAAATGTCTGGTTAATATGACATTGTTTAAGTGGACGATTAATTGCAAATTTCATAAAATCTTAAATGCACATCAAAGAACCACCACAGTAAATCTACAAAAGTACTCTCTTTATGCGTGAGGTCTAGCGTTACACCACAAAAATTCTCTGCATTCATGTGAATCGCTATTTTATAGTTTATTCCATGATTCCCTCTTCGCTCTGTTCCGTGATGTGAGGCTCCACGGACAATAAAATTGTCATGCCTCAAAGTGATTTTTACCACCTTCCTATTATATATCCATTAACAGCTGCATGGTGTGGAAAATTACTGACTTGTTAAGGGGGTGTTTCATTTTTAAATTTGATTTGAGGGCTCAAGGTTCCATTTTATGTAGCTCTTTAAAAAATGTTTTAAAGGTGATGTGCGTCATTTTTTCAGTTTTAAAAATGTTTCTCCTTTCCCAGCTTAATTTGGATAGACAACTGTAAGTAAACCATTTGCAAGTTGATTCCCCCGAGAGGTGTACACACTGAGAATGTTTATTTGAGCGGCCCGACCATCACAGACTCAACCAACGGTTTTGGTTTGGGTGGGACTATCTGTTTGTTCAACAAATGATGTTGCAAACAAGTTCTCCTTTTTTAGCTTATTTTGTATAGACAACTATAAGTAAACCATTTGAAGGCTTCCCAACAAATAGTTTCCCTGCTTGCAATGTTCTATAGATATATAAATAAATGTTTGTGGGTGGTTGCTAGGTTAGTGTTATGTGGTTGCCAGGGTTTTCTGAGTGGATTTTTAGCATAATGCTGTGCAGTTGCAATTGTTGTAGGTCAGGGATGTCCAGTGGCTAAATTGGGATTTTTAAGGGTGGGGAACACTAACCCTAACAAATGGCATTACTACAAAACAGGACAAAGTTAGTAGTTCCCCTTCTGCCACTCACTCGATGTTGTGTCGATGTAGTGACACTAGGGGTCGCTCTGGAGAACCCCAAAACACCTCAATCTTTGAGAAAAGGCAAATGGGAATTAGCGAGTGTAATTTGCATGCCACTTCAGCAAGCTGAATACCTTGAATAGCCCTGTGGCTCACGAATTTGGCTGAGGAGTTCACAGCCAGACCCACTACGGGTACTAATATGCCCTGTACTGGGATAGGTGCTCCACAGGTGCCAATTACTCTGGTAAACCCTGTGATATATTTTCCGTGGTACGGTCTCCCTGTCGGCAGACCCGCGTCTCCCTTGGGCAGAGCCCTCTCTGCCCCGGTCGCTGTGTTTGTAAAGCTCCTCCCCTTTAAGGCAGGACCTACCACCGCGCCTCTTCCATGTGTGGCTGTGAGCTCATGTATTGTATTGCCACATGTTGACCAAAGGCCATTCCCCAGGGATGTGGGGAACTGCATGGCGTCTTTTGGGGCATTGGGGTAGGTATCTTAGGGTAGTCTTTATTACGCACGTAGCAGCTTGCTTGCATCTGTATCGGCAGTTCACGTAACATGGTTCAGCTGTTGTGGCATTTTTCTATTGGGACCCCTAGTGTTTCTACACCGGCACGATGTCGAGTGAATGACAGAAGGCGAACATCTCCGTTACTGTTGTGTCCCTCTTGCCACAATGCTGTAGAGTGGGCACTCCTTCTCCTTTTATACCTGTATGTCCGGGGAATGTCATGCAAATTCCACTCGCCAATTCCCATTGGACTTTTCTCAAAGATTGAGTTGTTTCGGGTATCTCAAGAGCGACCCCTAGTGTCACTACATCGTCACAACGTCTTGTTCCCTCTATCAGGGAACGGAGGTTACGACAGTAACCAAGACGATTCTGATTATTGTAATGCCTCAGACCAAAGATCTTTGACATCAAAGATAAATTTAATCACAACCCAAGGGCAGTGAAAGTAACAGAAGCTCTTACCCAGTACATTATTTCATAGTGATGTTACGTTCGTGAACGAATCGTTCTTTTTGAACGAATCTTTTAGGTGAACGAATCATTCTCGTTCACGTTATCCATTGACTCATATTTCTCGTTCACTGAAATTCCTCCCTCCACCACTGCGCGCCGCTATTGCGCGCATGCGCAGCTCAATGAACCGTGTAGCTCTGTGGACCGTTTCATCTGTCAAAGACAAAGAGTGACTAAACCTCGAGCCAATTGCCTTCGAGTATGATACGAGGACGGAGCATGTGATTTGTTGAATCTAGTGAACGAATACGCCCTTTATTGAGTTGCTTTGAGTTTGAACGAGTCAAATGAACTGTTACATACATCTCGCTCGTGAATAAAAATGAATATAAAAATATATATGTTTGAGTAATGTCATGCACTTTTGTTTGTTTAAAAACTGTAAAACATAAAAAAATTTAGAGTATTGATTATTTGCGCCACGCCATTCCATCTCATTTACGTCACGTGACTCACGTCAGCTAATAGCATTTCAGCTCGGGCTTAGAAGGGGCATGTAATTGGTTGGATCTACTCTGCTGAATGAATATCATATTGCTCTGTTTTGAGTCTGAACGAGAGAGAGATCTCCCGTTACGTGAATCAATTGAACGAACTGGTTGCTATACCCAGTTACGTGTACCAGGTCGGCCATTCTGTCAATCTAGTTCATCAATCAGCAGAAAGTGAATGCAAAGTGCAGGTATCCGTACTGTGCACGCCAGCAATTCATATCTTACATACAGAACATAACTCCTCGTTTAACTCGTTCTGACCAAACAAATAAAATGTTAACTAGCCTGCCTAGTATGCAAACAAATTAAAAAACACATGTGATTTGGTCATCCGAAAAGAGTGTAATTTAAAAGATAAAAAGAGTGTAAAGACTTTGATCACTTATTTAGACTTATTTTATCCATTTAATGAGTAGGGCACCATTTTTAATAAAGTCAAATCAGTTTTTATTTTGTAACAAGTAAATACGTTAGTTGAACAACACATTTTGCCGCACCTGCTGCTGACGTATTTGTGTAATATGGAAAAAAAAAACTGAACGAATCAGTGAACGAATCTGAACGAATCATTTTGGTGAACGAACTAAAAATGAACGAGTCTCTGGAAAGAATCAAAATTTCCACCACTATTATTTCAAATAAAATTGCATACAGTAAATATAGCCTATATAAAATAAGTTAATACAGCAATGCGGCCTCTGATTCCTTTTTACTGCATCTGGCCCCAATAGAAAAAGTTTGGGCACCCCTGTTCTATGTGGTTGCTAGGGCATTGCTATGCAGTTGTCAAGGTATTCTGAGTGGGTTTTTAGCCCATTAGCCACGTTTTCACTATCGGGCCAAATGATGGTGTGTTAGTGCATGCCAGGGCCAGTTGCGTTCCCAATGTTACTTCGGGGGCTTCATTGTGTCTCCTCATGGTTTTCTCAGGCTAATTAACCTTGGGGCAAACAGGGCCAACTTGGGAGTGAGTGGGTCAATGTCAAATGTGGAGTTTCACTGAACTTGCCAGGTTGTCTATCCAGCGCACAATAGTAATAGTAAATTTATAAATTGAGGGTACAAATCCGTTAAAATGCACAATGGACAAAACGGTGCACAAAAAAAGAACATTCCATGGTTCAAGATCATGGACGGTGAGCAAAGTCATCGTTCCGCTTTTAGTGGAGAGACTACTCTGGATAACATGGCAGTTACAGGCGGTGAGTTGCAAATGCTAAATTATCTTGCTAGCTAGCTAATGTTTACAAACTATATAAACTCGATATTCTACATATCTAGATAACATGATACCTCAGTATATGTTTCATTAAATACTCGTTTTCATTTGAACACAGGTTATGACTGGTTAACGTTTCAAAAACTTTAAATACACCAAACAATTCTTGCTTCATTTCGTGACTTGAGGTTCAGAAAATGATTCAGTCACCACTACGTGAGTCAAGTTCATTCAATGAAGGATTCGTCAGACTTATTCAAACCAATAAACCTTGAGTTGGTGAGTTGTTTAAAATGACTAAGAACAGGTTCATAAAGTGTCATTTTGTATGATTAATACAAAGTGCTGTGTGGAGCGGAGGGGGGCGGGGCCGGGTCGGAATATCACGCGCCCGGTCCCCAATCGGCCTGATGAGGCGCGCTAGGGATAAAGGCGTCTGGTGACGATGGTTCGAGAGAGAGAGAATTACGGGCATGTCCGTCGTGTGTGTGTTTGTTTATGTTTGTGCTTGTGCTTTTGGTTTGAGTTTGCATTAAATTATGATTTATGCTGACAAGCCGTTCTCGCCTCCTCCTTGCCCATACTTAACTGTGTTACATGCTGGTTCATAAACGTTCTTTGTTTGTGAATCAGAAAATACTAGTCATGCGTTGAATGTTTGTTTTTTGATTGCAGCCAGCGAACCCAATGCAACAGAAAAGTTTTGACTTTGGTGGGACACTCTGGCTGTTTTTATCTCATTATATTCCATTCAAACTGCAAGCTTACAATTTAGAAATGTAATTTATTTTGTCATGGCGCTGCTGATTCAGTAGTCTAAGGGCTTGCTTGCAGTAGCGGTTCTAGCTTGTTTGGCACCCTGGGCATTTACCGGGGGGTGTATGTTATTCTAAATGATAACGCCCCCAAAGTTGTTAACGGGGGGGAATCCATGACATTTTTTTCATACATTTTATCGTCTGCTAGGTGAAAAGTCTTTGACAAGCTCCATAAAATGCACTATTTGAGGTATCACTCATGTCCGTACAGTGGAAGACGCGATTCGCACCAAGGTTTAATACTTAGGGTCAGGGGGTATGTTTAAATGCTTAAACTTAAGAATGGGCAACAGTAATAGTTGACATAGCAAACACAGCTAATAATGCCAAATTCTTCACTCACAAAGCTATCATAGAAGTCCAAGTTCTTCTTTACAAATCCAGACAGAAAAACCGCTTGGAGTTGGAGCAACAGGAAATTGCTTACACATGACAGAAATATCAGGGAGGTGCATTCACACACACCACAGAACAATGCATATTAGCCAGAACTACTCTGCATTAGAAACAGATTGATGAATAGCCACTGGGTAGAGTTTTGTTACAATTGTTTATAAATGGGTGACGGGCTGTGGTATGTAGAGAGAGAGAGCGAAAGAGAGAGAGAGAGATTTGTTGTTGAAATCAGTCTGTGCTTCCTGGTGAAATGTCCAAAAAGTGGTGCCAAAAACGAGTTGCATTTTTAGTGGTAAATGATAAAATACAGTTAACAGGAATACATATTTTATTAACTCTTATCCCTTAACCCCAACCCTAACCCTAACCATCAGTGGAGTAAATTTTAGAGCTAAAATGCAACCTCCAAGTCGCGCTCACCATTGTTTATGTGATTATGTTTACGCGATTCCATCCTGGTTTCCATGAGACCAAAACACGTTTCTTGGAGAATGCACATAGGGAATGCATAGAGGGAAATGTGTTCACGCAACTGATGCAAAAATGTGGGGATGAAGTCTTTCAGTAATCCTGCAAGATGGGGATTATTTCAGGGTATATGAACTTTCAGAAGCAACACGTCGATTTCCTGTGTGATCGTGTTGGTTTAGCAGAATGTTAGCCTCAGTGATAATTCACACAACAAAGATTTTTGCACTACAAAATATAATATGGCTCTGATTAAATGACATCACTGAACAGTTATTTTAAATATTTTCCCCCTTTAGTAGCTCAACTGGTAAAACAGCACTAGTGATGCCAAGGTCATGGGTTTGGGTTTGATTCCCTGATTACCACATACTGATTAAATGTACACCTTGAATTCACCAAGTATACCCTAGTCTTAAACTGCTTTGGATGAAAGCTAGTGACAAGGATTCAACTCCAAAAGAGTCGATTCCTCGACTCTGACTCGTCCTAGAATCGGAGTCGACTCCAATACAGGAATCGATGATTTTGTTTGACTCTGTAACTTTTTCGAACAGGATGTTGTGAATGGCTGAAATCAATGAATTAGCATTCTTACCAAACAAACACATCCTCTACAAGTAACTGTTGGTTAGTGGGACACTCATTCATCATGTGTGACTGAGTGAGCGACAATGTGCGTGCGTTCAAAAGAGAGAGAGTATTTGTCAGTATGACATCACTTGTTTTTCCATCGGCATGGAAGCCAAGTAGAGTCAGCTTCTCCCATCCCACTAACAATTAGGGTTTTGATTTGTTTAGGAGAAACTGACCAGGAGTTACAGAAAAACTTCAAATTATGGAGCAGCAATCGGATGCAGTAAGCAGTGGATTGAGCAAGCTACAGTATATGCGAGTGAAAATAAATGATGATTTTTATAGTCCCATTGATTTTCTGCCCATGCCTAATGAGTAATTTTGGTGGGTGAAAATATGTCACTTGGGAAGGCACTGCCCACTAATGGCCACCCCTGGTGATGGCCCTGAATTTTGACACAATCCTCATTAAAAATAAATGGAGTTGAGTAGTCAATTCCAACCACTCCAATGGCTGGAGTCGGGAATCGGACTCAAAAAAACACCCCAAATGAATGTATCTACCAAACCTAATGCAGGCGCTGCAAAAAGACATTTTCTAAAAGAGTATTGTTGCCTTTTCTTTTCAGTAAAATGTCTAAATACTTTTTAAAACAAGATACATTTACTTGAGATGCAAAATGACATCGGAGATCGGAGTTAGTGTATGTTATGTCTATAAGATGACAAAACATGACTGATTAAACCTTGGGCGCTCATACACCGATCAGCCACAACATTAAAAGCCTAATATCATGTAGGTCCCCCTCGTGCCACCAAAACATCTCTGACCCATGCATGGGGCATGGACTCCACAAGACCTCTGAAGATGATCTGGCACCAAGATACCACAGGTTAGCAGCAGATCCTTTAAGTCCTTTAAGATGCAAGGTGGGGCCTCCATGGATCAGACTTGTTGGTCCAGCACATCCCACAGATGCTCAATCGGATTGAGATCTGAGGAATTCGGAG
Source organism: Xyrauchen texanus (assembly GCF_025860055.1). Taxonomy (NCBI): domain Eukaryota; kingdom Metazoa; phylum Chordata; class Actinopteri; order Cypriniformes; family Catostomidae; genus Xyrauchen; species Xyrauchen texanus. Next base: position 3,596,117 of record NC_068303.1, read on the forward strand.
GCCAAGTCAACACCCTGAACTCTTTGTCATGTTCCTCAAACCATTTCTGAACAATGTGTGCAGTGTGGCAAGGTGCATTATCCTGCTGAAAGAGGCCACTGCCATCAGGGAATACCGTTGCCAATGCAATACATTATTCGATTTATTATGCACCACTAATTCAGCCCAACATGATGAAGTCATGTGACAAAAAATTTACTTCATACTGCAGTACAAATGTTTATCGCTGCATAAGGTTTCTATTATTCTACTATTATAAAACAGCAGGCATTAGCCTATACCCATTCCCAACATAATCATAGTGGCTCTGTTCCAATCAAGTGACCTGCTTTCCTATATGCCTACATAGAAAGCATCCTACTGTAACTAGGGCTATTCACATGAAGAATAATGGAGACTTGACTCTCTCAACTGACTCCAAAAGTGTTGTTAACATGTTGCCAAGCTTAAAACATGATTAATAGGTGACTTAAGCATACCTATGAAGCTTTGGAACGAAGACAGTACTACAAAACTGATCATGAAAGAAATCCCAACCCAGTAGTATTTAACTGCCATAGCTATGTGAACCAATTACAACAACAAAGATTTTACAAACAACAAACAACATAATTGGAAGACTCAGTCAAGAAAGCTTGATCACTCAAAGAAACCTAAATGAACCAAACCTACATTTGTTACACTATCCCATAATACTTTAGAGAATAAAACATTAAAAGAACAAAGAATAACGTGGATAGTCCCTTTTCAGCCAGAATTCCCTTTACTTCACATTACGGGAATCTCCAGGCATTTGCATATCACACAAAGCACACTGATGAACTGACACACATCCATCCAAAATAGTTTTTCCATGTGCAACACTACGTTTCATACTAGCTGAGATGTAATTCCTCAAAGTTCTCCACTGTCGGTTAGTTTTTCCAATAACTCCCTTTTCCATAAGAAATGATGGGGGCACTACCAAGAAGACCTACAAATTACAACAACCTTGGTTTATACTTAAACTATCTAATGTATAAAACAGACTTTATATTAATTGTGGAAACCATGTGGAATATTATTATTATTATTATGAGGCTCACGTTTGACAGCTACATTTAATACCTACAGCTTTGTGTCTCTGTTTATATCACATATCTGCTGAAATGTTAAGCACAGCCGAGTGAATGGTCTCATAACAAGTCATAATAATAGTTTGAGATGGCGAAATCGTACGATTTGACTCATACATTCATACTCCTTGTCTGTCTGTTATTGACATGGTTGCATCGCACTTGTGGCATCTTGGCTGCATGCACTCGCGTCAATAAACTATGTTGATCTTTGTGTCTGTCTCTCACGTCCGCAGGAGCGCGTTGCACTCACTTTGTGCCACGCGCCCGGGTCGTGAGCTGTCTTTATGTTTGTGTTGAGGTTCAGTCACTTCAGCACAATTTCGGGTGTGTGTGTGGCCGAACTCTCACATAAGTGTCTTCTTGTGAGAACATGCCGTTTGCTATTGTTTCTGTATCGCCGCACGCTTACGTCTTACATCACACCCCGCCTCCTTGTTGGCTTATTATTAATTCATCAGTCTCACCTGCCCTGTATTAACCCATTTGATTTCTCACCCTATTTTAGTCTCCTCCTGTTTGCTATCCAGTGCAAGTTCGTCTTGTTATCTAGTCAGTCCTGTTAGTGTATACAGTGTTCTAGTCAATCATGTTCTCAAACCTGGTTCGGTCCGGTCGGTTCCGATTCCCTGGTTCCTTCTGCACCAGCCTGGATAACCCCTTTGTCCTCTTCTGGGTTGTTTATGTCTTACCCCTCATGGGAGTTTGTTTTGTAAACAAAGTATTTTTGGTTTATTACTCTGTGTTTGGTACTCATCTCTGCAACAACCATGACAAGAGTTACATGAATGAAATAAATGAACCAATGAGGTTATAACGATTTTTCTAAACCTAAACCTAACCATAAAGTTTAACCCCTAATCCTAAACCCAACCATGAGAACCATAACCTAACCATTTTGAATGAGCATTCTTAAGAGTTTTAATTTAAAGGAGCTCTATGTAATATTTTTACTGCTGTAAATTATAAAATTACCATAATATGTCATTAGAGAATTAAGAAACCTACTAAGGTGAAATACTGGCTTCCCCGATAACAATGCTACAGCCAGTATATTCTACTTTGAATTTTCCATTCTGGGCCGGACTTTCTGTTTATGTTTTGCCCACTCACCAATAGTATTTCGACACCACCAGGTTGCCAGATTTAAACAAGTTTGCAGGCAAACAACACTGCGTGCTGCAGCCATGGAAGCCAGCAAACGAACTGGAGATGGCTTTGGAAGATGAAGACAGTTTAAAGCTCAGAAATCCTTTAAAACAGATGCCAAGTTTGATAATTTGTGTGTCAACATTCTAGCAACCCGAATGAGCTTCGAGTATGGGGCGGGGCAGACAACTCTCCAATATTTTGAATTTGGACTGCAGTACCCATTTCAAACGCTTGTTGTCAATCTTACATATAGCACCTTTAAGTTCAATATTTATTAAATAGTTGATTATGTTCATAATCATCTGAAAAGTCAACACACTGTGCTAAAACGTCACTGGTGTACATGTGTTCAATGCAACTGCCTTGCATGTTCTGTCTTAAACACTTATTAAAAAATCCAAAAACTAAACCATGATTTAACAGGAAAAGTTTATTCTTCTTTGTAATATATGATAAACAAGCCTACTTAACCATAGACTGTAAAAAAAGATGGACGACGCCCCTTCGATCTTTTCCAATGGTGAGAACTGAAGCCGCCAGTGTCCCGATATGGCGCTGACATCTTGGGACTTGAGTCTGCACAGTTGCGATTTCGGGACCAGACCTGCGCAGTAGTGAGCAGGAAGTAAAGCTGCGAAATCAAGGCCCCGCCCTCACTCTCGCTGAATCAATCGCAAGCACACGCCCCTGCACTTTTGACTTTTGACTTATGATGGTGTGAAATAATTCATTATAGAAATTTAGATATTAAATTTAAAGCTCCAATCTCCTCAGTCCTCCGAAGATCCCGAAAAAAAGTCTGTTGGTGCTTCAGTGACTACTTCGCTCAGAGAACCTGTCAATCACAGCTGTCAATCATGATGTCACAGCAGCGTTTTTATAGCATCAAATAACTAAAAACAAACTTATTTTGAAAACAAACACTTGAAATGACATCAACGTGATAGAAACGACAGTAAATGACAGAAACTATCTTTGGAAAAAAGATATGTGAAGTGTAGTTTAATTGTTTAGTTGGTCTCATGTCCCGTTGAATAACATGGGGAGGCGGGGTTTATAACCTATACTAGGACCAGTCACCGGGGGCGATCGAGACGTTTTGGCTTCACTTTTGAGGGCTTGTGCGGCACACTTGTACTTAACTTGTTTTGCACATGCTCTCATTCACAAACGAAGGGATGAGTTAGGGGCTGTTCACATTGAACGTGTTTTTGTGTGTCTGCTCTGTTTTTCCATTGTTTTCTTATGTTTCTTTGACTGCTGACCATGCAAAGTGAAAAAAATGTTGCGCAGTGCCTAGTTTTGTTTTTAGCCCAGGAGTCACAAAGATTCAATGTTCTGAACAAAACAAACTGTAAACACTGTGTCTCTGTGGCACTAGAAATATTCCTCTATTTGTTTTGAGAGACCCGTTTAGACCCACCCCAACAACATTACACGACGAATGGTGTGAGTTGGGGATGGGACTATTTATTTTTTTGGCCAATGGCAGACGAGTGCAGTTTTTAAAACAACATTTATTTTTGCAATTTCATTCGGTGACGAAAGTATTACGTACTTCAGCAGAAAATACATACTTCAGCTTTAACATGCCCAGGGTCATTTCTAGGAACAGGCGAACTAAGCAGTCCCTTGGTATTGGTGTTAAATATGACATGTTCTTGAACAGACTGATCTCACTGTGAATTCAATGACAGCAGGTTGAAAGTTCCGCTGCTGAAATCAGTCCGTGCTTACCAAACTTCGTACCACTGCCCCCAGTGGCTGAAGCTGAAAGTGCTGTTGAACTTATGGGCCCCAAAGCCCCATTTTTCAGCTGAAACGTCCACAGAGGGACACCAAAAGCGATGTTTTTAGTTGTCAATGATGTAATACAGTCAACAGGAATGCATATTGTATTAACCATATGCCCTAACCCAAACCCCAACCTTAAACCTAACTGGTAGTGGAGTAAAAATGTAATCTTAGAGGGAAAATGCAACCTCCATATTGCGCTCATCATTGATTATTATATATGGTTATAGCCACATCAGTGGCATGCATGTTTCTTGCTCTCTGACTCACAACCTCTTCATGAGAGTGATTGAGTTTCCAGACTCAGTTGATCTGGGGTGAAATGTGGTAGTGGAAACATATTCCCCCTTTCCTGACAAGTCTGTTAGAATGTTCTAGTCAGAGAGAGAGACTAAAGAAAAGAAAGAAATTATTTTATATGGGGAAATCATTGTGCAGCCCTATTCTGTCTCACCTTTCGAGAGAGTTTGCTTTATACAACCAGCATGACATCTAGTGGTGACACACACTTCCGTTTTGAACACACATGCAGTCTGGGACTCTGGGTCTGTATGTACAGCTGGTTTGTCGCTATGAAGCGGTCTTTTCCATCATAGCTAATTTTGTCAGCAATACTTTCGCAATGGTAAAAGTAAAAGTTGTGCATGACAGGAGAACTGAATTAAATAAATAACATTTTGAATACTGAAGTGTCCCAATATGTATATAATATATGCATATATGTATATGTATATGTATAGAAGCAGTAGAATTGCCACACAAGGACATGAAACAACTTTCATATTTCCAGCCAACACCAAAAATAATGGTCTGAGGAACATCTGGAGGTGCTCAAAGCGAACATGTCCATAATGAATTCCCTCCATCAGATCAGCTCATCTCTAATAGTTATTTCAGATGTTCAGTGGTTCTCCTCCTCTTTATTGTTAATCTGAATGCTTCAAAAACAACTCGACATCCTTATGATCTAGAATGATGTTTTTTTGAGGGAAACAGGACAACAAATTCCACTTTTTGTTTATAGACTGTACATTATTCACATTTAGCAACATTTTAAGGGTCTTTTTTTTTTTTTGGAAAATGGATCTCCCAAAAATGTCTCTTTTTGTGACTTGATGAATAAAATGAAAGTATGTTAAAGGCCAGAGTGCCCAATTACAATTTTCTGCCCTAAAACTGTGGTTTGAACATGGCCTGTATAAAGAAATATTCCAGAATCAACATAAGCTCAATCGAGAGCATTTCTAGTATGTTTATTACCACAATAAAATATTTTCTTTGAAAAAAGCAGAAATCGATGTTTGGGGGGGTTACAGGGTTTGTGAAATGGAGAATAAAGTTTTCCTTGATATTTAGACATATAAGAGGTACTATCAAAACATACTGTACATTTCAGAAATCATAACTTCCTGTCTAGTCTAATAAGAGCATTTATAGTTGCCACCCTGCTGAAAAATCTCTTTGGAAATCTGTCTGTTGTTGACGTCACGAAACATTCGCGTTTGTATTTACACATCCCGCAACATGCGTCATCACACCCTTGGCCCCGCCCACTGGCATGCAGTTCGAGAGAGCAGGACAGACAGGCCTTGTTTGGCTAACTATTCCTGAACACCAAAGGGGACCCATCTGGACTATTTATTTAGTATATACAGTAAACATGAACTACACAGACTCTTTGACCACTGCCATGTATCTCGCCGCTTTTAAAAGATGTGGTGTCAAGTTACAACTCTGAAGAGGAGACACCACTCTCTTTCATTCAGCTGCTCTGCCTCTTGTTGTTTTGAGCACAAATGCATCATGGGCACATTCTCACACATCTGCGCTATTTTTAATTGTTGGTGCATATAAACATGAACTAGATGGGCGTCTTTGATCGTTTCGATGTGTGCTTATATGTGTGCAGCTTTGCAAAGGAACTGTTTTTGATGGATGGGGCAGTTATATACACCTGGACCCAATTAAAAACTTAATTAAACGGTTTTGATCACGAATATTTCAAATGTCATGACTTTTTGGTAGTTTATGGTGCTGAGTGTTAACAGTTGTGCTTGAGATGAACAGTTGAATATATTCGGACGCAAAGTGTTGGATGTGTGTTATGTGTAAGCCCTGAAATGTAGTTTTATAATGTTGAGGGGCTTGTTTATTCTCTTCCGATTGAGTTTCAAATATGGCTTTATTCTAGGGCATGCATGATGTTAGCCAATCATAACAGTGGGCATGTATGTGGAAGTATTAAGGAGGATCTTAGGCCAAAACTGAGAGTTTCAGATTGAGGGCCAGAGACAGGGTGGTAAATGATCATTTATTACTACATTATGACTGTTTTGGCGCAAAAAAATTGTATTACATTATCAATGGACCTCAGGGAAGATAATAAATATGTATTTTTTTGGCCAATAGCAGACAAGTGCTGTATTCAGAAAGCTGTTTTTAAAATAACATTTATTTTTGCAATTTCATTCGGTGATGCTAGTATTACATACTTCAGCTTTAACATGCCCAGGGTCATTTCTAGGCACAGGCGAACTAAGCAGTCCCCTGGTATTGGTGTTAAATATGACATGTTCTTGAACAGACTGATCTCACTGTGAATTCAATGACAGCAGGTTGAAAGTTCCGCTGCTGAAATCGGTCCGTGCTTACCAAACTTCGTACCACTACCCCCAGTGGCTGAAGCTGGAAGTGTTGTTGAACTTATGGGCCCCAAAGCCCCATTTTTCAGCTGAAATGTCCACAGAGGGACACCAAAAGCGATGTTTTTAGTTGTCAATGATGTAATACAGTCAACAGGAATGCATATTTTATTAACCACATGCCCTAACCCAAAAATTATTAAAAAAAATTCGCATTTCATGACCCCTTTAAGAAAAGGATGAGGATTTAAGGATTTAAGAAACATTATGCCACAAGTGCTGTCGGTTGTGTTTAACTTGGAATAAATTCCTTTAACCACATTTCTTAAAAACTTGACAACTATTCACAATTTTCATTTTAATTTCTTACTCTGAACAAATTAGCAAAAAGCTATTGGGTGCTGTGGAATAAAATATGCTAAAACATCACCTCTGTGTTTCTTCTTACCCTTTGAAACTTTCTGTCTTACATAAGCTCTTCGACTGCAGGGCAGGAATTTTTCATGCCCAGACCTGGAACTTTAGGATTCTCCTGGTTCATCTCCTCAGAATGGACACATAAGACAATCTGTCATGTTAAAATCCTTACACGCTCACACTGAAACATCTCCCTTGCTCTAAAACATACAGTTCAACATGTCTGCTGAGTGATCTTACTGGGCCATTGTGTCAAATGTCACAGTTTTGAATATATGAATGTTTAATAATTGGAGACTTTTGTAGTAAAGAACCGGTCAGGAAGTGTGTTAAATTAAGCTTAAATCAAATTAAAAGTTCAGCTAAAAATGAAAAATGTGTCATATACTTCCTATGTTATAAAAAGGACCACTGATGCTGCTGTTATTGTCAAAAAAGTGGCATTGGTTCTTGCATGTGACATAAGACAAATGAAAGAAAGTCATTTGGCTTTGGAATAACATTAGGGTAAATAAATGACAGAATTTTTATAATTTACATTTCCTCTATATTAAGTTCCATTTCATATTTGCTTTACATCTGTTCTTGTTAGCCCTGGTTGGCTTTTTCACTTTTCAGTGCCATCTCCTTTCATTTGTTCCATTACGGAAATGTAAACAACTATAAATAAAGACCAAAAAAATGGCAAATGTAATCATGAAGTTCTCTGCAATATTGTCTTAACTGTTGTGGTTATGTCTACATTTATTTTTGGTTGTATGTACTCTCATCAATACCAGAATATTTATTCACAAAGATTCCAGGATTCCAGTCGTGGAAACACAGTTCAAACAAACACTGACGATGAGTCGTCGGGCAACGGGTGAATCACAGAAGTTATGCAAAGTTTTCTGGGGGGAAAATCTTATTCCCATCTGTACTATAAGCAGACTGGAATGGATGGGACATCACCATCACACCCAACAATGTGTCGCTTCAAAAATTCCTCTAATTTTTAACGACTCCATGATTTGTTTGGTTCATTTCATTCTCGTTCCAATACAAAGCTATACAGTCAGAGTGCACTATCCAAACCAGAGGTCTTTAATTCTGTATTTATAATTTTGAGAACTACATGATTTATTGAAGACAAGTTGGAGAGATTATAGAGTTGTTTCATTTTATTTTGGGAGGCTTTTGATGCTTTATTGTGTATTGACGGTGAAGAGGTGACAGGACCCAAGACCTAAACTCCAACAATCAGTAGTTCTCAGTGAGAAGAAGATATTAATTTTCGAGGAAGTGGTCCTCTTTGTCATGAAAAATTCTTAGCCAGTGACGACGATCCCCAGGGTATTACATGAACATGCTCAATACAGGCCCGTTCAATCTGTTGCTTTTAACAATGCATGCTGAAGGCAATGTGCCATCCAAGATTCCTAGACCTCCAGATGCAAGCAGCACCATGATGACACTGGATTTATGATGAATGAGCTCATTATGAGTGGAAAAAACAGAACCATGGGCCATGTTCACGTATCTGGCTCGTAAAGAATTCCAGAGTCATTCCATTGCATTCGACAAGCAATGAAGTGTGAATAAGCGCGTTTAATTGCATGCGTGTGAGAGAGAAAGACACGAGAGAGAGCATCAAACTGGAAAAGCTGGAGGCCATGTTGGTATTTATAAAGTGAAACCGATTACTAAAAGTACTGTTACGGTTCAATGGTACAAGTAAGGTGTCAGATGGTAAAACCATGGTATTGAATGATTACCATATTCAGGTATCATGGTATCTGCATGGTACTCCAGGGTACTTCAAAGAAGGTACATACTGAAAACATGGCATGGCAAAAAAAAACATGGCATATCTTGTTAAAATGTTCACAAAAGCATGCACACAAAAAAAGTGGTGAATGGCATTACCATGGTACAAATCATACAAATATGGCACTATCATGGCAATTTTGTTCTGTGAGGCTACGTTTTTATAAGGGGAACACAGCATGGTATTCTCAGAATTACCTTGGAGTATCGTGTAAATACCATAATAAATCAGTACTATGGTATACTGTATATCAAAGTACCATTATTGCCACCTGATACCATTACTATACTATTGTACCACCACAGTACGTTTTTGTAAGAGGTTGTTATTTGCACATACGTGTCCAAAAACCATGGAATTACCATTGTAATATATCTGAAAACATTGCAATATCATGTTACTGTGATACGTGGTACTGCATGACGACGACCATATTCATATTCACATTTATAATGTACTTAAAATATCAAGGCGTGGTATAGTATATGTCTATAAAAAGTACCACAGTACCATGTGTCCAAAAAAAGTGGTATTACTATGGTACAATGATACATATCATAGTGCTGAATGACTACCATATTCATGTATTATGGTATTGACATGGTACTTTAAACGGTACCATGTATTTTGATATTCACATTGGAACTCCAAATGACTTAAAATATTTTTACATTTCCATAAAGCCATGGTACATGAAAAAAAAAAAAAAAAAACAACATGGTATTACAGTGGTTCAGTATCCCAAAAATAATGATATTACTCTTTTACATGTTCAAAAAACAGGGTGATACCATGGCACTTTATTGGTTAAGACTGTGAGATGCCTAAATACAAACAATTCATGTTGAATTTTAGAGATATCTGACCACTTTCTAAGCCATTCACTAGAAGTTAAAGTGTGAAGTGTCTTGGAGAGCTTTAAACATTCATGCCTCCCCAACGTCAAGACTTCTCAAAGCAGAATGGACAGGTGCCCTCGTAAAATTAATGATGTATGACAAATCACTGACAACAGAACGAAGACATGTTTGAGCTGATGGTGATCGATAAAGACACAAATTTGGCAGGCACCACTGTAGCGGTCCAACTGTTACCCATTCAGCTAATATTGCTAATCCGTTTAACTGTTTTAAAAATAGGAGCTCCTGCTTCTGTATTTCAAAGCTTCTGTAGTAGTTCAGTGTTCTAATCATTTGCAAACCATTACATTCCTTTAGAACCTGAAACCGTCTTGACTCTTTAGACAACAGTGTCTAAATTCTAAGCTAATGACATTAGCGTTTTGGGTTACTAGCAGCATAGCCTTTAGATGGCATGACTAAGTAGCTATGCATAAAAACTGGCTACCATATTAACATACCACAGTAGTGAGCGCAGCTCAGCTTTATTATTCATTTCATAGTTTGAAGTCCAATAAAAGTCACTGGAGACTTTCTTTTAGGGTACGTAACATGACACGGTATGCTAGCCTAGCTTATTTAACTGCTGTATAAACTGCACACACATGCTCGTACAAACTCACATATACATAAAAACACACTTACACCTATAGTGACCAATTTCTTAAGCATGCAACAAAAAGCATTGCAATCACATGCATGCTTCCACACTTAACACTGTGGTCTGTATTGATGTATCCAGCACTTAGCTTGAATGTGTTTTTGTTATTCTCGCATGTCTGTGCATTAGTGGTTGCACCAACTGTCACCTAGTTCTGCCATTAATTGATACATTAGGTCTGTGTTGTCTATTCATGAATAACATGACTTCAGATGTGCTTGTTTTATTATGCAAATCTACATCCATGCAAGGGTGTGGATTTTAGCATCATTTAAAAACAACAGTTTTTCGTTCCTGGAGCCATTTTTGAAATTCACTATTCACAGTCAGCAATGATTAATTTAATTAATGAGTGAAAGTGTCCAATAATAGTCAGATTACTGAGATTAAGTGAGTAGAAGTTGGCTGGTCATGTGATCCAAACATGGCCGCCCCCAGGAGTGGACACCACGTGACCCCATGTAGAATAAAAACAGCATTCTCTAAATGGAGTGGCATTGATTTTGACCGTGGCATGATTGTTGGCATGATTGTTGGTGCCAGGCGGGCTGGTTTGAGTATGTAACTGCTGATGTCCTGGTATTTTCACGCACAACAGTTTACCCAGAATGGTGCCAAAACCAAAAGATTTCTGATGACGGAAACTCCTTTTTGATGGAGAGGTTAACGGAAAATGGCCAGATTGGTTTGAGCTGACAGAAAGGCTAGGGTAACTCAGGTAACCACTCTGTACAATTGTATGAGCAGAATAGCACCTCAGAATGCACAACTTATCAAACCTTGAGGCTGATGGTGTCAGAAGACCATGTCAGGCTTTTTATTAGGCCCATAGTGTTCCTAATAAAGAGCTCAGTAAGTGTACATAACCCACAGACTCATCGACTACTTTTCTGGATGACTACTAAAAATGAGTAGTCATGCAATCCCTACTGGGCATTGACCATTCAACTCTGTGGTAACTAAATGCACACCGACCTCTGATTTTCATTCCTTGGATGCTGTATTGATTTGAGGCAAGCATTTGGCATATTTTATTTCTCGCTTCTTAACATGAACTGTTGATTTACTGTTGTGTGTTGTGCTCTATTGAAAGTCCTGAACAGCAGGTCAGAGAGTCAGCAAGTTTACACAAGATCCCAAAACCAGCCAGCAGAGTGGCTACAATATAGACAGGATGGATGCGAGGGAATGCCATCCCCCTTGTTCCAAAAAATACTAAAAAAATCCCCCTAGTAAAACCACCATCCCCTTTAGATCAATTGTGTTATGTATTACTTAGAACTAATCATGCAAGTAAAATATTTAATTTTGTAAGTTTCATAAATAACAGACTTTAAATAAGGTCGATTAGCCAATCATGTGAGGTGGCCAGATTTCTATAGGTGAAATCCCCCAGTCAGATATTCACACATGTACAGCTTGGAAATATTCTGCCAGTGTGACGCTTAAGTCACGCAATCTGCCAACCTTGAGCGCGCGAGCTCTCTCTCCACTGCATAAAGATGGCAGTTTTCTGAAAACACCGGCAAACAGGTATGTCGGAGTTTAGTGATGGTTTGATCTGATATTCCTAGTGTTCACATGAATCTCACATCACTGAATGTAATGCAAGTTTTCAAAAGTTTATCGCACTTTTTTTTTTATTCAAACCATTTTCAGGGTTTCGCTCATAAAACATTTTTGTGTGTATAACTACATTTTACAACACCGTTTAACCTCCTGAGACCCCCCGCGAATTTTCCGTTCCCCTTTTTAGTACTAGTAGAACCTAATAAACAAGCTAAAAAAAGGCCTAAAATGTTTTGTCCACATTTGTGGACAGCAAAGACTACGTTGTGAAATTTTAAACAACACTAAGCTATAGAAAGTCAGATTTTTTTTTATCAAATTGTTTATTATCTTTTCAGGAGTGTTGGTTATTCATGTTTTTGAGATGTTACAGACATTACATCAGAAATTAGCATAATTCATTCTGATACAAAATAATGACCAGCATCATCCAATCACTGCCAACTATGTTAAAATAAAATGATACATTATAAATGGTGAATCTATGTACTGATGATCATCGTCCCATGTGTGTCAAACATGTTGAGTGATCCAAACATCATCTGCAGCCTGAAACTCAACTTTTGGTCGGATTTTAGTTTTGAATGCACTTAACTGCATAGAGAGCTCTAGGATGCTCCCTTGCACCCTATTTAGTGAATGACTTAACCCTCAGTGGTCTCAGAACAGTTTGAAATGCACCTTATTTTCATCCTAAGTCCATATAAAGTCTCTGAAAGCAATATTTTTCAGCATTTGGATGACCATATTTATTCTCAATGTGATAATGCACAGTAAATACATAGGTATACATTTAATAATGTTAATGAATAGAATCGAATTGCACAGAGATAACAGCCCACAGATGTGTTAGTTTAAGATTATTACAAATAACTAACATGTTTTTCCTACTTTTGAGGAATTGCGGTATGAGTATCCACATCTGTGGACATCATGTTTATTAGGGCGCTGACGCACGAAAAATTCAACAGCCCAAAACTTCCTTTACTAGTTCAGTTATTAGAGTATGAAAAATGTGTGTCTGTGACAGTGGGCGAGCGATCTAACGTGGATTCTTTTCACAATCATCATAAAATACAATTACAGAGAGTAAAAGGTTCATATTATGGCCATTTTTATACAGATGTATTAAATTAAAAATGCTTAAAAAGAGTTTAAAGTCATATTGGTATTTTTTCTGGGGGTTAAAGTAAAAAAAATTCATGTGGTGTCCAGAGAGAGTAAAAAAATAAATAAAGTCAAAGTCTCATTAAAAGCTGAAATTCTTGGGGAGAATATTTTTGGCATGACTAGTGCAGAATAATCTTTTATTGTTATTTCTTAAAAAAAAAACATCTAATACTTATTTTGACATTTTTATGAATAGGCACATTTTGTTCAAGTCATGTGGTGTAACTCTGAGAAAACTTCTTGACATTTTTGAATGAAAAAATCATAATACTTTTTAAAATATATATATATTTTACCATTGACCACTGAGTACAGGGGATACCACCATTCATCATCAACAACCACTTATTAACCTCCAAAAGCAACACATTGACTGAGATGGTGGACTTTAGGATCAAGGCGTTGGTCAGGCAGCCTAAGGTGGTTTGCTGGTCTTAGTTGGCCACCACATTGGAATGGTTTAAGATGGGTTTTGGGCACTTGTCAGCCGGTCAGACTGGGAGACCAGCTGGCTGACCAACAAATCACCAGCATGGTCATGATGAGAGGCCAAACCTGCTGAAGACTAGCTTGTCCAGGATGGGAGACAATCTAAACCAGCTAATATCAGAAAACCACCTAAAGCTGGTATAAGCTGTTATTCCTCAGCAGGGGAATACTGAAAAGGTTAGCAAGACCTTGTTCTGACAGATTGGCCTTCCCAGGCTGCGTGTCTAATGTGTGTCTCAGATGTTCGAAGTGAGCCATCAAAAGGAAATTCCACAGAGTACATTTTTCTGTAAAAATCTGGCCAACCGCAAATGTGGCATGCCATTGGTCGGAATCAGACGTAAATCTTTTAAAACTGGGGTGCAGTTCCCAATGTTTTGGAGAATGTTACTTCTAGGAGGTTATACCTTAACAGATAAACCAAACCGCAGATTCTTGCTGTTTTATCGCTTTTATGTAATGTCATGGTGGTTTCCGTTTAGTTTAATTTAAGTACACAGATATTAAAACCAATGAGATTTCAGAATGGGTAGGATAACAAGTACAAACCGCAGCAACCATGTGACATACAAAATGTCCTGAAGCTCAATACGATGGTTAAGGCAACCATCAACTCATTGTGTTGGTTAGCAAAAAACATATAATTGGAAAAGATCCCAAGCCTTTACTGTTTAATCGGGTTGCGCCTGATTAGGATACGGTCATATGGTGCTTGAGGCCAGCATTAAATAACTCAAAGCCTTATTTTTTTTAAATTAAGGCAGTAAATTTAAAGTAAAGCTAAAGTTGCGGAAGCAAATAAACCGCAATTACTTTCCAAAGGCGGATCTTGGTGAATTCCTTCATCAGGATGTACAATGACTTGAGCGACTGCTGTGCGGAACAAAGCAAACAAGTTAGTCAGGTGCAGTTCATTGCCTTTATTCCCTCCGTTGGTAATTACTGTAATTGGCAGCAGTGTAAATATGGTTGAGGAAAGGAGAGAGTATTATCATAAACTATAGTCTATCTTTGTATGCAAACAGAGAATAATTAGCATAAATTGTGGCAAACGGTCTGATGTTCTTACCCAATAAGAGAAAAATGTGGTGTTAATATTATCAGCCCTCAAACTTAAATTATTCTACAACCGATGTAAATGGTCTGCACTTATATAGCACCTTTTTAAGCCTTAACAGTATTCAAAGCACTTTACACTGCATCTTATTCACCCATTCACACACCAATGGCAGCAGAGCTGCTATGTAAGGTGCTAGCCTGCCATTGGGAGCAACTTGGGGTTCAGTGTCTTACCCAAGGACACTTCAGCATGTGGAGTCTTGTGGGCCAGGATTCAAACCACCAACCCTGCGAATAGCAGTCAATTCTCTCTACCAACTGAGCCACAGCCACCCACATGTAACATGTGTAACAATTACATCAAAGACTTGTAAAGTCTTCTAAAGACATCAAAAGAGTTTTACCTATGTTTGACTAGCTTCTCTCCAAACTGGCAAACCACAGCCAGTTTTGTGCTTTTGATCGTTAGATCATTAGAGCTTTAAATGTAAAATGCAGGTGCTGAACGTGTGGTGGACTGCAAATTGAGGACTTCCATTAACCTGTTATGAAGTACTTTTACCAGCATTGTCATCCCAAATGTTTTAATGCCCGCAACAGTGATTCTGTGACTAGAGAAGTGTTTCCATTCACACATTTATGTAGGGTACTGAAATTCATGTACCATGATATTTACATGGTTCTCTAAGATACTTCCAAGACCACACATATCCAAAATAATACAGTACTACCATGGTATTTTGTACTGTGAGGGTACTTTTTGTAAGTGATCACTGTACCATAGTATCACCCCAGTACTTTTTATGTAAGCCCAAAAAACATGGAAGCACCATGGCACTTTTTTGTGAGTGAACACTCAGTGGTGACAGCTGAAATAGGCAACCCCTCTGTAAATTAGTCAAATGCCTTCTGGGATTTGAACCTTAGACCTCTGGGGTTCCAACTCTGCTCTTTAACCACTGAGCTACCACCACCCAAAGATCCCCTGATGATCTCAGCTTTTAACATATTGGGTTATTGCTTGGTTAAATAAGGAAGAGGTCGGAGCCTTAAAACACTCAGCCAATCAATCACTGACAGAATTCAATGTTTGGAGCTGGAACTGTTTCAATTTGAACCACCAGGACTTCTCATGTCAAAGGGCCACTCTTTAGAATAAATCTCTTTTAGTGCTCTCAGGATGTTCCATAATTGAAATATGTGTAGAATATTAAACCCACTGGCTCGAGGGGTCTATTTTTCATTTGCATTGTAGGCATGCTCGACGAGACACTAAAAACTTACTTTGCCCCAGAGACAGATGAACAGATTTAATGTTAAATTCTCTTTTAGTAATAACAGTTCTGTTTTTGTTTTTCTCAAGTTCTATAAAACCCGGATTCAGTTCCAAATTCATTCCTCGCCAAAACTTTCACTCTTCAGAGACAAGATACCAAAGCTGCTCTTAAGAATGAGAGAGATGATTACAATCAAATGCTAGAATATTTTTCAGAATATTTCAAATACATTCTTTGACTACTTAGTCCTTTGCCCATCACCTAAGGGATAATGTAAAAAATCCCAAAGAAATTACTGTCCATGGTTCGGTGAACATTCGTAGACGTTGTGCTGGGACATCGTCCCGCTGTTAGTGGAGAGGCCACTCTGGAAACCATGGCAGTTACAGTCGGTGAGTTGTCAACGCTAACTTCTCTTGCTGTTTGCATTCGATATAAACTCGATATTCTAGATAACTTGATAACATGATACCTCAGCTTGAGCTTCTCTCTTGCTTATGAAATGGAAGGGGCATGTGACATATTAAGGGCGGGTTTTGGGGCAACGCTCCGGTGTTATTGGCACAATGGTGGGAACGCAGGTCGATTTTGTTCTTGCTTGAGGTCCGAGGCTGTTGGCCCCGGCTGGCCAGTTGACAGTCCTGGCTCGTACTTGTCCGATAGTGGAAAAGAGTCTATTTGAAACCATTCAGATATGCAAAATGATAGTGGGAAAATGCAATTAACATTTATTTCAGTCAATTTTGGCATTTTATAATATCTTAACTATATTATGAGTATGGCCATTTCTGATTTATTCTGCGTGTTGAAAACCAAACATGTACATTTCAGTTATAATTTTAGTCCATGCCTAAAAACATATTGCTTGTTCAAAACAAAAACAAAAAAAACTTTGTGTGCTTGTGTATGTGGATATGTGCATGTAAGAGATGCAGAGAACAATATGGGATGGGGTCTAAATTTAAGAACATTAAAAAATGAAAATAAATAAAATAAACTATTTAAAGCTGTGTAACATCTAGAAACTCAGAAGGTGAAAGGTAGCAACCGGTTCCTTCCTTATGTGTTAGAATTGAACGGACCCTTTTAACACTTCCATGTTTGCGAACTATGGTGGCGATCTGGAAGAACAGCAATAGCCAGTGCCTCTACAGTGTATTTCTATTTGCACAAATAAAAAATAAAACAAACATCCAGATGTGTTTATCCAAAAGTGTCTTTCGTCTGTGGACAGTATTTTCAAGATGAGGACTTACTGTACATCAATCGCTTACATGTGGAATTATGAAAGGCTTTGAAATCTGAGCTGTACATCACGGTTTCAATGGAATGATCACACATCACAACTAGGGATGCACCGATACTGATATTGGAATCGGATGCGATACTTCACTCATGTACTTGTACTTGTAAAAATGCTCCGATACCAAAAACTGATACCATCGGACTTTCGAATGTAATTACGTAAACATTCAGCGCTCAGATTAAAACTGTCTCCAAATATTGATGCCGGCAAAACTTTGAAGGACTGTGAAAACACATATGGACAAGTGTCCATTGCTATTCTATACAAAAATACCTTTTCTTTTTTATTTTGTTTGTTTTGATGGTCTTGACAAAACCACAACATTTGGTTAGTGTACCAAAGATTATGCAGTATTTATAATGTATTCTTTACCTGTCCCGGATCAAAATGACCCTAAGACAATAGGATGGTTAAGAGAACGTCTAGTGGACCAGCCCAATGGAGGTATTTTTCCTTTAAGCATCTACAATATTTACTTGAATACAACTTTTGTTATAAAATGAATGTGGATAATATTGTAGTCTTTTTTTTTTCCTCAGGAGAACACCCCTGCACCAGGGCTACACTGAGCAAATATTCCAGAACATTTGGAAGAACAGCACTGTGGCCTGTTTTTATAATGTGGGAATTTTGTCCAATATCGGTGCATAGCTCCTGGAAATCAGTGGTGGAAAAATACTGTTATGGCAGCTGTAATTTTTTTTTTTTTCTGCTATTTTGCATGTGGCTAGACTCTTAAAAATGTATTCTTACAATTGGTCTTTACGGTGCAAGTTAATGCTTACTAAAACTCTGAAACTTAAAAAATCACAAAAAAGGCCACAAAAAAGTAATCCAGTGGTTTAATCCATGTCTTCAGAAATGATATGATAGGTGTGGGTGAGAAACAGATCAATATTTAAGTCCCTTAAGTTTAATTTTTGGGTGAACTATCCATTTAAACAAAATTTATCATAGCACAAGTCATCCATGAGAATTAATAGACAATGACCATACTTGCAGAAATGGTTTACCAAAAATGTTGTCTGAAGGAAGTACTGGAAAATTAAGCATCGAATAAAGCTAGTAACCAGGCCCTTAATCACCCAATTTTCAAAGTGGTGGTCAATAAATATGTTTGTTCTTAAACTTTTACATTTATCCCTTTAGTCTTGAGTATTTGGTTACATACTTGCTTAAAAAGTTTTTAAAAATGCCTCATCTCTCAAAGTATTTTCAGCTTGGGTTGTAATTTTAAATGTCTCTAGTTGACAATTCTGGAGAGAACTGTTTCTGGCCTGTTTTTGATTATGTTCGTGTTGTTTGTGGTACTGCAGCTGTATAAATCTGCGGGTGATCGCTCCTACTGAGTTTGGGTTCAACTGAAATCCACATGGGCCAGAGAAGAGCCATTAGTTATGTTACTTGGCTCATTTTACATCAAAATAATGTAGGTAGCATCTCTAAACTCAAACAATGTAGTTTGAGTGAACCACACTGAAATAAAGCCATGGCAATAATCGGCAAAAATATGACTAAAAGGAAATATTTATTTAAATTTGTATTTATTTAACATCTATTTAAGGGTCATCAATATCTGTTATCATGCTGTTTGCAAAGTATCGCTCACTGTGTCTCATCTAAAACCTAGCCAAAATCAAACCTCATACAGAAGTCTTATGTAATATAGCAACTGTTAGACACTGAACTGGCCAAAAGAAGATCAAAGCCTGTTCTACAGTGGTGAACATTCATTAATCACAAGGTTTTTTTTCTTTCTTTCCCAAGAGATGGATCAGACATGTATGACACAGAGTAGTTCCAGGCAAGGGAAGACCATAGGAAACCTGCAGAGGGACTCGTGAGCTACGCATGTTTAGCATGTTAAGGATCAGTCAGTTCACTACTCACCATTGCTACCTTAAGCATGCTCTCTTTGGCAGCAGGAAACAGACCCCTGAGGGTACTGACCTCTCTTGACCTCTCTAAGGAGAGAGTTCCAGCAGAGGCAAGTCTGAGATCTGTTAAATATTAAAAAAATGTCCTTACTATAAATCAAGCCTTGCTGTCATCATTAGTCTTTTTTTTTTTTGTAGCTAAAGAGTAGTCAATACCATAGGTAATAATAGCAAAGACAGAGGGTATAGTCATTTAGTTTTGGTATTTTTGTGCAAGCATGTGCTTAGTATACAGTAGACGCAAGTGGGTTTGGCAAAATCTTGCGCGCAACATGCAAAAAGGCAGGAAATGTCTCTGTTAATGTCGTAACCTCCATTCCCTGATATGGAGACATTAGGGTTTTCTCTTGGGAGCCCCAAACCTCAGATCTTGAGAAAAAGCCAATGAGAATTGCTGAGTGGAATTTGCATGCCACTCCACTGGACATACGGGTATAAAAGGAGCTGGAATGCATCAACTTATTCAGGTTTTGTGCTGAGTAGCTGAGACAAGGTCCCAGACATTTCAGCAAAACAGCATTGTGGCAAGAGGTACTTGACGCTGTGTCGATGTAGTGACACTAGGGGTCCCTGTACAAAACTCCACAACAGCTGAATTGTGTTACATGAACTGCCGATGCATAAAAGCAGATGCACTCAGACTGCAAGTAGCCTTCCCAATGCCCCAAAAAACGTTGTAAAAATCCCTTAATCCCTGGGGAGGGGAGACCATACCGGGGAAGATACTGGCACATATGGAGCCCCTACCCCAGTAAGGGCATGTTAGCACACATACTGGATCCGACTACAAATTCCTCTGCCGAATTAGCGAGCCAGAGGGCTAGGGAGGAAGGGCATCCAGGGTTCACAGTTTGTGAACTCGCATGGGAGAACGAGCGCATATATGTAAGCGGTACACCTGGCCAGCTGTCCTGCATTAACAAACTTACCTGTTCGTACCTGACAAAACAAGGGACGAGATTGTAAAATCTCGCAACTGTATTGGGGGTTGCCCAGCCCGCTGCTCTGCAGATGTCTGTCTAAAGCTCTACGTGCAATCCAAGTAGATGCGCAAAGCATGCACCAGACACAGCAATGATAAGGCTGGGTCTGCCTCCTCTCGGGGCAGTGCTTGCAGGCTCAGCACCTGATCCCTAAAAGGGGTCATGGGAACCTTGGGCACATAGCCCGGTTGGGATCTCAGGACCACTTGAGAGTCCTCCGGACCAAACTCCAGGCCCCTTTCGCTGACAGAGAACACTTGCAGGTCCTGACCCTCTTGATGGAAGTGATCGCGATCAGGAGGGTGGCCTTCAACTCGACTGACTCTAGGGGCTCGAATGGGGCTCTCTGAAGGCCCGGAAGGGCCACAAAGAGGTCCCATGAGGGAAAGAGGCACGGCCTAGGAGGGTTCAGCATCCTGGCACCTCTCAGGAACCTGATGATCAAGTTGAGCTTCCCAATATACTTACCTTCCACTGCGTTGTGGTGTGCCGCTATAGCATATAAGTACACAGGGACAGGCTGAAGGAGAGGACCTTGTACTGATATGCTCAGCCGTTGAAAGCAAACCATAGGAAGGGTCTGTGTCAAGGTAAAACAGAGACGTGAATGTACGCATTCTTCAGGCCTACCGATGCGAACCAATCTTGATGCCGGATGCATGCCAAAATGAGCTTCTGCATCAGCATCTTGCATGGGAGACAGTGCAAGGACTGGTTCAGAACTCGCAGGTCCAGGACTGGCCACAACCCACCACCTTTCTTAGGCATGATGAAGTAAGAGCTATAGAACCCTTGCTTTATCTTGGCTGGAAGGACAGGCTCTATCACGTCCTTCAGCAGAAGGACCTTGATTTCCACATACAGGACAGCGGATTTCTGGCGAACTAAATCGCATAGCCGAGTCAGATGGTCCTGGCCAAGCAATGCGACATGTTGGAAAGCACTAGCCATGCGACCCCAGGAACCAATCATCAAGTTGTGAGTGCTCAGAGGCGGGTGGAGCGTTCAACTCCAGCCCGACACTTGTGGCGGCCTGGGAAAGCATGGCGGTCAGCTCTGCATTGGCCTCAGACTGAGCTGGCACAACCGAAGACGCTAGCCCAATCGAGTCCTCAGTGTCCGACATCACCAAGGCACTATCCGATGCATAGATCAAATTTCATCCATCTCGCGAGCTCCAAAAGAGACATTAGGCTGGCACTGAGGTGAACTGCCTGTCTCATCCTAGAACTGGACGGGAACAAACAAGCATGCTGGGGAATGAGCGCTCCGCGGGGAATTACCTGGTGGAACCGAACACATTGGAGCCCCCAAATTGCCTCCAGCGTCAACCGGACTGGCCTCGTACCCGTAGGTAGAAGGACCGCACGGGGACGGCTTCCTCCATCGTCTTTGTCATTGCCAGTGCCAGCAACAACGTTACAGACGTTACAGAGACATCATTACATAATACCTGACCAACACAAAATGAACCTAGCAATTCAACTCCTATGCCTACATCAGGGGAACTGTCCCCTGGAGGATGACGTGGAGGACTTTTGCACTCTGGCATGCAAGGTGGACTTTAATGAGGTTGTCCTCAAAAGACATTTTTCATTTTGGACTGATTGAGTTTATCTCTTTGCTGATGCCAGGCAGCCAGAGTAGCCACAGCCTGGCTCAATATATCAACCTTGCCCTGCATAATTGGTTCTACGTTCACTGTGGATGCTGAGCCAGAGTTCCACATCATGGCCGCCGAGACAGCGTTCCACCCCTCAAGCCTCTCAAGGCCCCACTTTCCATTGACTCTGCCAGGCCACGCCCCACGCCATATCTTGCCTAGCCACGCTTCAAGACCCCCCCCCCCACCCCCCCAGCTCCCTACAGAACTTTAGGTTTATGCCATGTTTAATGTGTTTTTATGTTTATGTCAAGTTTATGTTATGTCAAGTTCATATTTATGTTTACAACATGTTTGTAGTTAGGTTTCATGGAATACACTCTGGAATAAATTTGCACTTGAGTTCTTTACTCCATTGTTTTTGTCATTGCCAGTGCCAGCAACAATGTTACAGACATTACAGAGAGAATGTTACAATACCCATAGTTTGCGCACATACACCCACAGTAGCATAAACACTCCGTCCCATGCCCACTTGCGCTTTGCGATGGCACTAAAATTGCACTTAGAATTAGCGCTCTCACTAAAATATGATAAGGTGTAGCACTGCGCTTTGCGCACTCATGAAAATAGAGCCCTTCGTGTTACTGCCTCCGTAAGATGAATCGCTTATGTTGTATCCTTCCTCATTTTGAAAGTCACTTTGGATAAAAGTATTTGATAAATGAATACATTTAATTGCATTTAGAAAAGTATTATCCTGTCAGCACAAACGGTGCAGGACGAGTTACACACCAAAATGTAATACTTTTTTGGGAGTTTGGGAGTTGGTTCACATCCGTAACTTCAGGAGTGTAGGGGTGACATACATTCTGCTTTGAGTTATTTTGTCATGAGTGATATTTATGGGACATATTGGACCCAGCATAAGATGAGATATAAACATATTTTATCATCATATTAAAACATTATCATAGCAGCAGCTTTACAAGAGAAAGTGACATGTTGCAAAGCTTTGTTCACAGTTTCCAGTGAGACAGCAGCTGTATGACAGAGAGAGAGAAAGACACAGAGTTGTAATGTGGGTCATTCATGATATTCTCCATTTTCGGACCACAGGAGATATGTGCGGGCGTTCTTGTTTAAATAAAACCTCCGGGCAGGATGACAACGGCAGACGGTTTTTCCATGAGCTGTCTGTGCCAAAAGAATACATCATATCTGCGGGCCAGCTCTAGGTTATGTTTGCTTGATTGTCTGTAACAAATGAGAACTTTCCTAGTCAAGTCATTTTTATTTGTAGAGCGCTTTTCACAACACACATAGATTCAAAGCAAATTTACAGAAAATTAACTGGCTACTGGCTACTTGGATGTATGACATCATATTTGCGGTGCTGCCAAATTTAGAATGACTACTCTATTAAGTACACATTAACAAATGTAAGCTAGGAAAACTTTTATATGAGAGATCTCTTTCCTATGTGCTAACTTGTTAATATTTGTCTGAAATGTAATAGAGAACTGATGACCTTTATAGATTTCCGGAGGGAGTCACGTTGGCTAATGTAGTACATTTCACTAAAATAATAATAATTATTACAATAAAATGTATCAACGGGGGAAAGCCATGACGTATTAGTAGCAATAGTTACGCTCCATTAAAGCAGTTAATAATTCTCATCAATAACGACTCTCCTAAAATTCCTCATGAGAAATGAAAATACACTCAAATGAGATAATTGTTGACATACACTAAGAGTATGATATTAGAAATATTTAAATGTTTGAGTTTAAGCATGTTGGAAAATCTGAGCAACATACAGGGCAAATATGAGTATTTGAGACATTGTTGAGATCTCTTCTGAAACAGAGGAGGCCCATGAGATTACAGAGCAAAAATAATTACTTTTTCAAACAGTTTTACCTAAGCACCTCTGTCGGCCATTAGACAACAAACAGATAGTCCTGCCCCAAATGTACAGCTTTGGTTGAGCCAGCGTTTCTTTGTCGAACTGGTCAAGATGCTCAAACAAACAAACAATGTTCTGATACACTTTATTTGGGAATCGACCTACAAATAACTTACCTATTGTTGACTCTAAATTAACATGGGATAGGAGAAAGTATTTTAAAGGACTAGTCCTGGTTTAAAAGTTAAGCTCAATTGACAACAGCATTTGTGACAATGTTAATTACCACAAAAAATAATTTAGACTTTGACCCTCCTTTTCAAAAACAATGATTTAAACAACTTTAGCTCAATTAATACACAAGTTTTAACAGAAGAATTAATGTAAGTGGGTTTTATAAAATTATAAGCTTCACATTTCTGCCTTTAAACCCTCCAAAAATTGACAACATTCACTTTGATTTTTGTTTGTTTTAAAGAAAAGGATGGGGCAAGTCCAAATTATTTGTTGTGGTAATCAACATTATGCTACAAATGCTGATAATTCATCTTAAGCTCTACTGAACCAGGAATATTCCTTTAACATTGAAAAATTACAAATATCTTTAAAGGTGCCCTCAGTAATTTTTTTCCTCATTAAAAAGCTAAAGAAATGTATTGCATTTTTGAAACATATTGTAACAGTTAAAAGGTGCGCAAGGAGGAGGCAGGAACTGGCTAAACAATAAACATAAACTTTAATGATAGAAATTAACTTAGAATAACATAAAACATAAGGACGCAGACACACATGCAGTGATAAAAGCTCCCCTTTTATATTGCTCTCCCGCTGATCAGCTGATTCAGCGTCGGCCGTGCATCATCATGGCCCGGCCACGTCCTCCTCCTCGTCACCCTCCTGCCCTGGCTGATTCAGGCCGGGCGTCACTGGTCTTACCAACTCCCCGGTCCACCATCTCTGTAGGGGAGATGCTGCCCTTCCGGCCATTTTGTCAGCCGGTTGTCCACCCCACCTCCTGTGAACCTGAGGGAGCGACAAGGGGAGGAATGGGGTGAGGGAAAGGGTGAGCAGAGACACACAGAGAGAGAGAGAGAGAGAGAGAGAGCGAGAGGAGAGAGATTAGAACTTGCTCACCGGCTCCCGGAAATGCTGTCACCCGTTCCACAACCACTCATCTGCCCTCTGCCCTCTCGCTGCAACCCCTGGCGGATGGAACTGCTCCTCCCTTTCTTCGGCAGATGGCAGTGGTTCCTCCAGCTCTCGGCGGCTGGCAGTGGCCCATCTGTCCCCAGGCAGACGACCACAGCTGCTCCCCTGGTAGATGCCTCCATACTTTTTTATGCTTTCATTTGTTTTCTACAAGGTAGTTGCTTATATCTAATGCCTCGATGGCAGGCAAGTATTCAGTTGAAAAATAGCTCCTTTTCAAAACATAAGGATCACGTCTCTCATAATAGTGTCTAATTCGTCCATTCTGCTTTTCACTTCCTGCACCTCCATCAGAATTTCGCACATCATAAGAATCACGTGACTGCAAAAAGCTAAGTATTAAACTATATTTAACTCGACACAGTGACCTAAACATTTTATGTTTATGACGCAACGCACCCTAAGACGCTACACAGCAATCAAAAATAACTTAAATGACTGGCGTCCTGTTGCTCTGACCACCATCATCAGCAAATGCTTTGAGGCTAATCAGAGATCACATCTGCTCTGTGCTGCCCACCTCTCTGGACCCATTGCAGTTTGCCTTCCGCAAAAACTGCTCCACTGATGATGCCATTGCATCTAGAATACACACTGCTCTCTCCCACCTGTAAAAAAGGAACACATATGTGAGCATGCTGTTTGTAGACTACAGCTCAGCATTCAACACCATTGTGCCCCCCAAGCTTGATGAGAATCTCCGGGCTCTGGGCTTAAACAGCTCGCTTTGCAGCTGGATCCTGGATTTCCTGTCAGGCAGACGTCAGGTGGTTAGAATGGGCTGCAACATCTCCTCATCAATGACCCTCAACACTGGAGCCCCGCAGGGCTGTGCTCTCAGCCCACTCCTGTATTCCCTATACACACAGCTCCAATGCCATCATTAAGTTTGCTGATGATACGACGGTGGTAGGTCTGATCGCTGACAATGATGAAACAGCCTACAGAGAGGAGGTGCACACTCTGATACGCTGGTGTCAGGAGCACAACTTCTCCCTCAACGTCAGTAAAACCAAGGAGCTTGTAGTGGACTTCAGGAAGAAAGACAGAGAACACAGCCCCATCACCATTAATGGAGCACCGGTGGAGAGAGTCAGCAGCTTCAAGTTCCTCGGTGTCCACATTACTGAGGAACTCACATGGTCCGTCCACACTGAGGCCGTTGTAAAGAAGGCTCACCAGTGCCTCTTCTTCTTCTTCTTCTTCTTGGAATGAACCACCACATCCTCACACGGTTCTACACTAGTACTCTAGAGAGCATCCTGACTGGCTGCATCACCACCTGGTACGGCAATAGCACCGCCCACAACCACAAATTCCTGCAAAGGGTGGTGCGAACTGCCAGACACATCATCTGAGGTGACCTTCCCTCCCTCCAGGACATATATAACAGGCGGTGTGTGAAAAATGCTCGGATGATCATCAGAGACTCCAGCCACCCGAGCCATGGGATGCTCTCACTGCTACTATCAGACAGGCAGTACAAGACAAAACTGCAATGCTCCCGTTAGCTTAGCAGGTGTTTGACTGTCACCAGAGATGTCTCCTAGCAACCCAATTTATAAACAATCTGCAATGCTAGCATTTGTGCTGCAGGTGTTCAATTATCAAAAGAGAGTATAATTTACCATGTTTTGAACAACTGCTACTCCGCTAACATTTGTTAAGTAAAGAATAATTGACGACGCACCGTTGAATTGTTTAAAAATAATGCACACACGAGATGGTAATGCGGTCACGACGTGCAGCGGACACTTCAACAGGTCGGGGTTAATTATTCCGCTTTGTGGCAGGGCACCAGTGTAACACAGTTCAATGGAAAGGAGGAGGCGAGAACCGGCTTAACAATATAAATAATATTTTAATCATAAACTTAAACAAAAAGACAAAATAAAAAAAGACGGACAGCTGCCGTCTCTGTAATTCTCTCTCTGTCACACTGCTTTTTCCGGTCACCTTTCTCCCTCTTGGACTTATTTAGCCTAATTAGGGGCCAGGTGTACGGAATCACGGCCCGGCCCGGCCCCCCCCACCACCCTGCCACACGCTTATACCATGGTTACCACAGCTTAAGACATCGTTCAGGGTTTTATCTCAAGACATTTTCTGGTTTTCGTCCCTAAAACGCTCTTGTGAGAGGAACTACTTTCTTTGATTACTGATTTACTGGAGCACTTACTGGAGTAACAAGTTAGTGCGTTTGTGCATGTGTGTGTGTGTGTGTGAGTTTGTATTTGAGGAATCGAACGAGAAAAATTGAGAAAATTAGATATCTTGCTTCTGGTATTACCTTTTTCTTTGTGGCTCTAGTCAGAAGTAACATCGCTTCAAAAACGTCAAGATGCGTGTCGCCATATTCCCGTTGTAAACCTTAATAATAACCTTTTTATTCATCCCCACTAAGATGCAGGAGTGTGCTGACATGACGACGATTTCTCTCACGAGTATGTTTGGGCCTTAAGTGTGTACATTACGCATTTAATGTGTGTCCAGGAGTGTGGGAGAGTGTCTGTGACAGGGGAAGCATGAGGGTTTTTCACACAGATATTTCAGATAATATAGAAACTGTTGTATTGATCAAGTGTATCTAGCTCTGATACAGCTCAAGCCTTCGTTGCTAGTTTGAAAAGCGTCACTTTAGAACTAGCAACGGAGGATGTGCTGCTTTTTGGCATAGGAGTAAATAGGTAGTTCATGCGGGTGGGTGTGCGCGCGTGCGTATGTATATGTGTGTGTGAGCGGCGTGCGCGTGTGAGCATGTGTAAGTCCGTGGGAGAAAAGGGAGCACGAGGAATTTAAATAAATGTTTTAACTGGTTATGTTGTTGTGGTAGCATGTATGGCTCTTTGAAATAACTTAAATAATTTGGCGAAGTGGTATGGAACCGTTCTGGGGTCAAGACCTGGAACTACTTTATCGCCATGCGTTTCCTTGAAAAATAATTGCACACCTTAGAATGTGCGTGAACCAATCAGAATTAAGCATTTAACAGACCTGTGGTATAAACATGCTATAATATCATGTAATGTAGGAACTTTGACTCATTTATCGATATTATTGAATACAAGTGAATGTTTATCACTAATTTTGTAAATCTTTCTGGTTACCGACATGATTGTGTGACGTCACACACCTGCATCTCAGCAAAATCTGAGTTTAAAATTTCCACACGTCTTTCCCAAGTTGGAATTTTGACATCAAGTGGTGTTCCATTGCACTTTTCCCAGTAGGAAGTTGGAAAATCGGACTTTCCGAGTTGAACGGAACGCAGCATTAATCTCAGTAACTATCCTGTTATTGGACATTTTCACTCATAGATTTAAGTAATCATGGCTGACTTTGAATAGTGAATTTTTACAATGGCATCTGTAACTGGAAACTACTGATTTTATATGATGCTGCATCCACACCGCTAGGTGTCAGTGTCAGTGTAAGTACAAAAACAAAAACGTTACTGAATGAACTATTAATTACTGAAGACATAGATGTTATGAAGCTATATGTCTTTGAGTAAAAAAAAATAAAACATTATTTTGTTTGGAAATGTGTTTACCTGTAGTGAGTCGTTCAAGAGCTGCATGCACAGGCGTTGTTGAACTTAAAGAAGACTTTTTTCATGGCTGGAAAATGATAGGTTGTTTTCAGTAGATCGTAAGTAAATATTCTACTTCATCCAGTTTGTTCTCTGTGAAAACTGCTCCGAACGATTAAGTGCGTGAGTGAACTATAGGAATGTTTCTCGCACTGAATCCGAACCGATTCACCAAAAGAACCTAGTCAAAAGAGTGATTCATTCGCGAATCAAACAACGCTATTTGTGATTTAAACAGCCAACAGGAAAATACCAAACG
Organism: Xyrauchen texanus; assembly: GCF_025860055.1. Taxonomy (NCBI): domain Eukaryota; kingdom Metazoa; phylum Chordata; class Actinopteri; order Cypriniformes; family Catostomidae; genus Xyrauchen; species Xyrauchen texanus. The sequence continues at coordinate 3,624,969 of NC_068303.1, forward strand.
ACCTTATTACTGATATTTTGTAGGGGAAATGTAACGTTAAAGTGAGCGTAAACGCTACCCAGGTACTTAATAAAATAGCTGTTTGCTACCTTCAATTATGAGTGTTAATGTAGTCATAGTCTCCTTGATAGACATCTTCGTCAATTGTGTTTGTGGTTTTTAACCATTTTGATGATAACAGCTTTATTGGTACCCTGAAAGAGGTTATACTTCGTTTTAGGCCCTGAGAACAGTCTTAGATCGGGGAAAACATCACCACTTTCTAATTAGCACAAGCTTTACGAAACTTATTTCCAGTCCAACCAATGAAATTATGCTGCGCATTCCTTAGCTATGCCTGACACCTAGTGGTAGCATATCAACTAACTTTGTTTCAATAGCCAGGCTAGTCGTGTGTTTTCATCCATAATGCCTTAAATAAAGTGGATACAATAAACGTTAGTCATTTCAGAGGAAGTGTTTTATTCTGGTCTTTTAACACTCCCACACCCTGCCTCTGTGGGTAAATACAGAATGGAGCACTTCTGAAACTTATGGATACAATATCCTTGCCAAATCATTGTAGATCTTGAGTAACAATATGCTGATAGATAGATGGATGGATGGATGGATGGATGGATGATGATGATGATGATGATGATGATGGATGGATGATGGATGGATGATGGATGGATGGATGGATGGATGGATGGATGGATGATCGGTAGATGATGATGATGTTGGCTGTAATGATGATGATGATAGATAGATGGATGGATGGATGGATGGATGGATGGATGGATGATGATGATGATGATGATGATGATGATGATGATGATGATGATGATGATGATGGATGGATGGATGGATGGATGGATGATGATGATGATGATGATGGATGGATGGATGGATGATCGGTAGATGATGATGATGTTGGCTGTAATGATGATGATGATAGATAGATAGATGGATGGATGGATGGATGGATGGATGATGATGATGATGATGATGGATGGATGATGGATGGATGATGGATGGATGGATGGATGATCGGTAGATGATGATGATGTTGGCTGTAATGATGATGATGATAGATAGATAGATGGATGGATGGATGGATGGATGGATGATGATGATGATGATGATGATGATGATGATGATGATGATGATGGATGGATTGATGGATGGATGGATGATCGGTAGATGATGATGATGATGATGATGATGATGGATGGATGGATGGATGGATGATCGATAGATGATGGATGGATGAATGGATGGATGATGATGATGATGATGATGGATGGATGGATGGATGGATGATCGATAGATGATGGATGGATGGATGGATGGATGATGATGATGATGATGATGATGATGATGATGATGATGATGATGATGGATGGATGGATGGATGGATGATCGATAGATGATGGATGGATGAATGGATGATCGATAGATGATGATGATGATGGATGGATGGATGGATGGATGGATGATCGGTAGATGATGATGATGATAGATAGATAGATAGACAGACAGACAGACAGACAGACAGACAGACAGATAAGAATTATTTGCTTAACATTTAATATTTTATTATAGTATTATGTAAGCAACGGCATCCAGTGTTGAAATGACTCAAGATGTTTTGTAGTTCTGCCAGTAAATCCTTGTGACTCTGTGCATATTGTTGCTAGGAGTTATGTCATTGATTACAGAAGGAAATAAACAGCATGCAACATTACAATTAAACAGATCTTTCCCGAGGAACCCGGAAACAGTGTTCTGTGCTATGAAATTACCCATATGCTGCATAAGTAAAATGACAACCTCCCTTCATACCCTTAAAGCACAATCATCATGTTTGGACCTTTATGACATCACAAACACACACAATGGCTTGTCCTGGTTTATGATGTTACCATTGGCCCCGTCTACAGGTACAAGTGCCATGTTCAACAAGCAAAATGCAGAGCTATTTTTTTCATTGTTTTGTTTGGTTTCTGCTTTTTGAAAAAGTTTGAATAATTTGATGCTTAAGTTTACTACATGTAACCGAAATTATAAAATTATCAAAATACCTGACACACAGTCATGAGGGCCTAAAGGGATCCTCTCTGTGTTGTTGTTGTTTTTTGTCACATGATTTTTATAATAATAATAAAAGATTATTCTGCACTACTCATGCCAAAACATATATATTTATATTATTATTATTATTATTATTATATATTAAATGTCATTGACATTGTACTAATTCATACTACAGTATATTACTACTACTAATAATAATATAACCAATAATAAGTATTATTATTATTATTATTATTATTATTATTAGTTGATTAAGTAGTAATAGACTCATTGACAAATGTGGTTGTCCGATGTATTACATTTTTTTTTAAATCTTTTTAAAAATTAATGACTTTACAATTAAAGTTGCATATATTAGAATTCAAGTCATTTATGCAAACAACATATTAAAATACTCTGTTAGTTTGTACACTAACAGTCTCCAAAACATGCTGTTCCCATGACAACCTGATTCACAACAAGTGATCAATGCACTCTCAGACAACATGTTTGATTCGGAGATGGTTGCTGGGCAGACATGGTTTGTTTACATTCTGACAGGCCTCTCTATGGAGGTGGTCTTACGAACATGTTTATATGAAAGTGACATGTTTTGATGCATGTGCTATTCTAAGAAGATCAAAAACACTACAATGCAGTTGCCCAGAGATCAACCGAATGATGCTGTTACAGTTTCGGATCTAAGGATTTTTTATTTATATTTTGCAATTTGCTTTAATAATTAGTAACTAAATGACTTTTTGTTTAATCTTTGCCTTTGTCTTTGGAGGAAGAAAACAGCTAAGGATATTCCTTCCAAAAGCAGTTAAATGTGTGGAGGTGGTCATATCAAGTTAATAAAGTAAAAATAAAGTAGGTCATCTTTTTTAGGTGAAAATACTTTCTAACTTAGTTTAACGTGTAAAAACAGCTATAAGTAAGCCATTCAAATGTTGATTTCCTGTAAAACTATAGTTATTTCTCTTCAAAAGTATCACTGAATGACTTAAAAAAAAAAAAAAGTATAAAAATAACAATAGTTAGTTTTCCAGTTTTGTTGCGGTGGCACAGAAATTACACACTTCACTTTTAATTTACCATCTGAAATAAGTGCACAAGTGTGTAACTCTCTAAAGATTCCTCACAATATTTAAACCATTTACAAAAGGGAGCTTAAAAATTTAATTCAAATACTTGATGTAACATTTTGGTGGTTTTAAACCATATTATTAACACAAGTTACATTTTCTCAAAAAGGCCTGTAGGGGAATTTGGCCATAAACTATAATATTAAAGGACTATTCAGGGTATATAATACAAGTCAATACAAGTTAAGCTCAATCAACAGCATTTGTGACATAATGTTGATTACCACAAAACATTTTTTTTTATGAAACTCTGAGGCACTTACAATGGAAGTGAATGGGGCCAATTTGTAGAGGGCTTAAAAGGCAGAATTGTGAAGGTTATAATTTAATAAAAATTTATTTTTATGTTAAAATGCTTGTATTATTTGAGCTTTAAAGTTGTTTCAGGATTTTAGGGTTTACAGCATTAAGTTGTCTTTGCAACAAAGGTGTAAATTTGGATATCTCTTTACACCATAGACTGTAAAAAAAAGATGGACGACGCCCCTTCGCTCTTTTCCATTGGTGAGAACTGAAGCCGCCAGTGTCCTGATATGGCGCTGACATCTTGGGACTTGAGTCTGCGCAGTTGCGATTTCGGGACCAGACCTGCGCAGTAGTGAGCAGGAAGTAAAGCTGCGAAATCAAGGCCCCGCCCTCACTCTCGCTGAATCAGTCGCAAGCACACGCCCCTGCACTTTTGACTTTTGACTTATGACGGTGTGAAATAATTCATTATAGAAATTTAGATATTACATTTAAAGCTCCAATCTCCTCAGACCTCCGAAGATCCCGAAAAAAAGTCAATTGGTGCTTCAGTGACTACTTCGCTCAGAGAACCTGTCAATCACAGCTGTCAATCATGATGTCACAGCACCGTTTTTATAGCATCAAATAACTAAAAACAAACTTATTTTGAAAACAAACACTTGAAATGACATCAACGTGATAGAAACTACAGTAAATGACAGAAACTATCTTTGGAAAAAAGATAATTGTTAATTGTTTAGTTGGTCTCATGTCCTGAATAACATGGGGAGGCGGGGTTTATAACCTATACTAGGACCAGTCTCCGGGGGCGATCGAGACATTTTGGCTTCACTTTTGAGGGCTTGTGCAGCACACTTGCTTTACACAGAAAAGGCTGGTCTGAAATTTGATCACACCAAAATCATGTTAACATGATTAATTGTCACACTTCTGAAGCAGTGAGTATTTTAACATTTATGGATTGACCCATTCACTCCCATTGTAAGTACATCACTGTAATCCAGATTTTTTATATATACATAAAGGAAGAACGAGTCAAACTATTTTTTTGTCATAATCATTCCAGAAATGCTGTCAATTAAGCTTAACTTTTATTGAACCCAGAATATTCCTTCAATAAATAGATTTGCAATTTATTAAATAACAGCTGAAATCAATCTTGAAAGATAAACCTTTTCAAGTTAGACAGGTGCGGTTCTGTTTAAATAAACTAGCCGAAGAAGACAACTTCCTCTTATGCGCCATCCAATCAGTGTTTTTACACTTTATAAACATGCATCAGACATGAACGTTGAGGATTTGAACTGAAAAGGGAAACCCTGGAGAAATGTTATGATGCGTTTCCTGTTAGATAAAGCTGTCCACGTGGGCCGCACCAATGAGGTGGCAGAATGAGGTCATCATGTGACCGGAAACGGGAAGATTATATCCCCTTGGTTCAACACAAAGGCACTCGTAGATGTCTGCTAATGAATCAGAGCACATCTTGTGTGCATTACTCTGTGGTAAACACTCGTACAGGTCTGTAATCTTCTTCTGCTCTCATCCAGAAAACATGTGGTGCAGAGACAAGCATGTGAGCTTTGTTTGAGTTATGCCAATCCAACGATCAAACGGCATAAATCAACATGAAGCAAGGGCGTAGAATGCAGAAGGGACGCTAGGGACACGTCCCTACCAATATCCAGCAACTACTGAATTGTCTCAATAATTTTGATCTAACAATTAAAATATATAACGAAAGTTGTACGTCAGTGTCTTGTGGTTTTTATTTATTTTATTTAACCAGGAAAAGTCTCATTGAGATTAAGAATCTCTTTACAAGAGCGTTTTGACCCGGACAGGCAGCAACCGAATTTGTGGTACACAAACGGTTAACAGATCTCACACTGACTCACCATTGCCTGGTTGCTCTAGAACCACGGACAGCTTGAAAACTTTATCAACAGGGTGGGATGCTGGGTCAGGTTTTCAGACGAAAAGTGGTGACCATGGATGCATCCGACACGTGTTGAGGTGCACTGTGCGATGAACGGCCAGCTTTTGGCACTTGGACTGGTGCGAAATGGGCATGGCACATCAACTGCTTGGAAATTCTTGCCATCTTAGCGGTGAAAGCTTTCTATTCCAACATAGTGGATTGTCATGTTCTGATTTGTTCAGACAATATGTCAGTGGTAGCGTACATAAATTGCCAGGGCAGCACCCGATAACTACCAATGTTGAGCCTGGTGCAACGCCTCTTTGTGTGGAGCATGTCTTATCTCCTATCCCTGCGCGTGACATATGTCCCAGGCCGTTTGAACTGTGGACCAGACATGCTGTCGTGCCAAGGGTCAAAGGCAGGGTAACGGAGACTTCATCCCCAAACAGTTGAGACGACGCACAAATATGCATTTCCCCTGATACGTCTCCTCCACACTGTGGCAAAGTCTGAGAGGACAAGGTAACATTTCTGTTGGTTGCACCGAAATGTCCCAACCAATCATGGTTTCGGGAAATTATGTAGATATTCGGCAGCCCTCTGTGGGATATACCATTGAGGAGGGATCTGCTCTATCATGTGCAGGGCACGATCTGGCATCACCAGCCAGAGCTGTGGAACCTACACATATGGCCCCTGAACGGAGCACAATGAACGATCCAGAATTGGCTCAGTCGGTAATAAACACCATTTTGCAGGCTAGAGCGCCATCTACGAGATGCCTCTATGTGCTAAAATGGATTAATAACCTTTGTTTATGGATTGGTGGTCTTTACGCAGACTTTACCCAGTTAATTGCCCCAGAAAGAAGATCCTTACATTCCTTCAATTGCGGTTGGATGCAGGTCTTTCTCAGTCAATGCTTAAGGATTATGTAGCGACCATCTCTGCATTTCATGCCCCAGAGGCTGGCACCTCGATAGGCAGACACAATCTAATCATAAAGTTCCTTAGGGGAGCGAGGTGCTCGAATTCCCCTCGCCTTGCTACGGTTCCAACATGGGACTTGAATCTAATGCTGAGGGTGCTCACAAGCCCCCTCTTCGAACCTTTGGAATCCATTGAGTTACGTGTGCTCTCTTTAAAGATGGCACTGCTGTTGGCTCTGGCCTCAGTCAAACGGGTTGGCAATGTACAAGCGCTGTAGGTTGATAGTTCATGTCTCGAATTCGTTCCTGGGCTTTCAAAGGCCACCATCAAACCTAAAAAAGGCTATGTGCCTAAGGTGCTTTCCACACCCTTTAGGGATCATATAGTGAACCTACAAGCTTTCTCTTCTCCACTGTCTCCATTCAGATGAGGAGCATGTAATGCATTTATTATGCATTGCACACATATGTGGAGTGTTTAGATTATCAGATCAGCTCTTTGTTTGTTATGGAGGATGCACAAAAGGCATTTGCGTCTAAAAACAAAGGCTATCTCACTGGATCTTTAATGTGATTGCTCGATTATGAATCATATGGCATGAGATGCTCTATTGGCATGAAAGCGCATTTAACTAGAAGCATGGCCTCTTCATGGGCATGGACAGATGATATATCCCTATAGGATATATGCTTTGCAGCAGGATGGTCTTTGCAAAACACGCTTGCGAGGATTTAGAACCTAGACGTGGCGTCCATCACTTCAAGGGTCCTCTCTTTCTAGAAAACGTACTATTCCAACATCCGTCAGGTGAGTCCGAACCCCTTATCAAGGGCGTGCTACTTGTTATATTTGAATACAGTCGCCTGTGTAGGCTGCTGCTCTATTAACTCCCACTAGAAGTCACAAGCACTTCCAATAAAAATAATAAAACCTCCCTCCCTACCTCTGGTACGAAGGGGTTAAATGATACTGTTTATTATATGTCTCATATACATCCGTACTAAAAAGTCTTAAATCTGATTTGCAGCAATCCTACCCTCCCATATGACCAAAAAAAAAAACTAAAAACTTAATGTTAACCATTATGTAAAGTAAACATTTTCTTTTCTTTAAATGGAAGAAAACTTTTCTAAAGATATTGTTGACCAGTTAGAAAAAAAATTAGTTTGTTTAATGTCTCTATAGACATATTTAAATGTTTAAACAAAGGCAGAGACCTCCTTCATGTCAGGATGAATAAACTGGTGGTTTTGCCCTCTAGAATTGTGGTTTTGTAACTGAATGGTTCTGAATGTGGGGCACATTTGGCTTAATTTCAACTCGCCTAACTGAGTCTCGGCCAAAGTCATTCATCATTGTGAATGAAAACGAGCTGAATCTAAAACCAAAGTTTGCTGAGAAAGTCTGTTGGTTATTTACTCTGGTCATTGTGCCAGCTTTTTATTTAACAAAACACAGGAAATGAGGAGCTGTTTTATTTCCTATGCATTGTCATAATGCAACACCATGGTATTGGATGAATGCATATTTTAATATACATATGTCCTCAAACTACCTAACAAAGAATTTTCAAAAAGTATGGCTTAAAGGTTATGTAAATGTTAGGAAATTGTTTTTATAAAATAATGTTTCCACAATGTTAGGTCAAACGTTCTTTGTGCAACATTGTTTGAACATACTTTCAATATTTTTCCAAATTTAGGTGACAGCAAGCTAACTGAAAGTACACACAAATAGGGTCAAGGGTCAACTCATTAGCCATTAGTGGATTTTTAATGTCTTCTTCATATCACAGTGTAATGATTTGAGCAATTTGAAAAGCCTTTTAAAAGTATTTTAAATGTATAAAGCAATGGAGCAATTAACAGTGGATTATTACTATGGTTACAGGGAATATAAAATCAGTGCTCACATTTATAAGTTCTTTCCTATGACCCTGAACTAATATTTCAATTATGTCTACATATATATTATATATAATCTTTCATAGATGCTATGCTCATTAACCCGAAAGAGAGCCCAAATTCAATGGGCTTCATTCATAAAACATGAGCACAATGAATTTCAGTGTAAATTATTTGCAAAACAACTCTCACCTAAAATGAGATTCATGAGTTGTAAACCAATAGATCAAAAAAATTATGCATTCATTTGTTTGTAAAACCAATTTTAAATATATTAGTAAATTCATGCATTTGTAAAGCCAATCGTTCAAAAATCTATTCATTTGCAAAAAACATTTGTAAATCCATTTGTTTGCGAACCATTCTTATGTAAATTGTTGCATTTGCATGTTCATAAAATCAAGCTTAAACCCATTCTTTGCAATCATGCATTTGTAAATTAATTTGTCCACGAACAATTCTTATGTAAATTGTTGCATTTGCATGTTCATAAAATCAAGCTTAAACCCATTCTTTGCAATCATGCATTTGTAAATTAATTTGTCCACGAACAATTCTTATGTATATTGTTGCATACACGCGTTCTTAAAAGCATGCTTAAACCCATTTTTCGTAAATCATTGTATTCATACGTGTATAAAACTATTTGTTCGTGAACCATTCTTATGTAAATTGTTGCATTCACAAGTTCGTAAAAACATGCTTAAACCCATTCTTATGTAAATCGTTGCATTCATGAATTTGTAAATAAAATTAAAATTGCGAACAACTATTACAGAAATTGTTGCATACACGTGTTCTTAAGAGCATGCTTAAGCTTGTTTTACGTAAATCATTGTATTCATGCATTTGTAAAAAAAAAAAATTCGAACAATTGTTACGTAAATTGTTGCATTCACACGTTTGCAAAACCAAGTTTAAACCCATTCTAACGTAAATCGTTACATTCGTGCATTTGTAAAACCATTTGTCCGCAAACCATTTTTATGTAAACTGTTGCATTCACGTTTTTAAAAGCATGCTTAAGCCCGTTTTTACATAAATCGTTGTATTCATGCATTTGTAAAAATACAAAAACGAATTGCAAACAATTATTATGTAAATTGTTGCATTCACGGTTTTATTTGTTTGCAAAGCATTCTTACATAAATTCTAACATTAATTTATTCGTGAATCATTCCTAGGAAAGTTATTGCATTCAAGTGTTCGTAAAAAACATACATTCGTAAACACATTTTTTCATAAAAAAACATTTTTATGTTGTATTTATGTTTGAAAAGCCATTAAATCAAAAAACAAATCATTCACAAATTTTTTTTTATTTAAACTGTCGCATTCATGTATTTGTATTTATTTATAAACCATTCTTAAGTAAATTGTTGCATTCATGTGTTCGTAAAACAATGTTAAAACCCATTCTTATGTAAATCATCATTCATGCATTTTTAAAACCAATTGTTCAAGAATCGTTCTTACATAAATTGGCACATTCATGTGTCTGCTGTAAATGATCTCTGTCATGTTTTTATTAAAATCATATAGTTAATATAATGGTTAAGAATGGACATAGGAATGACTTACGCAGAAGTTTGTTTGGCTTGTATTTCATGAGTCCATTTGACTTTGGGGGCCTTTGTTGCGACAGTTAATGTAAGAACTGCTTTATAAACAGATGTTTTTTTTAACAACACATGGATATGAATATTTATGTAACACTCGTTTTACTAAGACATAAAACTAAAAAAATATATCGTTATATATTTTAATTAGCTGGGATAGGCTCCAGCCCCCCGCGACCCTGTACACAGGATAAGCGGTTGACGATGGATGGATGGATGGATATATTTTAATTGTGTTCTGCTTGTGTTTCATGAATTGAATGAAAAGTCTATTGTATGGGAATTTAAAGATATGTCATCTTGCCAAACTGATTTCAGGCCTGTGTAAAGGGAAAACACTGATTAGTTGTAGATTGACAGGAGGATGAGGAGTGCTGTGGTAATGCCCAGAGTCAGTAGGTGATGTTGGTTAAATGAGGGCGTTCCATCGTGGTATACATCATGGATGTATTGAGCCCCACACTGAGAGCAATCTGACCCACACAGTGAACATACAGACATGTCCCGTCTTTTCTCTGATGTATAGGACCGCATGGTCTTCCGTCCTACAGAAGACAAGCAAATGGATTAAGGAGAAGACCGGAGATACATAGCATAACAGAGAAAAATAGGAGGTGCAAGTTTGAAATCGGGGAGGTTCGCCAATTACTGTTTGATATCAAAATATTTTTTGTGGAAAAAAAAAAAGGAAATATTCCTCTTCTGTCACTTACTCGACATTGTGTCGATGTAGTGACACTAGGGGTCTCTCTTGAGAGCCTCGGTTACCTCTTATCTTTGAGAAAAGGCCAATGAGAATTGGCGAACAGAATTTGCATGCCCCTCCCCCGGAGATATGGGTATAAAAGGAGGGAGGCGTGTGTCTGTTCAGACAGGTTTTGAGCTGAGGAGCCGAAAGTAAGGTCCTGGCAATTTCAGCAGCTTAGTACAGTGTTGTGGCAAGAGGGACACAATGTTACTTTCCCTCCATCAGGGAACGGAGGTTACGACAGTAACCAAGACTTTGCCATCTGTCAGTAACTCGACATTGTGTCGATGTCGACACTAGTGGTCCCTATTTAAAAATGCCACCTGGCCCTCCACTGGGGGATGGAGTGGTCTGAGCACCAGCTTCATGGCAGACATCTCTCTCCCTGGGTTGCCCATCTCAGGAGCATTTGGGAGCCTTCCAGGTCCGGGTGGAGGTCCATGAGACAGGGGGTGTCCGTCTCCTGTGGGGAGCTCTACGCTGGGGCTGAGAGCTGGGTCCGGGCTGGGTCAGAACTGCCTGGGATTTTACCGCTGCAGGGGGACGCCCTTGGCGAGCATTGGCCTTTTCTCAAAGATAAGAGGTAACCGAGGCTCTCAAGAGAGACCCCTAGTGTCACTATATTGACACAACGTCTCGTTCCCTCCATAAGGGACAGTAACCGAGACGTTTTATGCATTAAATAAAAATACAATGTTCACTTCTACTAAAGTTTGAAGTAAGCTTAAGTTCAGCTAAATGTTTCATAGTCCCTCCCATATTAAAATGTTTAAAGGAGTATTCCAGGTTCAATACAAGTTAAGCTCCATCGACAGCATTTGTGGCATAATGTTGAGTACAACAAAAAATATTTGGACTCATTTTCCTCCTTTTCTTTAAAAAAGCACAAATCTTAGGGGGCCTGGGTAGCTCAGCGAGTATTGATGCTGAGTACCACTCCTGGAGTCGCGAATTCGAATCCAGGGCATGCTGAGTGACTCCAGCCAGGTCTCCTAAGCAACCAAATTGGCCCAGTTGCTTGGAGGAGTCCTCGTGGTCGCGATTAGTGGTTCTCGCTCTCAATGGGGCATGTGGTAATTTGTGTGTGGATTGTGGAGAGTAGAATGAGTCTCCACATGCTGTGAGTCTCCGCGGTGTCATGCACAGTGAGCCACGTGATAAGATGCACGGATTGACGGTCTCAGAAGCAGAGACAACTGAGACTTGTCCTCCGCTACCCGGATTGAGGTGAGTAACCGCGCCACCACAAGGACCTACCAAGTAGTGGGAATTGGGCATTCCAAATTGGGGACAAAAAGGGATATAAAATACAATAAAAAAGCACAAATCTGGGTTACAGTGAGACAATGGAAGTGAATGGGGCCAATCTGCTAATGTGAAAATACTCACTGTTTCAAATGTATAGACACAAGACATAAACAATATACATGTTAACATGATTTTAGTGTGATCCCTTACTAACCTTTTTGTGGTAATCAACATTATTCAACAAAATTGATTGAGCCTAACTCGCATTGAACCTGAAATATTATTTATGTAAAACAAAATGTATATCTATAATGTTTAACGTGGAACATTAATAATGACCATTTTAATGGCTTTGCATTGTAAGAAATGAAAGGTCTTACGGGGCTCATAGTAGTCGTAGATGACGACCACTGCATTCTGAACACTGGCCACCTTGAAGTCCAGAAAGGTGGGTATTTCAACACACCTCTCAGATGTGGTGACCTGTAATGAGAGAGGACATGAGAACAATTGGAGATGTTCTTGTTCTTATAACAGTCAGAGTCTAAATATAGCTCTGGTGCATCCCAAATGTCTTGATCATCTTTGAGATGTTTCTATGCCTTGATTAGTGTCTTCCTGCGGTAAATTCCATTGAATGGACATGATTTGAAAAGGAACACACCTGTATATTAGTTGCATCCTCAGACGGCATGCCACAGACTGTTCATGGACCATGTGATTGCACATAAAAATATACAGGTACACAATAGTATGTCTGTATTTCTATCTGAACTACTGTATACACTGATGAGCCAAAACATTATGACCATTCACAGGTGAAGAATATAGCATTGCTTATCTCCTAACAAGTCCACATATCAAGGTCTGGGTAGATTAGATGATAAGTGAACAATCGGTTCTCGTAGTCAATGTGTTGAATGCAAAAGTAAAGATCTGAGCGACTTTGACAAGGGCCAAATTGTTATGGCCAGATGATTGGGTCAGAGCATCCCTGAAACGGTAAGGCTTGTAGGGTGCTCCAAGTCAGCAGTGGTGAGAACCTACCAACAGTGGTCCGAGGAGGGACAAACCTCAAACCGGCGACAGGGTGTTGGGTTCCCAAGGTTCATCAATGCACAAGGACAACGAAGGCTGTCCAGTCTAGTCCGAACCGACAGAAGGTCGGTTTTAATGATGGTAACAGGAGGAATGTGTCACAACACACAGTGCATCATATCTGCTGCGACCCCTTTCCAACATCAAAAGTGACCACAATGGGTACGTGAGCATCGGAACTGGACCTTGGAGCAGTGGAAGAAGGTCTCCTGGTCCGATGAGTCTTGTTTTCTTCTACATCACATGGACAACCATGTATGTGTGCTCCATTTACCTGGGGAAGTGATGGCACCAGGATGAACTGTTGGAAGACGACAAGCCGTTGGAGGGAGTGTGATGCTCTGGGCAATGTTCTGCTGGGAAACATTGGTCCCGACATTCATGTGGATGTCAATTTGGCATGTGCCACCTACCTAAACATCATAGCAGACCAATGGTATTGCCTGATGGCAGTGGCCTTTTCAGCAGGATAATGCACCCTGCCACACATTTTTCAGGAATGGTTTGAGGAAAATTATGAAGAGTTCAAGGTGTTGCCCTGGCCTCCAAATTCCCCAGATCTCAATCCGATTGCACATCTGTGGGATGTGCTGGACCAACAAGTCTCGGCAGATCCACGGCAGCTCCACCTCGCAACTTACAGGACTTGAAGGATCTGCTGCTAATGTCTTGGTGCCAGATACCACGGGACACCTTTAGGGGTCTTGTAGAGTCCATGCATCGGCTGGACGGCATTGTTTTGCCAGCACAGGGAGGACCAACAGCATATTAGGCATAACGTTTTTGGCTCATCTGTGTATTTCTATCCCTCACAGCCTCATTGTCATTCATTGAAACCAAACATGCCTTATAATTCGGCCTACAGTCATGATGCAAACCACAGAGTTTGTGGTTGTAAATATTAGGTATTATGTGTGTCCATGAGAGCTTGAGGTTGAATAAATGATGACAGAATTTTCATTTTTGGGTGAACTATTACTTTTAAGTAAGTAGCAAAGAGAAACCCACAGTGTTTAAGTATAGAATAGCTCGTCCTGGAGGTGTCTCTATTCTTCTGACCACATCGTCTGTGTGGATGGTGTCTTGTGCCAAGCTGAAGCCAGTTATTAAACCCACATCCAGTATGGCCATCCCTGTCTGATACAGGCCTTGGTCCTCCCTCAGACTTAAAGTAACAGGAAAAAAATTGAATTTCAACCCAAAATGTGAATTTTAATGACTATTTCAGTCTTATTTCTTTCTAACGGCAAAAAGCGAGGCACCTACCTGAAACAAATGTGAAGATTAACACGGAATGTGTCATTGTCCAACATGTCTACATACAAATAAAATGCATCATCTGTGTATACGTCACGACGTCTGAGTGACGTTCTCTGGCTGTTCGCGTAGTAGAACACAGAAAGCTAATAGAGTAAGAGATAGATAGAAAAGATGTATAATCATTAGTGTCATTCATATATATCTGTAGCACAATAATAGTGATGCTTGCCTTAGCAAACAACACTAAAAACTAAACAAGATAAAACATTTGTGCAGAACAGACTTTAGTGAGGCTTCTCAAAGCAGCTCAAGATGTTGTTGATGTCTCGCTGACAATAAAAACAGTGTCTGGCGTTGGTTTACGTGCTGCATGGCAGACAATCAAAGGTGTAAATACACATTCGGCCAAGAGAGAGAGAAAGGGGAGATCAGACTGGTGATGAAAACAAATTATTTTTCTCATTACGTATCTTTATGGGGCTTTCGGTTGTTATTCACAGCTGCGTTCAGTTGTAATACCTCACTGTTTAGGCCAGTGGTGGCACAGCGGTTAAGGCTCTGGATTACTGACCAAAATGTTGGTCAGGGGGTTCAAGCCCCAGCACTGCCAAGAGTAGGGATATGTGAAAACAACTGCATTTCATTGGCTCTGTAGCTGTACTCTGCACAATGACAATAAAGTTGTATTTTTATATATATTTTTTTCAGCAGCTCTGTGACAGAGAAGATATGTACACTACAATAATGTCATGTGATGTAATGCTGAATTTGTCATACCATATTTTACTTGTGTTGCAAGTTTGCAGTCGAATAGAATATAATGAGAGAAAAAGTGTACAATGCCACGATAATGCATTTGTCTGTTGTATTGCCTGCATTACAGACTGGCTGTTTATATGAGAGCGTGTAGTTAAAGGTATAGAAGTCATTTTTTGATATTGATATAAATTGATATTATAATTGGAAAAACCTAAAGTGTCATCAAGTATTCAGAGAGCTGTGTAATACATGTTTAACATACCTGAAATAGAGCAAAGCCTTTCCCTTCTGCCACCACCTGAATGTGAACCGGGTTCTCTGCCTCCATCTGTAAAGGCAAACATGACAAGGAAACTTCAGTTATCTTGAAGAATTACTGTAGTGTCATATTGAAGCTAGTTGGGCCTGTTTATTATGACCTCAGAGGAAAATGTTGCTGTATAGTGGCCAAACTGAAAAGGTCATCTCAAAGTTTATACAGTACGTGTTTTTCAGCTTCGGACAATTTCTTGTCTTAGCGGATGATTTTTATTAAAACAAACCGATTTCAGTTATTTTCCTTTTGTTATATGAAGAACATTTTAAATCTGAATAGGAAATTTCAATTTTGGCCATGTCCACACCAACATGTTTTCATTTGAAAACCATGTTTTGGCCTTCCGTCCACACTGAGACGGCGTATTTGTCCAGCGAAAACTGAGCTTTCCGAAAACGCTCTCCCAAGTGGATACATTTGAAAATGCAGTATTCTTGTTTCCGTGAAAACTGAGATATTCAAAAAACATGATGTATTTGGTTTTGTATAAGGGTAGTCATGTGATCCATTCAACACAAAACAATCAAGAATGCAGCCCATGTTGTAGCGGCATTGTTGTGCCTGTTATCGACTTTGATAGCATTATTAATGATAAATGATACAAAAGAGATACATTGTGCAACCTTCACATTGCATTCCTCCAAAGGTGATGGTAAGTTTACTCGTAATTGCTTTGCAGCGGCAAAACACGAGGACAATTGTGTTTCAGCCCATACGTGGAACATAAGCAGTAAGTGGATTTAAGTGGTTTTATACGCTTCAGTGTGGACGAGCAACTTTTGCAAAAATTTTTAAAATGGCAACATGGACGTAGTGTTTAAAAAAACAAAAACACACACACACTTTTCAATTTTGGGCGTAGCCTAAAACTGTAAAAACCCATCTTAAAAATATTGAAAAAAAAATCAGTGACCAATGCCAGCAGAGCTCCCATGCAAGGCGCTAGCCTGCCATTGGGAGCATCTTGGGGTTCAGTGTCTTGCCCAAGGACGCTTCGGCATGTGGAGTCATGTGGGCTGTGAATCGAACCACCAACCCTGCGATTAGCGGCCGACCCGCTCTACCATCTGAGCCACAGCCGCCCCTATGCATGAAAATGATTACGATTGTCCCACAGTTCTGGGACTTAATGTTAGTGGTTTGTTCAAATGCCTAACTCTAAGTATACTGTAAGCAATAGTAATAGTAATGTAGAGTTGTTATGTACTAACGGGCAGGTCTTGGCTCTGGTGCAGCAGGTAATTGGATCTGCTGATGCTGAAGATGGCCATGGTGCCGGTGGGGTTGTTGACTGTGATGGTGAGATCCATGTACTCAGAACTGCTGTATGTGGCGTACACCGAAAGAGCCTGTAACGCTACTACCGTATCCTGACAATGAAGACAAAAACAGAGTACAGACTTTATAATGATAGAGCTTCAGAACTGGAGGTGAAAATAAAAGCAGCTGAAAAGGAAAGTCATTTTTACAGGCTGAGCTTTGTAAAGATAACAATGGCAAACAGATTAATCGTTCACAATAAGACCAGGATAATAACGCGTTTTATGAAAGTAACTAGGGACAATTTTGATTCCGTGTTGATTTCAAGTGTAGAGGCGGATGTCATTAGATAATCTTTCTGTATTAATTACAGGTGTCCATGCATCTGTTTGCAGGTCCTTTAATCTTTAATACACACTCTGCCAAGCACTGCCATGACGGCACATATGCAGCAGGTTTATTGGCAAACACAGTAAGATGTTCTTCTCTGAGTCTCTTGGATTAAAGTGTTCTGCTTCAGATGTTATTTTAATGCTCTAATGAAAAAGAGGAGCTTAAAAATGAATGCAGGGTTTTAGCAAAGCTCACGTCCTGTCCTCACTGAAGTTATTGTTCCTGAAAGAAGACTTTCAGACCAGAGCCAAACACCCATTTAAATAAAGCAGGAGGGATTTTATAAAACTAAAAGGACATCTTACATCTGACCTAGATGGCCTTTCACACATCTTGATTTCCCATTTAAACATTCACATTATAATTGCGATTATTTTTGAACTGCAATATAATTTTTATGTTTTTAAACCTTGTGATTTTACCCATATCGTTCCAGAAAGGGTGTTCAAAAGCATACATCGGGTCTTTAGTGACCCGGGACCTCATTCCACACCCTGTACCTCATCCATTTTTTTGGAGTTGTGCCCACACCTCTTTAGTATTCCTCAATCTTACTCTTATTAATAGTGTAACGCTCACACAAAAAAAAATTAATAATGGCTTAAGTATCAAAAGTGTATAGGGTCATTAAATACCCTAGGTATGTAATTATTGTAAGTATAGGTTTTTCTTTGACTTGTTTTTGCACTTCTATAAATTATATATTTTATGATTATTTATTTATTTATTTATTTTTTGTTTATATTAGATAAATCGCACTAGACCATATCTGATTTCGATTTTATTTCGATTCATCATTCAGCCCTACTACTTGTTCAGTCAACTAGTCAACCACCCTGACCCACTCTTTTTTTCTCTCTCCCCTTTTCTCCCCAATTTGGAATGCCCAATTCCCAATGCACTCTAAGTCCTCGAGGAGGTGTAGTGACTCGCCTCAATCCGGGTGGTGGAGGACGAATCTCAGTTGCCTCCTGAGACCGTACATCTGTGCATCTCATCACGTTGCATGTTGAGTGCGTTACCACGGAGACAAAGATTAGTGGAGGCTTCATGCTATTCTCCACGGCATCCACGCACAACTCACCATGCGCCCCACCGAGAATGAACCACATTATAGCGACCACGATGAGGTTACCCAATGTGACTCTACCCTCCCTAGCAACCGGGCCAATTTGGTTGCTTAGGAGACCTGGCTGGAGTCACTCAGCACACCCTGGATTTGAACTCACAACTCCAGGTGTGATAGTCAGCGTCAATACTCGCTGAGCAACCCAGACCCCCTCGCGTTGACTTTCTGAATGAACTAACAACAATGGTCAATTACCAGTGTTCCGTATACACAGACATGTCATACATATTATACATGCTTTTGATTCAGTGATTGACTTGATTTACATTTGAAATTGCTATTTGATGAAGAAACAACATGGAAGTAAACTATAGCAAGTGTAACACATGAACAGAATAATTTGGTTATTGTCATTTGGGTGTACTACTGAAATTATTTCAACCCATCTACACCTATTCTCTTATGTAAATAAGTAAAGTCCAGGGGGGTAATCAGGACTCGAGTCTGGAGCTCAGAGCCCTCCAGTATAAGGACTGCAAGCCAAATAGTTTTACTGTTTCAACATAAGATTATATTAACATACTAACTACTGAATTTCTGGGTATTTATCTGGGTACTATCATGAGCCTCATGTGTGTTTAGAGTGTGTGTTATATGCTGACCCCATTTACATGCAGACATGCTATAGACAGCTGTTAGCGAGTTCAGACTATTTATATATTTAATTAAATCAAAGCCTATCCTATATTAGATAATCGCACTAGACCATATCTGATTTCGATTTTATTTTGATTAATCTTTCAGCCCTACTACTTGTTCAGTCAACTAGTCAACCATCCTGACCCACTCTCAATTTCTCTCTCCCCTTTTCTCCCCAAGCTGGAATGCCCAATACCCAATGCACTCTAAATCCTCATGGTGGTGTAGTGACTCGCCTCAATCTGGGTGGCGGAGGACGAATCTCATTTGCCTTCGTGTCTGAGACAGTCAATTTGTGCATCTTATCGTGAGTCTTGTTGAGCGTGTTACCGTGGAGAGCTGCCAAAACTTACCACGCACCCCACCAAGAGCAAGAACCACATTAGGGTGACCACAAGGAGGTTAACCCAACATGACCCTACCCACCCTAGCAACCGGGCCAATTGGTTGCTTAGGAAGCCTGACTGGACTCACTCAGCACGCCCTGGATTCAAACTTGTGACTCCAGGTCTGGTAGTCAGTTCTTTTACATGCTGAGCTACCCAGACCCCCCCGCCTGACCCATTCCTAATCAAAAGGAGAATCTTTCTAAACGTTCAGCCATTGTGTCCCATATAAACAAACGTTATCTCTTGTGACCTGAGCTTCTCCCCACAAAGAATATGCATACTTCCCTAGTATATATTATGTCAAAAGCATTACGTCAATATAGCAGTATTTCCGAATCCTCAGTATTCAACAGTATGCTAAAATGCACAGATGACCTACTGCATCTGAAAGGGTTCTGAAGTGCACATACACTGGACCATTTAACTATCCCTTAATCCTACAGGAGCTGAGATGATGTAAAACAAAATGGTATTTTTCCAATGTAATTTGCCAAGAAATTACGTCAATGGTAGTTGTTACTACATTAGCTATTTTGGCACGGGACAATGCACACGTTCACAGGTGAATTATGTCTGGAAATGTATTCATACTACACACCTGCATACCTAAAGAACATAGTTTATTAATGGATGAGAAGTATCTTCATCAAATGCAGTACATACTCTGTCAGTACACAAATTCTGATGCAGCTTATGTTTGAGTGAGATGCAGCTACCTGAGTGGATCCATATCCACCAAGATGGTTCCTCTGTTGGCTCAGCCATTTCATTAGACTGAAACCGTCATAGATTTGTGCCTGTCTGTGCATGGACAGCAGTACGTAGGCAGACATCTCGATGTCCGCTGAGCGAGGTGGCCAAGAATCTAACAAAGAGTTCCAAAATGGCACTCCATCTGAAAGCCACAAAATGCAGGATGGACTGCTGTTTAAAGGAATAGTTCACACAAAAATGAACATTAATCGTTTACTCTTATGTTCCAAA
Source organism: Xyrauchen texanus (assembly GCF_025860055.1). Classification (NCBI taxonomy): domain Eukaryota; kingdom Metazoa; phylum Chordata; class Actinopteri; order Cypriniformes; family Catostomidae; genus Xyrauchen; species Xyrauchen texanus. The sequence goes on from NC_068303.1 coordinate 3,645,021, forward strand.
CCCATATGACATTCTTTCTTCTATGGAATACAAAAGGAGATGTTAGGCAGAATGTTAGTCTGAGTCACCATTGACTTGTTTAATTGTATGGAAAAAAGATGCACTGAACGTGAATGGTGACCGAGGCTAACATACGGCCTAACATCTCCTTTTGTATTCCATAGAAGAAGAAATAAGTCATGTAGGTGTATAATAAAAATGAAACTGCAGGACTAGAATGGCATTGACTGTTTCATAGTATATGAACTATATAGAGGATATTTACCCCTAATGAGCGCTCTGTTCATCAGCTCTTTGAGGGCAGATGGAGCAGCGCTGCTGTTGGCCAGTGACAGCGCATACGTGACCAGACACAGACTGTAGTTACTGGAGATGCCCTGAGCCAGTCGAGACGTCATGAAACTCAACGCAGACGACACACTACCTTCATATGTACTCTACCAAGAGAAAAATACACACAATTAGTATTTTATTTATCTCTGTATCTATCTATCCATCCATCCATCCACACTGTAAAAAATACATGTATAAAATACAGTATATTTTAACATTAATTTCACAGTTTGTACCAAAAGTGTAAAATTCCCCTAAAAATACATTTAACATTATACATTTACATTTTCAACAAATATTGCACATTAAAACATTTTTTTTTTACTTAAACAGTTTTGTTTTGAACTTTATTTGACGCTATATTAGCAACAAAAAATACTGCGTTTATGCTGTACACATAATATGAAGAAATTTTACTTAGTAAACTCCAAAGTAAAATTAATTTTTGCTGCTCATTCAATTTACTTAGTGAAATACACTTACTGTAGAAATGGAAAATGTTAGTTTAGTTAATCCATTTGTGTTGGGAACTGTAAAATATGTCTGTCATTAACAGAAAAATGATGTAAAAATGCTACAGTAAAAAAGCATTGGTTACCAGGTAGTTACTTTAGCATATACACTAAAATTATAATATATTTAATAAGATGATACATGTAATCTTACAGTAAAAAAAAATAAAAATAAAAAACATTTAAGATGTAAAAGTACTTTATAATTAACTATTTCTTCGATTTTGTGTCTATCTGTCTGTCTGTCTGTCTGTCTGTCTGTCTGTCTGTCTGTCTGTCTGTCCATCACAAATTTCTTTGCATGTAAAGTTTGGTTTTCCACCAAACTCTTAAAAACCAATACTTCACAGGTCAAATCCAAATAAGAAGCCACAGATTGCAAAAAATTAGCAGTTTAGCAAAATATCAGAATAATTCAGTTCATTATCTGTCAGTAATTGATCACACTGCACTCACTCTGTAGTCATCATCCTCTAGAAGTGCTATGAGGACGTATGCAGTGAGTGAAACAGGTCCATCCAAACCTCCCTGGAGTTCTGTGTGGATGACATGACCTGGCTCTCGGAACGACCCGTCAGGCTCCTGCTGAGTCACCAGCCACGCAGCTGTCCTCTGCACCAATGTTGGCTCAATGGAGATGAAGGTACGAGCCTGGAGAAAACATCTCAACACGAACGCTGATAACCTGATTACCACAAAACACCACACGAACAAACCACAGATCACTCATAAGCTACATTTGTGTATCATTTTATGACTGAATCATTTTTGGTTGAACTACCCCTTTTGTCACGTGCATATAATTTGATATGTACCATGTGCTTCCAGAGTAATCACTGTCCCCAAAAGCACTGAAGGAGCCGTCAAGCCTCTGATAGGACAGTTCACACTCATATGCTGCAATCAAACAAAACAGATGTGTCAAAAGACAATGAGATCTTCTGTTTGTCTCTGGACTATAAATCACAACTCTTACCTTCCATCATGTAGCTCATTGCCCTGCTTCCGGTCTGTTCTTCCACCTGTCCTGTGCTCCTTAGGTATTGGAGAACATAAATATTTGGAGCAAAATGGATCATGTTCTGCTCGCCACAACCATAAGGCATCTGAATGAGCGAGTCCAGATTGCCCATGGATGGACCCAGAATGTCACCTTCACAACCACGCGGATACAAATAGGGAATGGTTTGATTATAATGCCTTGAATATGCTAAAGCAGCATGATAATAGTCAGAAATCCTCTTGGGTTAGAAATATCATAAACTCACAGAACTGTTAAAATGTGGGGAAACTGACTGGACATACCAACAGCAGACACATGGGCTCTCTGACTGCCGGGTACCACATCTGCAGGAAAACTGAACTCCATCGATCTAGACAGCGCTTTCTCCTCATGTAAGAACTCCAGAAACAACGTTTGAGTGAACAACTGCTCCATTCCTTCTGGCTAAAGAGAAATAAATCCACAAAAAGACTTAAGAGGGATTTTCCACTGTCCCAGATGGCTTTCATTTGACATTTTAGTTGTCATCACACTATTTATAAGACAAGCATTCAGCTCTCCAAAGCTTTTACTTTTACCTTCTACAATACTTTTAAGACTAGATATTAAATTGGGTGTATCTCAAGACAAACTAGTCAAGAACATGCCTATGTCATATTTTACTTCAAAAATGAAATACAATTTATTATATGATATTATATTTTTTTAAATAATATATATATATATAATTTTTTTAGCATTGTGACATTATTTTCATTTCTGTAAATTCAAAAGGAAAAGTACATTATTTAAATTGTATATACAGGTGAAACTCGAAAAATTAGAATATCGTGCAAAAGTTCATTAATTTCAGTAATTCAACTTAAAAGGTGAAACTAATATATTATATAGACTCATTACAAGCAAAGTAAGATATTTCAAGCCTTTATTTGATATAATTTTTATGATTATGGCTTACAGCTTATGAAAACCCCAAATTCAGAATCTCAGAAAATTAGAATATTACATGAAATAAAAAAAAAAAGGATTTTAAATACAGAAGTGTCGGCCCTCTGAAAAGTATAATCATGCATATGTACTCAGTACTTGGTTTGGGCCCCTTTTGCATTAATTACTGCCTCAATGCGGCGTGGCATGGATGCTATCAGCCTGTGGCACTGCTGAGGTGTTATGGAAGACCAAGATGCTTCAATAGCGGCCTTCAGCTCTTCTGCATTGTTTGGTCTCATGTCTCTCATTTTTCTCTTGGCAATGCCCCATAGATTCTCTATGGGGTTCAGGTCAGGCGAGTTTGCTGGCCAATCAAGCACAGTAATACCATGGTCACTGAACCAGGTTTTGGTACTTTTGGCAGTGTGGGCAGGTGCCAAGTCCTGCTGGAAAATGAAGTCAGCATCTCCATAAAGCTTGTCTGCTGAAGGAAGCATGAAGTGCTCTAAAATGTCCCGGTAGAGGGCTGCGTCGACTCTGGACTTAATAAAGCACAGTGGACCAACACCAGCCGATGACATGGCTCCCCAAACCAACACAGACTGTGGAAACTTCACACTGGACTTCAAGCATCTTGGATTGTGTGCCTCTCCATTCTTCCTCCAGACTCTGGGACCTTGGTTTCCAAATGAGATGCAAAATTTGCTCTCATCAGAAAAGAGGACTTTGGACCACTGAGCAACAGACCAGTTCTTTTTTTCTTTAGCCCAGGTAAGACGTTTGACATTTGAAGCCCATGTCCAGGACCCGTCTGTGTGTGGTGGCTCTTGATGCAGTAACTCCAGCCTCAGTCCACTCCTTGTGAAGCTCCCCACACATTTGAATGGCCTTTTCCTGACAATCCTCTCCAGGCTACGGTCATCCCTGCTGCTTGTGCACCTTTTTCTTCCACACTTTTCCCTTCCACTTAACTTTCTATTAATGTGCTTTGATACAGCACTTTGAGAACATCCAACTTCTTTTGCAATTACCTTTTGAGGCTTTCCCTCCTTGTGGAGGGTGTCAATGATGGTTTTCTGCACAACTGTCAGGTCAGCAGTCTTCCCCATGATTGTGAATTCAACTGAACCAGACTGAGAGACCATTTAAAGGCTCAGGAACCCTTTGCAGGTGTTTAGCTGATTAGAGTGTGACACTTTGAGCCTACAATACTGAACCTTTTCACAATATTCTAATTTTCTGAGATTCTGAATTTGGGGTTTTCATAAGCTGTAAGCCATAATCATCAAAATTATATCAAATAAAGGCTTGAAATATCTTACTTTGCTTGTAATGAGTCTATATAATATATTAGTTTCACCTTTTAAGTTGAATTACTGAAATTAATGAACTTTTGCACGATATTCTAATTTTTCGAGTTTCACCTGTATGTAAAGAGCTACTATTTAATATTAATATTTAAATATTTAAATGTAATCTATTAGTGTAATAAATCATGGGGGTATGTATAATTGTCATTAAAATAATAATTCCACTGTGCCAGAAATCGTAAAAAAAAAATTATAATAATCTGGTCACACAAATACTCTTAATTTTCAGTTTGCAAAATATAATTTTTTATTTAATTTTTCAGATTTTGGGGTGAAATATGACCTTAACATGTTTTATGTGAGACTTCTTAGGTTAATTAGACTCATTTGCAAATAGTCATTTTTCAGATGATCACCTTGACAAGAAGTGTTTGGTAGACTAAGTCTGAGCTGTAGATGGATGTAGCTTTCACAGTGATGGGGATCTCTCCCAGTACAGTTGCTCTGATGGGGAATAAAATGGATGTAACATCCTGACTCAACACTGAGACTTTCCTCACATGGGCCAGAAAAATTTCTTCATCGTCAGCAGCCACAAACTCAAACATCTCACTCTCTGCAACAACAACCAACACCTGTGACAGGGGGGGAAATGAAGAGAGCAAATAGTTACAGGTGATAGTATACCTGATACAAGTTCATTCCACCTTGACTAACCTGATATTCAAAGAACAGTGCACCAAAAAATGAACATTAAAAGTTGTCCATAAACCTCATGCACTGCATTGTCATGCGATAGCTTTGCGTGAGGAACAGACATTTCCGTCCTTAAATCATTTCTAGTGAATAATGACCTAAATTTAGGTCTGTTCCTCACACAAAGCTATCATATGGTTTCAGAAGACTTGAAATATAGCACAAAAGTCATATGGACTATTTTTGGTTTTATTTAGCGCTTCACTGTATGCTTTCATTGCATGAACATTCTTCAAAACATCTCCTTTTCTGTTCCATGTCATGCAGGTTTGGAACAACATGAGGGTAAGTAAATGATTACAGAACTTACATTTCTGGGTGATCAATTCCTTTAACTGTGCTAACCTCTAAGTATTCTCACAGGTATGTTTTCTAGTATCATTCTAGATGTTGATGTATTAGTAAATGACACCTACAATATATCAACTATTTTACAAACACAAATCTCACTTCCAAATCCACATCCATATAGTTGAATAAATAGACTTCCAGAAGCAGCAGTTCTCCACGGATGAGAAACGGCGGGAGATTTAGAGACAGGAAGAATTCCTTGAACACGGTCAGCTGGGAAAGACACTTGTTTTTATTAATCATTATCTTTGGAACTCTATTATATATAATGTATATACCAATAATCAGTTATATATACACTGTAAATGATGCATTACCTCTACAGGAGCGCTGATGCCTAAGCCAAGATTCTCTGACATCACAATGCCAAAAGCCATCCAAGAGGTCATGCTGTCTGGTACGGTAAACGGAAAAGAAGCTGAGGTGGAATCGCTGCAACATGAACAAACACAGAGAATGTTATTTCTCAGGAGACTTTATGGTGTCCTCAGTTAAGTCTCATATTAATTGAATCAAGTCTCCATTCACTCTCAATTTAATTGCTGTCTAGGAGGTTAAGTTAAGTGATCACCTTTGTGATTTCTTGTTAATCCTATCATAAAATAGACAAATTGGTGGACCAACATATTTCCTCCCTTTTACCTCATATTAGCATCCATCCAGATCCATGTTTCAGGGAAGTGTTTTCTCTCTTGTGGTTCTTCAAACATCCCGTCTGCATGCTGAGTCTGAAACAGTTCTTCCCCTGCTGTGGAGCACATGAGCGTTAGTGACAAAATGATTATTAATGATTCTAATAGACACAAACACGAGTAGAATTCCAATTCCATGACAGAAGAAACCTTTTTGCTCTGGATCGTCAGTGTTTTCCTTGTTATTTTTATATATAGAGAATTTAAAACTCATTCTCCGGATTAATTAATATATTTTGGCATTTTGAAATAATTATCTTGGCAAATAAGTTTTTTTTTTTTTTTTTTTACCTCAGATGTCACTATAGGCTACTAAAATGTAGTTAACCCCCACTGGGGTCCCCCAGTGGGGTCCCCAAATCGCCCCCAATGCTAACCGCCGCGGCCTCATATCCGTAGGTAGAAGGACCGAGGTTGAGAGCCGCTGGGGTGGTCATGACCACAACGTTGCCATCGTCATGTTCTCGCAATGAGGACATGACCCATCCACAAACGATGTCTCCGCATGGGCAACACCCAAGCACGTGAGACAGCGGTCGTGGCATCTGAAGTGGAGAGATAGCGACCGCAACAAGGAATTATACACAGATGGAAAGGCATCTTTAAAAAGACGCTCCATCAGTGCCACACTTTTAGTAGGAAATATTATCTTTTATTAGGAAGAATATACTCTTTTAGCTGCTGAAGCACCCAGGGGTGTTCTCTGCACACCACCAGGGCAAGAGGGGGAGAAACCGCAAATCCAAAAGCTTGGTTTTCAGAGGTGAATGGATCAGCAGAGGAATTCAGCTCACAGAACACAACCGCTCGGCTCCGAAGAAACAATCTGAATGAGTGGTTGCAAGCCAGCTCCTTTTATACCTGCATGCAAATTCCACTCGCCAATTCCCATTGGCCTTTTCTCAAAGATCAGAGATCGACTCAACGTCGAGAGAGTGACAGATAGGGAACATCCTGTTTAATTCTAATGGTCATGAAAAACTAAAAATTGACTGTTTTTGATGCAAGAAATCTTGACTACTAACATTATAAGTTAGTAAATCTTACAAAAGTGTAGAATACGGCCTCTTTAACTCTTAGTGTTTTACCAAATTTAGCCTTAACACTTACGGAATGCAGGGATCAATTTACTCGTCTCCAGATTCAGTCTGGCATCTGTCAAAACCGTGACACCGCAATTCTGCAGAGTGAAACACAATAACTGTAAACTCATTTCTGTGCTCTTATCGGTGTGCATACAAATGGACAAGAGATCCATGTATTGTGCCTGAGATTAAATCAAGGCATCGGATGACATGGATGTATCTGATCTACCATGAATATAGAGTATGGATCTCCCATTTTCATGCCACTGTAATCTGTCTGGGTCACTTCACTGCTGTACGCCATAAATTCCTCCAGCACCTAGAAAACAACAACAAAAAGCTCTTGATTGCAGATCTTGTATCAGTTTTATGGCTCTCTTTGTATAACTAACATAATATGAATAGGACCGTTCCAAAGTCTTTGATTCGCCATTATAAGCTGCTACTTTTGTCAACAACAAACCAAACAACAGAATGGAGTCTGTATTATTTAAACCTGTTCACCAAGTTCTGGAAAACACTCTTAAGTTTCCTCTTATTGTCTTGAAATGAAACTTGGGTGTGGTATCAGTGTTTGGTTACAAAGGGAATAACAATGAAAAACCAGGACTAAATCTCAAAAGGTGATTTTCCACACATAAAAATTCAAAAACCCGAATGAGATAAGACATCTGGGGTGAAACTCGGAAAACAAAGGATCTTAAAATCCCTTTGGACCTCCGTGTTGTCTGTTGTTGAGCATTCTGTAAAGTGTGAATGAAATAAAGACGTGGTATAAGGCCGTGTTACCGTCGTCTCTGTGATGCCATTGTCTGTTTTGGAGTCCAGCGTTCCCTTGTCTACCACCAGAATTCCCACTAGAGATCCAGGCTCGGACACAGAGACAGAGAGAGACACAGAGTCTGCTGGTTCTGCACGGTCCTGACTCCAGCTCAGAGATACCTGAGTTACATAAACACATTTTATATCATTTAGATTTCACGTGATGCATAATTCATACATTTGGGGCTTGCTAATATTTATTTTTCTATTGCTAATATTTTATATTCAGTTTGTACATTTGTGAATGTTCTGCGATGTTACTGTTGTCCTGAACTCTTACGGTGTTTCTTAGGACTTGTGTGAATGTCACTTGTAGAGCATCATTCACAATCTCTCCATCTGGAAGTGTGTAGTACACCAGAACACAAGCTGATGGAGTCCAGGAGTGATCAGTACTCAAGCTGAAGGAGAGGGAATCTAACGTTCCAGCATCCACCACTTGACCACGGGACATCACCTACAAAACAGATATTTATTAAGATATTTAAGTGGAAAGCTACCAAAATCACAGCATCCTTCTCAGAAAACCATGCCATTCATGTGCAAAGTGTGTCACCCTGACTTATGATTTTTAATAACAGGACAACTCTAGTCACGTTATTTGATAGATTTAAATCCAATTTAAATCTAAATGAATATTACTTCAATTGAAATTGAATTTGTCTGTGTTTCTGAACTTTTAGTTCTTGTAATGGGAAAAAAGTCAAAGCGATCTATTTTTTTAAGAAAAATATTGTTCTTGGCACAAATCACAAAAATGCGGTGTGGTGTAAAAAAAACATCTTACAGATGTAAACGTCTGAGTGATGTACGCGTGCTATCAGGAAAGCATATAGATTCCAAACTTACTGTGTGACGGCTGAAATTATCTAGAAATTTAGGGTTCGCGAAAGTATCAATAATAATGTATTATCTATTGGTAACACATATTTAGTAATGGGGTAGTTTAGGAATCTTCCATTGTAAACCCTAATTTGTTTACAATGGAGTTCCTCAAATTCACTAGTACAAATAGCACCATTTGCTGAGAATGACCATATAATTTTTTATTATATATATATATATATATATATATACAGATAAGCAACACCATTAAATCCACCTGCCTAATATTGTGTATGTCCCCCTCGTGCCACCAAAACAGTGCCAACCTGAGATGATATTCTTCTCACCACAATTGTACAGAGTGGTTATCTGAGTTAACATAGACCTGCAGAGTTTAGCTCCAACACACCTGCCTGTCATTTTCAAGTAATCCTAAAGACCTTGATAAATTGGTTCAGGTGTGTTTGATTGGGGTTGGATTTAAACTCTGCAGGAAGGAGCATTTACATTTACATTTATGCATTTTGGCAGATTCTTTTTATCCAAAGTGACTTACAGTGCACTTATTACAGGGACAATCCCCCCGGAGCAACCTGGAGTTAAGTGCCTTGCTCAAGGACACAATGGTGGTGGCTGTGGGGATCGATCTGACAACCTTCTGCTTACCAGTTCAGTGCTTTAGCCCAGTACACCACCACCACTCCACAGGAGCAGGGTTGGTCATCCGTGCCGTAGACTTTGTCAGTTCGAACCAGTCTGGACTTTCTCTGTTGACCTCTCTCATCAACGAGGCGTTTCCATCCACAGAACAGCCGCTCAATGGATGTTTTTTTTGTTTTTGGCTTGTGCATAAAATCATGCACTGCATGAGCTTCAGTTAATTTTCACATCAAACATCAGGATGGGGAAAAATGTGATCTCAGTGATTTGGACCATGGCATGATTGTTGGTGCCAGATGGGCTGGTTTGAGTATATCTGTAAACTGGCTAAACAGTAATCATCAAAGTTGTAATGTCAAACTTTACCTAAAACAACCATAAACAAACACGGAAACAAATGAAACACGGCCGGGTGCATCTCTCTCTCTCTCGAACTGGCATCTCCGGCTCCAGTGAGAGGCAGTTCTGTGGATGGAAATGCTTTGTTGATGAGAGAGGTCAACAGAGAATGTGACTGGTTAGAACTGACAAAGTCTACAGTAACTCAGATAACTGCTCAGCACAGTTGTGGTGAGACAAATAGCATCTCTGAATGCTATTCTGAGATGTGCGTTAGCGTTATTTGGGTGGCACGAGGGGGACCAACACAATGTTGCCTAGGTGATTTTAATGTTGTGGCTGATTGGTATATTTATTAGCTTTCATATGAAAAAGGACATATTTCTTGATGACATGCTTACAATGTAGTGGAATTTGCTCAGGTGAACATTACTCTCCACAGTCAAGTACAGTGGCTCTCCAACCTGCAAAAGTCACCCAGACGGTTAGCATAAACACTTTGGAAATGACAGCATGCTACACCATTCACAAACAGCACAAATACCTGAGGCTCACTATCTCTGTGAAGTTGTATGTAGGATTTACTGGGTGAAGAATAACCACTGTACAACTGAAGGCGTTTCACTGAGTCTTCAAACTGGGCCTGAAACAAACAGCAGGTGGCAGTATTGAGAGATGATGAGAATTAGCTATAGGCTACATGCTAATTAGTACATTGCTAATTGCAATAGCTACTTGGCTGGTGGTGGGAAGTACATATTTTTATGTATTTTGTAAAACAAAACAACAGTATTAGGACATGGAGACAACTCATAAAATTGACTCTTGATATCACAGATCAGTTTGTTACATCCTGTTAGCAAACTGATAGCATCTAGCTGCACATTTACCTTCTTTGGTCCATATAGTGCAACTTGTTAACAACTTACATTTCATTAAAAACAGAGCAGCTTCAAAATGCACATTTCAGTTAAGAATGTAATTGTGCAATTTATGTTGTTGGTAAAATTATTTTCAAGTAATGTTAACCGCAGAGCTTCTTTTACTCATTTAAATTGAAAAGCTGTATGAACCCTTTTCGCAGACTGAGATGATGCATATATACAGACCCTCTCAGAGGACAGGGATGGAATTTTTTTTTCTGAAATAGTTTTCGTTCCTCACAAATAGTTTTGCGTGCATTAGCAATAGCTTGCATTCAGTCACAATATGTTTTGCATTGCCTTACAATACGTTTTGCGTGCCTTTGTAATAGTTTGCAGTCCACTGCAAAACATTTTGCGTGCCCTCACAATACGTTATGTGTGCCTTCGCAAAACGTTTTGCATTCTCTCGCAATAGTTTTTCGTTCACTCTCAATAAGTTTTGCATGTCCTCGCAATAGTTTTGCGTTCCCTTGCTATGAATTTATCATGGTTTTACTAAAGTAACCATATTTTAACCTTAATATTTGTAGTAAAACTATTGTAATAATTCAGGAAAATGAAAACTAAGGGAACAACAATCATAATTTTGTGGTTTTTATGGTTTTACTGCAAATACCATGGTCAAACCACAGTAACCAAATACCATAGTAAAACCATGGTTAATACGGTTTATGGATACAGTATATTGTATTAAAAGCATAGTTTCAGAACATAAGAAATGTGCGTTCTTGTATTACTGTGGCGGTAGGTAACTAACCTCAGTATACAAGGAGGCGATAGAGTTACCTTCAAAAGTCTGTTGCATTAAACTGGATTTGTTATTATTCAGGTAAGTTATAAATATATTCACTTTAACTTACTTGCTAAGCAATATTCTCATCAAACTGTTTCTCCTCCATGACAGAAGTAGTAGTAGTAGAAACCTCACCATGGGACCTTTGAGAATGCAGTGTGTACTTGCATTATGCTATGAATTGCGGTCTGACACATTTTGGAATACACGAAATCGAGCTTAAGTAGCTAGAATTGCCTGTATTCACGTACTTGTATAGAATATGTTTCGGCCTTAATGTATTGTATTTTAGAAGCAACACTTGGCAGTGTTCGCACCTCTATATCAAGTGTGGCGACATCTTTTGAGAGGTGAACCTGGAATATCATTACTCCATCAGCAGTTACAGGAAGCTCCATTTCCTTCACAGGGACATTGTAAATGGGAGTGAAGAAGCTGGAGGTAGTTGTGGTGTTTAGCATGCGTGGCTCCAGGGATCCGTGTTCATTCCACCTCCACGTCCAGGGGCTGAATTTGTGTTGGGTCACCACCAGCCGCACACTCCTGCTCTTATCTTCAGTGGTCAGGGGCCGGTCATCATAGGTGGATAACTTCAACTTGGAAAACAGAAATACAGATATTTGATTTTTAAATTATCTGTAGGAAATGGTGATTGGTGATTGCACATGCAAATGTCGGTGCCACATTGTCAGGGTGTTGCGATGCAGTTCCTAAGGTGTTCTGAGTGGCTTTTAACATGTTGCTATGTGGTTATTTGGGGGTTCTGGGAAGTTGCAAGGGTTAAGGTTTTTGCTGGGTAGATGCTAGGTTGTGTTGGGTGGTTTCTAGTGCATTCTAGTTGGTGGCTAGGGAATTGTTATGTGGTTGCTAGGGTGTTCTAGTGGTAGCTAGGGAATTGCTATGTGTTGTTAGGGTGTTGCTAAGTGATTCCTGTGATCAAGAAGAGGACATGGCCTAGCCGTAATGATGCACGGCCGGCACTGAATGGGCATATATTTGGTTTGAATATTGGGGGGTTGCAGCGTGAATCATCTACAAGTTTCCATTGATCATGGTATAAATATGGGGGGGGGGGGGGGGGTTGCACTTACTTATTTTGATTATTGGGGGGGCTACTCCCCAGCAGTCCCCTGGGGGAGGAGCGAACTGGCATCCGCCAGAGGGCGGATGAGCAGTTGAGGACTGGGAGCCACTTGGTGAGTAAGTTCTTCTCACTCTCTCTCTCCTCTCTCTCTGTGTCTCCGCTCACCCTTTCCCTTTCCCCACATGTCCCGCCGCCTCTCCCCCAGGTTCACAGGATGCGGGTTGGACCACCGGCTAACAGAACGGCCGGAAGGGCAGCGTCTCCCCACCAGAGTTGGCGATTTTAGTTAGGTATTTGTCAAACCGGTGGCGCCCCGGCCTGAATTTGGCGGGGGAGGAGTGCGATGGTGCATGATGATCAGCGGGAAAGCGAGATAAAGGGGAGCCCGGAGATGCCAGTTCGAGAGAAAGAGAGACGCACGCTGCAACGTTTCATGTGTGTCTGTGTTTATTTATGTTTGTTTTAAGTTAAGTTTGACATTAAAACTTTGTTTTTTGTTCAGCCGGTTCCTGCCTCCTTTCCCATCCTTTACCTGTTACAGTTCCCTAGGGTGATTACATACTGGCACAGTAAAAGTCAAAAGAGCCCAGTCTATGTTAAGTAGATATGGTTTGGGTCATTCCTTCAAGCCTATATGATTATTTTACAGTTTTATCGCCCACCAAGTGAAAACCACAAGCCTAATCGCTTAGAAAGGTAAAGGCACACCTAGCAACAACAAAGAATACCCTTGTAATTGCAAAGCAACATGGTAACAACCCCTCAGAACACCACAGCATTGTGGTGGTTAGTTTATGCATACCTCTCATATTAGAAAATGTACTAATTGCCTTACATAGACTACTCGGATAGGATACAGATCACAAGGCACTTAAAAATCATATGTAATGTCCTGTCAGTTGTCTAGGTGTTTTATGTCATTGTTTATATCTTTGTCTATATTTTTCTGTGTCTATTGAGCTGTTTATTGTATTCATTTATTAAAAAAGAAAAGAAATGTCCATACCTGAGCAGTGAAGGTCATGGAAGGTTTAATCGTCTGTGGATGCTGCTGAAATTCTAGGTTATATTTATTCTTTACAATAGTCACCCTCATGCTGCTGTTGTATGTTAATCCTGCAGAGAGAAATGAGTGTGTATCTACAACATTACACCAGAAAAGGCATATCTCAGTTTATCAGTTTGCTTGAAGGTAAATTCGTATTATTTGTGTTTCAGAGCTAGGTGCATATAGGCAAGTTCTAACGCACCTGTAACACGTTCAGTGACGTTCACTGTAATGTCGATATATTCACCAGCACTGTATCCATCATAAAGATATTGGTAATCGACAGACCTTTTGTTCAAGTTGGCCAAATAAAATGTGACATCAGCTGAGCCATTAATCTGCGCAGGGGAAGATACAACAGATTAACAGTTAATCAATCTATAACTTAAAGTGTTGCATGTCATTTTTTATATATTAACATACTTTATAATGCTACTTAATATGTAGAGACTAATTCTATGGTTGACTCCCCCTTAAATTTTAAACACTGTGATGCTATCAAAACATTGCACTGTTCGTTAGCTCAATCAATGGCTTGAGTTTGGGACGGGAATATCTTTTTCTTGAGCAATGGTGGATGGACGGGGAGTTTGGGAAACATTTTGCAATTACATTTGGAAACAGAAGCAATGCAGAAATTGCACACTTGTTGAGTATAGATGTTTCTCCCGAAACTGTACTCACGGATTCTTCCTGTTCGTAATGCATATCTAGGCCATGGAAACCGTGGACATAGGATATGTTCATTTTCCCACTGATGGGCTTCCCATAAAGATATCTGAGAAAAAGGACAGTCAAAGTGTCTCTACAAAAATCCTTTGTTCACCTTATCAAGGATCATAGGATAAATAAGGACAAACACTTACTTGGCAGTGACCGTCCCCATCAGTGTGTCTTCATAATGCAGGACAGAGGGGAAGTCCAACTTTACCTCAAATTTAGGAAGCACTGCAAACACAAAATAATAATTATTAGAGATTAGTAACAAATTTAAAGGTAAAGATGTGTAATTTTGTATTGATAAATAATGTCTCCTATCCCAGCTTTATGTGCCGATACAAATATAAAAAAAATTGTATTTTGATTCCCACAAAGGAAACACCATGGCTCTGTGGTGCATAAAACTGTGCTTTGTTTGAGAGACATCCTGCTCCATTAGCTCAACCAATGGCGTAATTTTAAGGCAGAATTATCTGTTAGTCCAACCAATAGACGTGCTGCACCCTAATATTGATTTCATGACATAATACTAAACATGTAAGTGCTATATTACCATAGTAGTTGACATTGAACTGTCTCTCCTGTACAACATCCTGCATTCAAAAAATAACAATGTTAAAATTGCATTCAAATCAAACAGCAAAATAACTTTATAAATAAATCAATATACATTTTCTGATAAAAGTGTTATTGCTGTTGCCAGCCAGTGTTGTGGATGGTTGCCAGGGTGCAGTACTGGGTAGTAATGGATTACATGTAATCTGGATTACGTAGTCAGGTTACAAAAATTGAGTTCTTGTAATTGGATTAAATTGCATTTGAAAATACTCCTAATCAGACTACAGTTACTTTTTTATAGATTACATGATTACATTTTAACAAGGCAATGGCAGTAAATTGTTAATAATTTATTGATCATTTTCATATCAATTTCATCATATTCTTACCCTGAAGCACAACAGTCTCACAGATGAACATTTTGAGCATGTGCTCCTTTTACGTTACAACAATAAAATATGCACCTAAACTAAGGAACTGGTGATGGACTATTAGTAAGTAGTAAGGGTTAAAAGTAAGTATATCAGAGATTTGAGCTGTTAGCTTTGACCTATAATATCATTGCTGTTGATTTCAGGTTCATTACTGTTTGTTTGTGTAATGTTTCTATTGTTTTATGCACTTAAAATAAACTAGATATGGTTTTTAAAATGTTTCATTATTTCTTACTACCTCACCAATGGTGTGCAGCTTACACATTGAACTAAAATGTAATTTTTGTAATGGAAGATTAGGGTTAGGTTTAGGGTGTCTGTGGGACTCAATTAAATAAACTATGTGCAAATAAATTGGCATGCAAACGTTAGGGCACCCCTGGTCAAAATTTCTGTTGCTGTGAATAGTTAAGTAGAAGATGAAGTGATTTCCAAAAGGCATAAAGTTAAAGATGAAACATTCTTTTCAAAATTTAAAGCAATATTAGAGTATGATTTTTATTTTGTACAATTTTAGAGTGAAAAAAGGAAAGGAGCACCCTGCAAAAGTTTGGGCACCCCAAGAGATTTGAGCTCTCGGATAACTTTTACCAAGGTCTCAGACCTTAATTAGCTTGTTAGGGCTGTGAAAATGCCAGGTGATGCAAATTTCAAAGCTTTATAAAATACTCTGACTCCTCAGATCAGACCCAACAATCAGCAGCCATGGGCTCCTCGTTTCAGGTAGCTGTTTCCCCAGTACGTAATGTAATTAAGAATTGTCAGTTAACAGGAATGGTGGAGTTCAAGTTGAAAACCTTCAGAGAGAACTCCTCGTAGGATTTCTAGAAAGGCATATCAAAACCCGTTTGACTGCAAAAGACCTTAAGGAAGATAAAGCAGACTCTGGAGTAGTGGTGCACTGTTCTACTGTGCAGCGACACCTGCTCAAATATGACCTCCATGGATGAGTCATGAGAAGAAAACCTTTCCTGCGTCCTCACCACAAATTTCAGTGTCAGACGTTTGCAAATGGACATCTAAACAAGCCTGATGCATTTTAGAAACAAGTTCTAACTGATGAAGTTAAAATATAACTTTGTGGCCGCAATGAGTAAAGGTATGTTTGGAGAAAAAAAGGTCCAGAATTTTATGAAAAGAACACCTCTCCAACTGTTAAGCACTGGGGGGGTGGATCGATCATGCTTTGGGCTTGTGTTGATGCCAGTGGCAAAGGGGAACATTTCTTTGGTAGAGGAAATAATGGTTTAAATTAAATACCAGCAAATTCTGGAAGCAAACATCACACCATCTGTAAAATAGCTGAAGATGAAGAGGATTGCTTCTACAACAGGATAATGATCCTAAACACACCTCAAAATCAACAATGGACTACCTCAAGAGGCTCAAGCTGAAGGTTTTGCCATGGCCCTCACAGTCCACTGTCCTAAACATCATCGAAAATCTGTGGATGGACCTGAACAGAACAGAGCATGCAAGACGGCCCAAGAATGTCACAGAACTAGAAGCCAAGGAAGAATGGGTGAAAATCCCCCAAACAAGAATTGAAAGACATTTAGCTGGCTACAAAAGCTTTTACAAGCTGGGATACTTGCCAGGGGGTGTTACTAAGTACTGACCATGCAGGGTGCCCAAACATTTGCTTCGAACCCTTTTCCCTTTTTATTATTTTGAAAATGTAAATGATGGATATAAAAAAGTGAAATTGCTTAAAGTATTAAACAAATGTTTCATCT
Organism: Xyrauchen texanus; assembly: GCF_025860055.1. Lineage (NCBI taxonomy): Eukaryota > Metazoa > Chordata > Actinopteri > Cypriniformes > Catostomidae > Xyrauchen > Xyrauchen texanus. Next base: position 3,661,938 of record NC_068303.1, read on the forward strand.
TTAACTTTATGCCTTTTGGAAATCAGGCCATCTTTTGCACGCCACTGTACACTTGAAGCAAATTATGATCAGGGGTGCCCAAACTTTTGCATGCCACTGTACACTTGATGCAAATAGCCTCTACCAAATTTTAGACATACTGTTGCTGAATTCATGAGACTTTCTAAAGTGTTCTGAGGTGATTTTGGCATGTTAGCCAACCAACTTTCCTATAGGAAAATCCCATATAGTGTTCTGGGTGGTTGCCTGGTACTTGCTTACTAGCTCTAGTCAAAAGAGTCAACCCATAAGTCTCTTTGCCATTATGATGTCTTCAGTGTAAGTCGATGTCCCCCCACCTCCCCCCCCACCTATGATGTATCAGGCAACAAATTACATGTCAGATCTGACTTGACTCATCATTCATGTCTGTAGCACAAACTGATCACTTAGAGGTTTTCAAAAGTATGTAGTTTACTTTAAAAATGCACACAACTCACATTGATTCCAGCTACAATTTTCCACTGGCCGAGAGGTGGGTTCTGAGATAGGTTCAGTTCTTTTGAAACAACTCCTAAAACACCTTCTGCAGAATCCCACTGTCGAATCGCGTTCCCTCTGGGATCCTGCTCACAATAGACACACCAAAACAAGTTAAGAAGCATCAACGCTGAAGACCCCTGCTGAAAAGACTAGCTATGACCAGATTCATGTGCTGGTTTATAATGGTTAGGGATGGTATGATGCTAGTGACAGTTTCAATCATCATTCACTTTCATTGTACAGGGGAAAAAAAGATGCACAGGGGTTTGGAATGACAAGTGGGTGTATAAATGATGACAGAATTTTCATTTTTGGGTAATCTATCCCTTTAAGGCACCTACCCTGATGAAAATGTCTATCTTGCCATTGTACGGCTTTCCATCTGGTGTTACAGACACAACCCGAATTTTCACCACCTGTCCCGGCTTGTAGTTGCTCTTGTCGGTCTGGATAAAAATGGACATGCACTTGGGGCTAAAGACCATCATGGTGGAGTTATAGAACACTTGACTGGCTCCAACAAACCCCTGAACATTCAGCTGGTATGGATACAAATAACTCATCTCACTGTAAAATACCTGCACAGAGAAATCCATACATAGGTCAAAGACAGCCTGATATAACATATTAGTTTTTAATCAGTGCATTATTTCTAATTTATTTGGTGTCGGAAATATCGTGCAGTCCCAACACTCACAGGAGGGAGAACCATTTGCCTGGTAGAGCCTGTAAAGTCAAAGCAAAGCAGACATGAATACAGCTTGTTTGTACAGGGAGCAGTTGTACAGCCATGTCCAAAAGTATTGGCAGTGACATACATTTTGTGTTTTACAAAGTTTGCTGCTTCAGTATTTGTAGATTATTTTTTTCACTTGTTTCTATGGTATACTGAAAAACAATGATAAGCATTTCATATGTTTTAAAGGCTTTTATTGGCAAAAACATTCAATATATGCAAAGAGTCAATATTTACAGTGTTGACCCTTGTTCTTCATAACCTCTCTGGCATGCTGGATATCAGATCCTGGGCCAAATCCTGACTGATGGCGATCCATTCCTGACTATTAGTGCTCGGAGTTAATCACAATTTGTGGGCTTCTGCTTGTCCACTTGCCTTTTGAGGATTGACCACAGGTTCTCTATGGGATTAAGATCCGGGGAGTTGCCTGGCCACGGATCTAAAATTTCAATGTAATGATCTTCGAGCCACTTCATTATTACTCTTGCCTTGTGACATGGTGCTCCATCATGCTGGAAAATGCACGGATCACCAAATTCCTCCTGGATCGTTGGGAGAAGTTGCTCTTGCAGGACGTTTTGATACCATTCTTTACTCATGGCAGTGTTTTTGTGCAGAATTTTGAGAGAGCCCACTCCCTGTGATGAAAAGCAACCCACACATGGATGGTCTCAGGATGCTTGACTGTTGGCATGACACAGGAATCATGGTAGCCTTCACCTTTTCTTCTCCGGACTATCGATTCTCCAGATGTCCCAAACAGTCAGAAGGGGGCTTCATCAGAGAAAATATATTTGCACCAGTCTTCTGCTGTCCAATCCTCGTACTTCCTGCAGAATTTCAGTCTGTCCTTGATGTTTTTCTTGGAGAGAAGTGGATTCTATGCTGCCCTTCTTGACACCAGGTCATTGTCCAAAAGTCTTCGCCTCACTGTGCGTGCAGATACACTCACACCAACCTGCTTCCAAAAAATATTGAGCAAGCTCTGCACCGGTGGTGACACGACTCCTCAGGAGGAGACGGTCCTGTCTCTTGCTGGACACTCTGGGAAGTCCTGAAGCCTTCTTCACTGAAGTTGAACCTCTCTCCTTGAAGTTCTTGATGATCTGGTAAATGGTTCTTTCAGGTGCAATATTCTTTGCAGCAATTTCCTTGCATGTGAGGCCATTTTGATGGAACGCGATGATGGCTACACGTCTTTCTTTAGAGGTAACCATTGTTAACAAGAACACAATGATTGGAAGCACTTCTTCCCTCCTTTTATAGCAATCAGTCTGCTCTTATAATCCAATCAGAGTGACACTTTCCCAGGTGCTGCTGATATGATTAGTGAAATGATGTAAGCAAGTCGTTTTGTGGCAGGGCCAAAAAACTGTGAAATTTGGGTTTTTGTGATAAAGTAAATTTATTTGGCCAATGAAGCTTTTTGCAATTATTTAAAATGCATCTGATCACTCTGCACAATAATCTTGAAACAATGTGAATAAACACCACAACAACCGAAGCAGAAAACTTTGCGAAACACAAAATGTATGTCACTGCCAATACATTTGGCCACGGCTGTATACTTATAACAATACAATAAAGTAGTGCAATAAAATCAAAGCACCTGCTAGGATGGTTCTCTGCATTTGAGCCACACTGTTGTTTCCATGAATGAGTTCAGATGTGACATTAATGGGATATTCTGTGAGAATAGTGACTGATAGTGTGGTCGGAACTCCACAGCGCAGCACTTTAGAGATGGATATTAGATAGGATGGATTCTGAACTGGGCTAAAACAATCAGAAAATCAAACAGTCACATTTTGTATGGGTTACACATTTAGAACATACCATTTACACAATACATTAGAAAAACTACATTTAAAAACTATAAACCTATTAAGATGATGACATACTCCTGTAGCTCAACTGGTGCTAGCAACCCACAAACTGGTCAAATTTACACCTTAAATACACTTCAAGTTGCTTTGGATAAAAGCGTCTGCCAAATGCATAATATAAATATACAAATTTATTGCATTGTAACATTATTTTTAGGACAATTAAGGACGCCACCACCCCCAAAATGCTCATTCTTATTAACGCAAAAATAATAATAATTATAATTGAATGTTGTTTAAATTGAAAGTATTTTATACAGTACATCATGATATGGCATTTGCTGAACTGCATTTAATATATGCATTGCATTTTACACATAAGTACTGAAAGTTTGGATGGATGAAACATGCTTCATTGTCATTGCCAATATGCATATAAATCGTCCTTAAATAGGCTTAATCTTCTTCATGTGAAATATACTCTCTTCTTTTGTCTTAAGGTTGTGGGGTAAAATTTCATGGGTTTCAAACATAGTTACTATAAAAATAAATTAGAGGGGTGGATTCCCTCATTCTCTTAAAGGAATATTCCGGGTTCAATACAAGTTAAGCTCAATCAACAGCATTTGTGACATAATGTTCATTTCTACAAAAATTTATTTTGACTCGTCCATCCTTTAAAAAAAAAAAAAAGAAGAAGAAGTAAAAATCGCTTACAATGGAAGTCAATGGGGCCAATTTTTGGAGGGTTTTAAAGGCAGAATTGGGAAGCTTGTAATTTTATTAAACCACTTACATTAATTCTCCTGTTAAAAGTGATGTATTATTTGAGCTGTAAAGTTGTTTAAAAACGTTGTTTAATGGTTTTAGTGTTAATGGCATTAAGTCGTCATGGCAACAAAGTTTTAAAATTGGAGATGTTAGTAAGAGATCATGTTAACATGCCTTTTGTTTACATCTTGTGGCTATACTTTTGAAACAGTGAGTATTTGATTCCATTGTAAGTGCCTCATTGTACCCCAGATTTTTTTGCTATTTTTTAAAGAAAATTAGGGATGTGACTAAATTCATTTTTGTAGTAATCAACATAATGCCACCAATGCTGTTGACTGAGCTTAACTTGCATTGAACCCAGAATATTCCATATAATTTTTTTATGAATCAACAATGTTTGCGCCAAAATTCTGCTTTAACTACAAATAAAGCATGGTCAGTTTTCATAAGGGAAGCTCCATTGTAAGACGCACTAACCATGAAGACAACCACAAAGCTGCAAAGCCTAAAAAGCAAGACAAAGAAAAAGCAAATATTGTTTTCACCAACCCAACCCAACCCAAAAAGACAAAAGATAAACATGGAATTGGAGGGTAAACAAACCTTGGTGTGCTTGGAGTGCCACGGCAAACTAGTAGAAAACCCAGGACTCCAAAGACTTGAAGCCACTCCATTTGCAGGTGTCAGACTCAGGTGAAACCACATTTACTGAACAACGGAGACTAACGAGTGCTTTTAAAGACGCTTTGAACACCTGATCCCTCATCACTCCACTCGCCTGGGGAAATAACAAGACATGTGAGGGACTGAGGGATGTCTAGAAAGCATTATATAACATTTACAACAATAAGGAGGAATCAATTAATGAATCTTAATGAAATATTAGATGAGAGGGAAATGAAATGTGAAGATTATAGTTGTTGTAAGATGAATTCAGGCAAAATGGGTCGGATAGGGTTGTATTGTGTGCAAGGTGGGCAACATAAGGAAGTTAGCCCTAACTTGCTATCTTCCTTATTAATAATACTGATATATTTGTAAGAAACAAATGAACATTAATGTTATAAATCATGAATTCAAGGGTGTAGATTTGGCTTGAACATTAAGGGAGGTTAATTTCAAGGGCGTAGCAGCCACTCTTTAAAAAGGTGATTTTTGTCCCCCGCACTTTTACAAGCTAAACCCATACCGAGTCCAAATGGTGGATTTGTATACAGTATTTTTGTGTTTTGTTACTTTGGGCTGATTGAGCGACCAATGTAATATTACATCATACTTATATATTAATATATAGTGTAATATATTAATACTGCTGCACTGTAAGTATTGGGTCTCTACAAGCCAACTGACAGCTGTGCCCACACTTTTAAAATGACTGCTACACCCCTGCATGATTTTAAGAAAACAATTCAAACGATTACCAAAACAACTTTTTGATGAAGGCTGTTTAAGTGCTTGGCCACTGCAACAGAGCAGGGCAGATAAAATGTTCTAAATTGACTTGAGATATTTTTATGTTTAATTTCATAGAGAAATGTGAACATTATTATAATAATCCAAATTCAAGCCTGGATGTTTCATATTTATGTTGAATTAAGTCTAAATGTCCAGTTTCTCTCCCCCATTTTAGCTGAAGACATGGACATCTGACAAATAAATAGCAATTGACACTAAAATGTGAATTTTGTTAAATGTAATATATATATATATATATATATATATATATATATATATATATATATATATATATATATATATATATATATATATATTTCTTTGAATATATATATATATAATTATTGAGACCTGATTTACCTAATAAAGAAAAAAAATCACTTTTGAAAATTGCGCAATATAGGTAAACATAGCCGGTTTACCTGAATTTATTACAATGAACCCTATATGAGATTTCTAATACTGTCTTAAACGTTTTAAACTGTTTTTATGCTACCCTTTAAGAAAGCAATAAAATTGGCAAGATATTAGTGAAATTAGTTAACAGTTTCGAAATGTCAACATTCTCTTACACCTATGTTTAACTAAATGAATTAGAATAATATTTTGTTTATTATTCAATCATATGGTGTGATAAAAACGTACATAATTTATACATGTTACCTCATAACAGTAAACGTTTACTGAGTAACGAGTCATTTCCCGCTAAATAACTGCATGTGTTTCACTCCATCATGTCGATAGAGGTCACTGTTTAAAAAAGGAAAAGATACGTCACACGTACACGCACGTATGACGCAACTGTGAAAGGTCAGAGCGTCGTCCTGCGCGTGCACGGGAAAATGACAACATTACGGGCTTTCACGTGCGATGATCTTTTTAAATTCAACAATATGTGAGTTTTATACATGTATAAACTTATATAATATCACCGATAATAAACGCGTGGTACAGTGATGGTATTAGATGTTAATATGTACAAGAATAATAATGGCACTATGCTAGTATACATGTATTGTACTACGAGCATTGTACTTTGAGTTTGTGTGCTGTTACAGAGCTGCATTATATTAACGATTAGGAGCTGAATATTGAATATTTACAAACAATAATGTGTTTGATTTTTTATTTTTATGGTTTAGTATGTCATGTCACTTTTAATAGTGTGTATAAGCTAATCACTATCATAAAAGTACCATGGAAAAATATGAACATGGCATTTATTCAGTAGACATGGTATTACTATCTGATACCCTCATTGTACCATAGTACTTTTTTTGTACGAAATTATTATTATTATATGTGCATGTGATGTGATCATAATTAGTCATGTACTTGAAGTCAGATGTTTACATACACCTTAAGCAAATACATTTAAACTCAGTTTTTCACAATTCCTGACATTTAATCGTAGAAAACATTCCCTGTCTTAGGTCAGTTAGGATCACTGCTTTATTTGAAGAATGTGAAATGTCAGAATAATAGTATAGAGAATTATTTCTTTCAGCTTTTATTTCTTTCATCACATTCCCAGTGGATCAGAAGTGCACATACACTTTGTTAGTATTTGGGAGCATTGCCTTTAAATTGTTTAACTTGGGTCAAATGTTTTGGGTATCCTTCCACAAGCTTCTCACAATAAGTTGCTGGAATATTGGCCCATTCCTCCAGACAGAACTGGTGTAACAGAGTCAGGTATGTAGGTTTCCTTGCTCGTTTTTCAGTTCTGCCCACACATTTTCTATCAGATTGAGTTCAGAACTTTGTTATGGCCACTCCAATACCTTGACTTTGTTGTCCTCAAATAATTTTGAGGTATGCTTGAAGTCATTGTCCATTTGGAAGACCCAATTGCAACCATGCTTTAACAACTTAGCTTATTTCTTGAGATTTTGCTTTAATATATCAAAGCAGTGGCTTCTTCCTTGCTGAGCAGCATTTCAGGTTATGATGATATAGGACTCGTTTTACTGTGGATATAGATACTTGTCTACCAGTTTCCTCCAGCATCTTCACAAGGTCCTTTTCTTTTGTTCTGGGATTGATTTGCACTTTTTGCACCAAACTACGTTCATCTCTAGGATAAGACATCTCTAGAAACATCCCTAAGCGGAATGATGGCTGCATGGTCCCATGGTGTTTATACTTGCGTACTGCTGTTTGTACAGATGAATGTGGTACATTCAGGCATTTGGAAATTGCTCCACAATATTGGTATTCTGAGGTCTTGTCTGATTTCTTTTGATTTTTCCCATGATGTCAAGCAAGGAGGCACTGAGTTTGATGGTAGGCATTAAAATACATCCACAGGTACACCTCCAGTTCAGTAAACCTCATATCAGAAGCTAATTGTCTTAAGCCTTGACATCATTTTCTGGAATTTTCTAAGCTGCTTTAAGGCTTTAATGATTTCAACATAAGTGTATGTAAACTTCTGACTTCAACTCTATGTATGTGTGTGTGTATATATATATATATATATATATATATATATATATATATATATATATATATATATATATATATATATACCTTGAATGAACTTTAAGTCGCTTCTGCCAAATGCATAAATGTAAATGTATGTATTTTTCTCCCACAGTAACCTGGACCCATTGACTGAGACTGTATCCTTTAACAGAGTCTTCTTCAAGAGATGTAGGACTGTATGGCACATGCAGGACTGTTTTGTTTCTCCTCACTTTTTATTTGCATTATTCTGTTTTCTTTGACCTTTATTCTTTGTACAGTATGGCATTCCCTTTTACCTGCAGTATTTGGCTCACTGGCCGGAGTATTTCATCGTAGCAGAAGCTCCGGGCGGTGAACTGATGGGATACAGTGAGTGACTTTCAAATGTGTCATTCCACCTTGCTCTTTCTCATCTCTTATTGATCACATTATCTCATTTTGTTTAGGGATAGTTCACACAAAAATTAGAATTCTGTCATGATCTATTATTTACTCACCTTCATGTTGTTTGTAACCCGTAAGACGTTCTTTCTTCTGTGGAACACAAAATGAGATGTTTAGCATACAATGAAAGTTAAAAGGGATGGATGCTGTCAAGATTGTTAAAGAACATCTCTGTATATCCTCACAATGCAAGTGAAAGGTGGCCAAAATTTAAAGGTCAGCATAAAAGCTCTAGTGGATGAATCCATGTCTTCAGAAGCGATATGCTTGGTGTGGGTGAGAAACGGATCAATATTTAAGTCCTTTTTTTTTTTTTTTACAATAAATCTCCACTTTCACTTTCTTTTTTTCTTTTAGAAGATTTGCAATCTTCATGCATATCACCATCTATTGGGCAGGGAGGAGAATTTATAGTAACAAAGGACTAAAATCAGGGGTGGGGAACCTTTTTTCCATCAAGGTCCATTTGAGTATTTACAAAATGATTTACGGGCCGTACAATTGCTTGCCATTCCTGATTGTCGGTTGAAATTAACACTAAAAGGTCTGTCTATTATACAATATTTTGTGGTGTTAGAATTTTAAATGATTTTTTTGTAATTATTAGATTTTTTTTTCAGGATAATTTAATCAAGGCCATTTTTTGCTTTTCAAATTATTTCTCAAATGGACTCATGGGCCGGGTAAAATGGTCTCGCGTGCCTTATACGGCCCTGAGGCCTGACGTTCCCCATCCCTGACTTAAATACTGATATTTTTCTCACCCACACCTATCATATCACTTTTGAAAATAAAGATTTAACCACTGGAAGCATATAGATTACTTTCATGCTGCCTTTATGTGCTTTTTGTAGCTTCAATGTTCTGGCCACCTTTCCCTTGTATTGTATGAACCTACAGAGCTGAAATAATCTTCTAAAAATCTTTGTTTGTGTTCAGCAGAAGAAAGAAATCATACACATCTGGGATGGCATGAGGATAATTGATGAGAGAATTACAGTTGAAGTCAGAGGTTTAAAGTCATTAAAACTCATTTTTTTAACCCCTCCACAGATTTAATATTAGCAAACTATAGTTTTGGCAAGTCATTTAGGACATCTACTTAGTGCATGACAAAAGTTATTTTTCCAACAATTGTTTACAGACAGATTGTTTAACATTTAATTGACTATTTCACAATTCCAGTGGGCTTTAACTGTGCCTTTAAGCAGCTTGGAAAATTCCAGAAAATGATGTCATGCCGTCAGATAATTAGCCAATTGGCTTCTGATAGGAGGTGTACTGAACTGGAAGTGTACCTGTGGATGTATTTTAAGGCCTACCTTTCAACTCTAGAAATTCTAAAGAAATCAGACAAGACTTCAGAAATAATTGTGGACCTTCACAAATCTGGTTCATCCTTGGGAGCAATTTCCAAATGCCTGAAGGTACGTTCATCTGTACAAACAATAGTATGCAAGTATAAACACCATGGGACCGCGCAGCCATCATACCACTCAGGAAGGAGATGCGTTCTGTCTCCTAGAGATGAACATAGTTTAGTGCGAAAAGTGCAAATCAATCCCAGAACAACAGCAAAGGACCTTGTGAAGATGCTGGAGGAAACAGAAAGACAAGTATCTATATCCACAGTAAAACAAGTCCTATATCATCATAACCTGAAAGGCTGCTCAGCAAGCCACTGCTCCAAACTGCCATTCAAAAAGCCAGACTGCAGTTTGCAAGTGCACATGGAGACAAAGATCTTAATTTTTGGAGAAATGTCCTCTGGTCTGATGAAACAGACCAGAGGACTGAAGCCGAAGAACACCATCCGAACCGTGAAGCATGGGGGTGCAGCATCATGTTGTGGGGGTGTTTGCTGCATGAGGGACTGGTACACTTCACAAAATAGATGCTATCATAAGGAAAATTATGTGGATATATTGAAGCAACATCTCAAGACATCAGCCAGGAAGTTAAAGCTCAGTCGCAAACGGGTTTTCCAAATGACATTTCACACTTAAAATAAAGTAGTGATCCTAACTGACCTAAGACAAGGAATGTTTTCTACGATTAAATGTCAGGAATTGTGAAAAACTGAGTTTAAATGTATTTGGCTAATGTGTATGTAAACTTCTGACTACAACTGTATAATTTTTGGGTGTAATATTCCTTTAAACTTTGTTAATTGTTATCTTGTAGTCATGGGCAAGGCAGAAGGGTCAGTCGCTAGGGAAGAGTGGCACGGGCATGTGACGGCTCTCTCTGTGGCACCAGAGTTTAGACGACTGGGACTGGCTGCCAAACTCATGGAGATGTTGGAGGAGATCTCGGAAAGGTAGAACGTCTGTGTGAATCTGGATCAGATACACTTGGTCATGGAGAAGTGATTCCTCTAATGACTATTTTCATTCTTTTCTCTTTAGAAAGGGAGGATTCTTTGTTGATCTCTTCGTGCGAGTGTCCAATCAAGTCGCAGTGAAAATGTACAAACAGCTCGGCTACAGCGTATACAGAACAGTGATAGAATATTACTCAGCCAGCAACGGAGAGCCAGATGAAGACGCTTACGGTGAGTCATTCACTTGTTTACCTAAAATGTATGTCATAATTGACTCACTCTCATGTTGTTCCAAACCCATATGACTTTCTTTCGTCTGTTGAAGACATTAACCTTACATTGTGATAAGCACCACTCAGATTTTCTTCAGAAAATGTCAAAATCGTGTCAAAATCTTTTATTTACAGATATGAGGAAGGCTTTATCCAGAGACACGGAGAAGAAATCCATAATCCCGCTTCCTCATCCTGTCCGGCCAGAAGATATTGAATAACACTGAAATGTGGCTCTCTGAATTCATCAGCATCTAACCAGGAAAATAGAGATTTTTTTTTTTTACAGATTTATTTCAAACTGTGTTTATAGATCATTTCATTGTCAGAGAGTCACTGCTTTGAATGGCTTTCTTTAAATTGTTGTCTTTATTTGATTAGTAATGCTGAAATGCAATGACTTTAAAATTATAGTTACATTAAATAAAGGTCAAAGTCAAAACTTGCCTGATTGTCTTTAAAAAGCAGATAAGTGACATGAAGGTCCCCATGAAATCAAAACTGGAGTTTTGTGGCTTTTCATCCATGTTTGTTTGCTTTAAAGCCATCTATCTATGCTAGTTGCTCATATTTTTTGTTTTGTTTTGTTTTTTAAGTAGAAAAAATACATGTGAAATTATCAGGGAGTTTTAAAGTGGTGTCTTGCAGGCCTGGTAAAGTCATGGAAATTAATGAAATCTCAAGTCATGGAAAAGCCTTGGACATTTCTATAGTGAGTAAATGCGTTTGTTGTTTTTCACCGCTCTTAATGACAGGCTAGCTATCGCTCTTTTGTAGAGTAAAACTTGCTTACAAGCCATAAGGATATCTGATTTGCAGTGAATACATTTGAGTCAGTACTAATTCATTTCAATGAATTAGTCAAAATGGGTCAAAAATCCAAATGATTTTTAAAATTGGTATATAGTTGTCACAAATGCCTGGAATGGTCATGGAAAAGACACAAACCCTTTTGACTAATACATTTCTATGATTTATCCAGATGTTTATAATTATGAGAAATTGAGTTTTTATCATTTCAGACAATTGGCTAATCATTTAGACCAAATTGTGAACCATTTCAGCTAATTCATTGACAATAACTGACTCCAAAAAATTATTCAATCACAAATCTAATATCACCAAGTTGTGCAAGAATGTTTCACTCTACACAAGTTCTATGAAGTCGTGGTCACATATTCACTTGGCGAAATTGTCATCTCGATGGTGAATCCATGTAATCGTGAGTTTCACGCAATGGACTTCCGGTGGTGAATAATTCCCCCCTTTACTTTGAGAGACGAATTCGGCATGTTGACCAATAGGAAGATGCTTGGTTTGGCAGTGACCTCTGTGTGGGTAAGTTACTCTAAAAAAGTAATTAATTACTAACCACTAATTACATCTTCTACAGTGTAATTAGATTACTTTCTAAAACCCTTATCAACCTCCACCAGATGAAAAATAGACATGAAACTGTTCTTTGAATTGTTTCAAATGAATCATATAAAACTAAAGTTATTCCTGAAGTGGCCAAGAATTTAAGGGGGCAGCGTTAAATGATAAAAACATACATTTTAACATTAGATGTTAAATTTCTATTTTAAATTCACTATTGTTTTATATAGAATTGTTCTATAGTCTATAAAGTTTTTAATGCTATTACATCAGAAGTAACTAATTAAATTAATAAAACATTAAGAGTAATCCATTACTTTTTATTGAAATAGTAATTTAATTACTTTTTAATGCATTCCACCCAACACAGGTGGGCGGTGCTTCATACACAGCTGCACTGAATATTCACAATGGACAAGGATATTATTTTAGTTAGTTTCTTTTTAACTTCACTCAGGGTATAAAGTGCAGCATTAATAACAGGCTGCTTGGCAATAGAGCCGTTCAGCTTGTAGTCCAAAAACCCAGAGGAGAATTCACCATGGGTTCCCTCTGGACTTTTATAATGGCCTTTTTGAACTTAAGAGAAAAACAAGGTATGTGGCAAACATTTCTTGACGATACATGGACGTTTTGTTTACAACATAAATTACACACTTTCATACCTCAAATGTGAATTTTGAAGCTGTATTGAATAATTACAACAAAATGCGGCTTCAAAATTCACGTTTGAGTTATGACTATTTTTGATTTATGTTGTAGAACAAAACATCCACGTATCAAGTATTGTGTACAGCAAACATTATTTTACACACAAGTTCAAAAAGCCAATTATAAAAACCCATAGGAAAATCCATAAGGAAACCATGGCAAAATCAGACTTCCAGGTTTGCCTTCAAAATGATGTCACGGATTAACAGCTGTTATTTTTTGCTGGTTTTACACGCGCTCAACATTTGCCCACGCCAACTTCGCACTGCCCACACTGAGGTCACCAAACCCATAGATATCTATACATCTATGACCAAACCAAGCAACTTCCTATTAGTCAACGCACCAAATTTGCGTATTTAGTCGCAATGTGGAATTCTTGGCCACCGGAAGTGCCATATAGTGCCATATTCACGATTGGGTGGATTCCCATTGAGATAACGGTATTTTGCCCGCAGAGTTTCCATGAACTTTAAGATTTTAATTTCCATAAATTTTCCAAGCCTAGAAAACACAAATGAAAAATTCCCTGATATTTTCAATTTTCCATGACTTTGGAAAATCTGTCACAGGCATATCCAGGAAAAACACTTTGTTCGTCACTCCATTTCATGAGGTCTTTAACAAAAACAGCAATCTGCACAAGCGTGTTGTGGTTCTCACCTTTATTTTGTTACAAAAAAGAGACAAAGACAAATAATGGGATAAGGCTCTAGATCATCGCCGTTCATATACCACACCGGTTCAATGTTTTTCTGTGTCTGTCTTGGTTTGTTCCGTCTTTCCTTTGTCATCGTTATGGTCGCTATCACTCTCACTATCACTGCTAGAACTGCTACTACTATCATCATCACTATCGTCATCCTCGTTTTCCATCTGTTCTCTTTGGGCCACAGGTTCCTGCTCCTCTGCTTCAAAGTTCTCTCCTGGTTCCTGCCCTTGAGGAACCTGCGGTGGTTCTTCTTGTTCATCATCATCTTCTTCTTTCTCCTCCTCTTCCTCCTGCTGCTGTTGTTTCTTCCACATCTTGGCCATAGCCAGCAGTTTGAGGTTAGGCTGGTTGGCAGCGTCCTCAGGGAAGATGTAATCGTAATATTCCTCCCAACCTGCATCCGACTGATGAGCAAAACACAAAAAGTCAAACAGTTTGGAAAAACAACATCTACCATAATCAGATCAAGTTTGTTTTTAGATAATTTTTTTACATGACAATAACAATAAAGATCTCAATTAGTGATGCAGCTTTAAACCGCATCTCAAATTTGAACGCAACAATTTAAATCCTATAAAGCTTGAAAACTCCCAAATGTATTCAACTAAATCAAAAATAGTGATGCACTGCATCTTTTGACTAAGTATTATTGTTTTGTAAAAATGACTGCAAAACATTAGAATAATAATTTAAATCTTAGATAAATGGCTCATAAGAATCATTTGTTCAGGAATCGGACTACACTGGTAATGCTGTATGTCTTGCATTGGAGATTCAACAGAACCGGCTCATAAAGAGTCAATTGTTCAGGAATCGGACTACACTGGCCACACTGTAGAGTCAAAAGAACCGGCTCATAAAAGTAATTTGTATTGGAATCAGACTACACTATGGTTTGTGCTGCTGATCCCATAACGGTGTTGCAGTGCTAAGAAGTAGCTGGAAACTATGTCAGCGTATTTAATTGGAGAAAGAATGCGTTCAAATATGTGTTAATGGAACCGAAAGTCATGAAAACCATTTGGTCCGGGTAGAATTTGTTTTAAATGGAACTTGGCCTGAAAAAGAACCTGTTCTTGGTTCACAATCCTACTGCTTGCTATACAATGCTACTCCACAATTAGCCTAAAAAGATTGACTGTTTTAAAATAGCCAGACAACTATAATACCACTGGAAAATGAAGTAGCACCACTACTTGTAGTTAATTCTTCCCCAACATTAAACAGCACATATGATGTCAAACTCTCACCCCGTCCTCTGCTGTGACCTTCCTCCTCTTCTTCACCTTCTCGGGCAGGAGTTTGCGGACTCTTTCTCTGTTGGCCAACGTTCCACACTCCTCCTCATATTCTCTCCAGGACTCCATTAGCATCAGGCGTTCCTCCTTCTCCTCGCAGCTCTGCATGCTCTTATTGGCCTCCTCATAGATCTGTCTGCATCTCTGCAGTCTATCTTCACTGTCGATGGACAGCTCAAACTGAGCATAGCTGATCCAGACCTGCATATTAAATGAGTGGAATAAACTGCTTTGCAGATGTTTGTTTGAAATACAGTGCGTTATTTAATTTGCTTACTTTGACATGTTGAGTACGCTGTAACAGTCTTTTATAAAGTCCTCGTGTGTTCTCATATTCTTCTTGCTCGATCTCAAAGTCTATATATGACTTCCACAGCACCTGAATTAAACAATTCAGTTAGTAATACAAAACCGTTCAAGGTATAAGGACTTCCTTTTTAAGTTGTTAGCAAATATATGTGATATTGAACTGTTGACCTCTGGCATGTCCAGTCGTGGTTGTCCTATGGCCAATTCAAATATGGCTCTGGCCCGGTCTGTGTCTCCCAGGATGGACTCCAGCTCGGCAAACTTGATCCAGGTGGTGCAGTTCTCCGGACTGAACTCCAGGTACTTCTCATACAGCTTCCGGCAGCGGTCAAACTCTCTCAGCTGTAGCTCCAGCTCGACGTAGCCTTTGAACAACTTGTTCTTGGGACATTTTCCAATAGCTGTGCCCTGACAGTAAAGAGGTCAGGGGTCAAACTCATTATCATTCATGTAGGGAGAGTATATTTTATTATTATTATTTAAAACTTACCAGGCCTCTTCTAGCATTTTGCAAGTTCTTCTGTCTGATTTCAAACTGACCGTATAAAAGCCAAATCTTGGCAAATGTGAACTGAGTAAAAAAAAAAAAAAAATAGATAACAATTAAAAATGGGAGTTTCTCAGATAAAACACACATTAAGCAGTCTAAAAAATGTAAGCTGTTGTTTCAAGTTGACCTCAGGGTGCAGAATTGACACATTCTCCCAAGTTAAAGGTATAGTACACCAAAAATGAAAATTCTCACAACATCTACTCACCCTCATGCCATCCTAAATTCTAAATTCATATAATTTTTTGTGTCTCATTCATTTTCATTGTATGGAAAACAGAAGTGTGAGCATTCTGCCGAACATCTCCTTTTGTATTCCATGAAGCAAGCGAGTCAAATAGTTTGTAATGACACGAGGGTTAGTAAAGGATGACAATTTTCATTTTTGGCCTTTATCCAACATTATTACATCCACCTGTGTGAAGACATTTCATTTTACCTTCTTGTGTGGTATCAGCTCCAGGCATGCCTGGTACACCTGTCTCGTAGTTTCTGGGTCCTAAACATGTGACAAATTAAACCCTATTATATAAAATACTAGACATCTTATTACAGATCAAAATTACCAAACAACAGGCTATTGATATCTATCACACCTTGACTTCCAGTTCTTCATAGAGAGCATAGTTTATCCACAGGTAGATGTAGCGTCTCCAGTGTCTTTTTTCTTGGATGGGGGGAATGTTTGCTATCGCTCTTTCATACACTTCTCTAACGGTATCTGCATCAGCATCACTCTCCACCAGACGCAGGTAATCAAACCAGGCATCATAATTGTGTGGGTTTGCCTATCAAGGAGAAAATGTCAATACTTCTAAAACATCGAATTAGAGGTTTGTTAGAGCAATAGTAAAAGAAATACCACTAAAACAAGAGTATTTTGGATATTTTAAATACCTTGACCTCCTCCTCGTATTGAAACCGCCTTTTGCTGACGATCACATCTTCGATTCCTCTCCTGTCTCCAAACCTCTTTTCAAACACGGTGTAGTTCTTAAACAGCTCTTGGGCTTGCTGTTTGGGAATTCGGTCCAAAGCATATTTATAGGTGACCCGAACTCTCTCAAACTGAAGAGACACAGTGAAAGGTCACGTGTGAAGAGAAAACAAAAGAAGGGTCTTGTGTTTTCTGTATAACATGACTGCACGCTGTCATACCTCTTTCTGTTTCTCCTCAAATCTGGCAAAAGCCACATAGAGGTTCTCGCTGATGTGATCTTCAGCAAAAAACTCCACAGCTCGCTCGAACACTTTCCTCCCAAGAGCGATGTAGCCGTGCTTCTCTTCAAAGTGAGCATACTTGATCCAGTTCTTCACTTCAGGATGGACCATTACAAGTGCAACCGCTGTTAAGGAACTATTTCTCAAGTGAGAACATGAGCGATTTTTAAATTGCGGTTACAGCTAGGCACTTACAATGCAAGTCAATGGGGCCAGTACATAAACATTTAAATATACACCGTTTACAAATAGCCACAAGATATAAATATTATATGTATAGCATAATGTTAAGCTCATGTTTACAATGCTTTGTGGGTGTGACACTTTTGCCGTGTCATCACCATTCATATCTATACAACCAATATGTGCTCAAGTGGGCATGCCCCCGGACCCCCCTAGAGGGTCTCAGGTCCACCCACCACAGTCTCTCAAAATCCTGTAACATTTTAGGGGTTTTAGGGTTATAGCATTATGCAGTCATAGCAAAGAAGTTGCAAATCGAAATATATCTTTACACAGAAACGGTTAGTTGTGGTTATACTGTTGAAAAAATTAGTATTTTAACATTTATGGATTGGCCCAGTTCACTTCCATTGTAAGTGCCTCACTTTTTCTTTTTTTAAATGTAAATAATTTTTCAATCTCTGTATTTAACCCAGAGTATTACTTTAAGAATGCTATGTAAAAGGACATATTTCTCATAGATGCTGCGGGCTTTATCCACCTCCTTGTAGCGTAGCTCAAAGTTGATGTATGAATGCCAGGCCTGTTCCTCCGGCTCCCACTCCATCCAGCGCTCAAACACCTGCCTGCAGCCCGCAACATTCCACAACATCTCCTCCATATACGTGTATTTGTACCTGAATGATAAACAAACATAAAACAATCAATCGGGATTCAAAGAAAAAAAAAAAACTATGACACCATTCTAAGTTGACTGCACGTTCTCTGAGCATGTCATCATCTATATGATAATACAGAAATGGGTAGGAGATACCAGAACTGATTGACGCGAGGCAGGATGGTGATGGCTCGGTCCCAGATGTTGCGAGAATGATTCACCTGCCGGTTCTTCATCTCCATCTCTGCATACTTCAGCCATAGTGTAATGTTGCGGTGATCCACGTCCAGCGCACGCTCGTAGATGGAACGAGCTCTGTGGAGAGGAGGGGACAGTGAAACAAAAGTCCTCCACACTAAGTCCTTCATAAAACTCTGATTACATTACTGAACAGAAACTCACCTCTGGACCTCTTTCAGGCTCTCCTCCCATTGTGCGTACTTGATCCAGTTACTGATGACTGTTCTGTTCTTCCTGATGTTGTCTTCAAAGCCCTGTATTTAGATGAGAGACGAATAGCACATGTACCATCATAATAATACCATTGTTTATTTATTACATGTCCTAATTCTTGGTATTACCACAGTACATGTTCCACGGTAATACTGTAATTATTTTTTACATGTACCACAGTAATAACATATTTTACCTTGATTTTTTTTGCTTTAAAATTATTATTGTTTTGTGAAACGTGCTATATGAATAAAAATGACAACGTTTGTACATGTACCACACTAATACGATATTTTTGGACATGGACAATTTTAGGTTTTACCAAGATTGTATTCTGTAAAACTGCATTGAAACAGTTATTGTACTGTGACAAGCGCTATACAAATGACTCAACTTTTGGAAATGTACCATGGTAATACCATGTTTCATTAGATGTACTATGGTAATTTCATGCTTTGGACATGTAGTATGGTAATATTATATTTTTGTACATATATCAATGTAATAATACCATGTTTTTTTTGGACATGTACTGTGGTAATGACATGTTTTTGCACATGTATCACAGAAATACCATGTTGTTGTTGTTTTTTTTTTCAATTACAAATGATACTTTTTTTCAAATGTTAAAAAGTTTGGTATGTTCAATAGTAATACTATGTTTTTACATGTACCTTAGTATTACCATAAATCCCAGGAGATCAGCAGTTACAGAAATACTCAAACTAGCCCGTCTGGCACCATCAATCATCCATGCGATTATCTAATCAGCCAATCGTGTGGCAGCAGTGCAGTACATAATTGCATATACGGGTCAGGAGCTTCATTTAATGTTCACATAAACCATCAGAATAGGGAAAAACATTTTATATCAGTGATTTGGACCATGGCATGATTGATGGTGCCAGACGGGCTGGTTTGAGTATTTCTGTAACTGCTGCTATTTCTGTAACACAATATTAGGTAGGTGGTTTTAATGTTGTGGCTGATCTGTGTATTTTGAAAACAAACTATGGTAATACCATGTTTTTGGGACATGCACTACAGTAATACCGTGTTTTTACACGTACCACAGTAGTACCATGTTTTTGGAAATGTACAATGGTCCTACCATATTTTTTTGCATGTACCATGGTAAAACCACATTTTTAGTACATATACTACTGTACTACAAAGAAAACATGTATCAGGGTAATACATTTTTCTTTTACATTTACCACAGTAATACGGTTTTTGGACATGCACTACAGTAATATTGTGTTTGTTTGTTTGTTTTTTTTGTACATGTACTACATTAGTACAATCTTTTTTACATGTACCACAGTACCACCATGTATTTAGAACATATTCCATGTTTATGGATATGTACCATATCAATACAATGCTTTTTGGACATGTAGCATGGTAATTTTATACCATATATAGGACATGTAACATTAGTAATACCATGTTTTTTTTTACATGTAACAACATTTCCATGATACATAAATGTAGCAACCTTTTAATATGTAAAATCCAAGTAGCATGTTGTTGCCATCTGTTCACTGCACCACAGTACAGTACGTTTTGTAATGGGTGTTGTGCCACCAGTCTGATAACACTATACACAGCTCATACCTTCCTCTTCCTCAGTTTATAGTCATTGAGCTCTTCTTCATCGGTGATCTTCTGTTTGGGTGGGGGAGGCAGAAGCTCGAGCTCTCTCTCTTTCGCCTCCCTGAGCAGCTGCTCTGCGGTTATCTGCACCTCTGCCGGGGCTTTGTTCTTCACCTGAACACATTCATATAAAATGTACCATTAATTAAACAGTGTTTTCATTACAAATGAGCAGCTTCACACTGTTTACATGCTGATGCTAACTCAGAAACACTCTTTTTATATATATATATATATATATATATATATACCTTTGCCACTTTCGGGATCCTCTGTTTGCCCGCCGCAGTGGACGCCATGATAATAAACCTCCCGTGACTTTGATATAACGCTACTTTAGTAATTTAATTCAAGTTTATGAACTTCAACTTCAAAACATTTGCGACGTTTCACTAGCGTGTGTCGCGCGGCGTGACGTGCACACTGTGACCTTTTACAGCAGTTACGTCACCGAGGCAGGTCACTATGGTTACAGGATGCGTGCTAACAGTTAGCGTTAGCTTTGGTTGACTGATTTCTAAAAATGTACTGTTTTGAATGAACCACTTTGCGATCTCTCACGCGAAAGGGCTGTTTAATTCTTTATATATATATATATATATATATATATATATATATATATATGGCTTATATATCTTATAATTTATTGTTGTGTCGAAATAAAAAATGAATAATGCGATTTTAAACCGAAATTAAAATCGCACTAAAACATGATTTTTGTTTGTTTGGTCGATGCATAGATTCCATACTTCTATTTTTGGTTGTTCATACTTTTGATGACTTTAATATTATTAAAAATAATAAAGTATTAATTGGTGTTTCCAAAATTTTGAAAAGTAGTTTAGATATTAAAAAATAAAATAGGTGCATTTTTACAGCTCTAACATAATTTAAGTCTGTATCTACAGTTTACACCTTAGCCAAATACATTTAATCTCAGTTTTTCTCAATTCCTGACATTTAATCATTCCCTTAGGTCAGTTAGGATCACTATTTTATGAATGTGAAAAAAAAATTCAGTTCTGCCCCCAAATTTTCGATTGGATTGAGTTCAGGACTTTTTTTATGGCCATTCCAATACCTTGACTTTGTTGTCCTTAAGCCATTTTGCCACATCTTTGGAGGAAAGCTTGAGGTCATTGTCCTCAATTTGGAAGACCCAATTGTGACCAAGCTTTAACTTCTTAGCTGATTTCTTGTGATGTTGCTTCAATATATCAAACGTAATTTTCCTTCCTCGTGATGCCATCTATTTTGTGAAGTGCACCAGTCCCTCCTTCAGCAAAGCACCCCCACAACATGATGCTGCCACCTCCATGCTTCACTGTTGGGGTGGTGTTCTTCGGCTTGCAAGCCTCACCCTTTTTCCTCCAAATATAACAATGGTCATTATGGCCAAACAGTCACATTTTGGGCATTTATATGGCATTTCTCCAAAAAGTAAGATCTTGCACTTGCAAACTGTAGTCTGGCTTTTTTATGGCTGTTTTGGAGCACGGTGACCTCTTCCTTGCTGACCAGCCTTTCCGGTTATATCGATATAGGAATTGTTTTACTGTGGATATAGATACTCGTCTACCGGTTTCCTCCAGCATCTTCACAAGGTCATTTGCTCAGTTCAGGGATTGATTTGCACTTTTCGCACCAAACTACGTTCATCTCTAGGAGACAGAATGCATCTCCTTCCTGTGCGGTATGATGGCTGCGTGGTCCCCATGGTGTTTATACTTGTGTACTATTGTTCGTACAGATGAACGTGGTACCTTCAGGCATTTGGAAATTGCTCCCAAGGATGAACCAGACTTGTTAAGGTCCACAATTGTTATTCTGAAGTCTTGTCTGATTTCATTTGATTTTCCCATGATGTCAAGCAAAGAGACAATGTGTTTGAAGGTAGGCCTTAAAATACATCCACAGGTACACCTCCAGTTCAGTACACCTCATATCAGAAGAGAATTGGCTAATTGTCTAAAGGCTTGACATCTGTTTCTGGAGTTTTCCAAGCTGCTTAAAGGCACAGATAACTTAGTGTATGCAAATTTCTGACCCACTGGAATTGTGATATAGTCAATTTTAAGTGAAACAATCGGTCTGTAAACAACCGCTGAAAAAATTACTCATGTCATGCACAAAGCAGATGTCCTAAACGACTTGCCAAAACTATAGTTTGCTAATATTAAATCTTCAGCTGGTAAAGCTGAAAGTGTGACTGTCAGAAGAACAGAATCCTCAGATGCTGAAGAGATCAATAATCTAATCAGTCCACCAACTGTTGCTGTGTTTGGAAGAGTCAATGTTATTCACCTTCTGTAAGTAGCATGGTGTCTTAGTGTTTCATAGTGTTCTCTTAAAATTAAAAATATGTTTATGATAAAATGATGACATATTTGTCTATGACATATTTTGTCTATTATGCATCATGTCTATTGAAGTAGTCATTGGTCAACATAAAAAAAATAACATACAGTACATGTGTCAAAGGTGTAATAGCATTAAAAAGATAGGCTGGAACAGGAAACTTGGAAATTTAGAAGCATTCTGGTACACAGTAAAAATCAAAATCAGCTCATTGTTCAGATTTGTTTCTCTAAAAATAATTAAAAAAAATACTCGTTCATGCGGCTTTCTCTGACCGTGTATTATTTAGTGGAAATGTTCACTGATTGTTTATATCCTGTTGCGTGTTCGTGATAGTGCATGAGAGCACCTCGTGATATTGTAGCATCCTAGCGAAAACTAATTTTGTTTATCAAAAAACAAGTCCATTGTAATCAGAGTTTTTGTCCTAACCAGCAGTGGCAAATGACAGTACATTCTACTGATCGCTTGTTTTCAATTTTCACCGTGAACTGTCACCGGTCCAAAAACGTAAAAAGTTTGGGCATAGAAATGCATCAATTCTTTAACTACAAACTCTTCAGACATGTTTAGTAAGTTCTGTTCTCTGTTTTGTGTGCAGCTGTGTTGTGTTCTGTTGTCGCTATCTAAAAACAGGTCCACCACAGCGGTGTTTTCGATTGAACGCCCCAATGTCGCCTTATTGTTAAGAAAAAGAAAGAAAGACATATAGGGTTATAACAACACAGGGGTGAGTAAACAATGACTGAATTTTTGTGAACTAATCCTTTAATGCTTAATAATTCCTTTGTTTTTAATCTAATTTTCTATCTGTTTTTTCCAGCCAATGAATACACTTTTCCTACATCTATTTGCTCAGCTTGTCCATAGGGGGCGCCAAAGAGATAGTGAGGTAAATGGGGACAGTAGTGCTATAATTTTTGGAAATAATTTCTGTTAATTTTGTTATCATTGTGATAATACAAGGGTGAATCTGATGAAAACATGGAAAATAATACTTTCATCCTAAGCATTACAATTGTGCAGTTACACGGATACACACACAATGTGATTTTTTGTTTATATCATGATTTGCTTAAACAAGACAAATTTTCTATTGTTCTATTCTATTGTTATCTTATTAAAGAGGGTTTGAATCTGGTTTTATGCAATACAAATTGTATTTACTGTATAGCAATGCCCAAGATTGCTATATAAAATTTCCCTCCAGTTGTATTCCCTCCAATGCAACTTTTAGAACAGTCTTCAGTGCTATTGTGGAGTTGGAATACATCTGTCTACAGAGGCTCGCTTGGTAGGTAATTAATTTGGAACGTTGTCTCAAAAAATATTTTTACATTTACGCATTTCAGTTTCATAACAAAAGGTTATCAAATTGAATTTAGTAATCTTTAAAATCAATTATGCTTTAAACCCTAAATATTTTAAAGGAATATTCTGGGTTCAATACAAGTTAAGATCAGTCGACAGTATTTTCTGGCATAATATTGATTACCACAAAAATGTATTTTGACTCGTCCATCCTTTTCTTTAAAAAAAAGCAAGAGGCACTTACAATGGATGTCAATGGGGTCAATTTTTGGAGGGTTTAAAGGCAGAAAATGAAGCTTATAATATTTATAAAAGCACTTACATTCATTCTTCAGTTAAAACTTGTGTATTATTTGAGGTAAATTTTTAGGGTTTGTTGACATTGCATCGTCATGACAACAAAGTTGTAAAAATGGCTATAACTTTACACAGAAAGTTTAATTAAGTGTTTTTATCACATTAAAATAGTTGATAACACACATATTGTTTATGTCTTGTGAAACAGTGAGTATTTTAACATTGACGGATTGGCCCACATTCACTTCCATTGTAAATGTCTCACTGTATCCCAGATTTGTTCTTTTTTTTTTGGAGGAAAAGGAGAGATTGGTCAAAATACATTTTTGTGGTAATAAATATTATGCCACAAATACTGTCGACTAATCTTAACTTGTATTGAATTCAGAATAGTGCTTTAAGTTTTATTCATTTAAATTTGTTTAACATGAATTAATTCAAACATTAATTTTGTTATAAAATTGTAATGCGTTCAATTGTTGTACTCAAAATTTAAATGTGTTGGCACACATTTTAAAGCATTATTTTTATTATATTTCAATGTCAGAGTCAGCGCTGGGGAAGATCTTTGAACCCATGACGTCTGTTAAGAAAGAAGTTCAGTGTTCGGTTTGTTATCGATACGACCTCTGCCCTCAGCTTAACATCCGCAAAGCAAAACACACTTCTCATTCACTCATGGATGGGTGAATCTCTCAAAACCTGTCAAGAACACGTTCTGTTCATATTTCACACCAAAATAAATAATACAATTAAAATAAGAAATTATACTTTGCATAAAGAAAATGAAGCCTTTTGTTAGAATTCTTAAGACTGTTTGCATGGTGATGTACATTTCCTGACAAAGAAGCAAGTTCCTCAAATCCTCAATATTGAAATGCAAAATAATAATAATAATGGTAATAATGATTTTAATAGAGCTGTTCATTCGTGACTTCAATTTGTAGGTGAACCCAGAAGTCTAATTCGCTGTGGGTTCCCTCGGGACTTTCCTATGTGTTTTTATAATGGGGTTTTTGAACTTATGAGAAGGTAAATAAATTAGGTCTATAATAAGGTCTAAATAATGTGTAAAACAGATTTTATTTTATACATAAGTTCAAAAACCCCATTATAAAAACCCGTCTGAAAATCCCAAGGGAACTCGGGGTGAATTCTCTAAGAGGTTTTTGGACTACAAGCTGAAAAGCTCTATAGCAAAGTACATCATGGTAAATTTGTTGTGCTTGCACCGCCTTTAGTTTTTGCTGATTTTATAAAAAAAAAAACAACAACACTGTATTGCAGTATTTTTACTGTAAAATGGGGGAAATAGTGTATAACAGTAACAAGAATCTGATGAGAATCATTATTGAGAATAATGAGAATCACAAAAAAAAACTCCAACAAATTACGGTATTGAGAATTTGGGGGAAATGTGCTTACGGTAATTTTAATGAAAATCATTTTAAAAAAATCATAATAATATACTAAATGTAATATGCTTCCATTTTTATCATGCAAAATATAATTTCTTATTTATATCTTTTGTGTTTGGGGTGAAATTTGAACCAGACGTGATTTACAAAAGTGATGTATTAAAAGAGCGGAAGAGCACGATGACCTAATGTACATTTCTGGAGATCAGATCACATCACTGGTGGAGTCCCACGGCCCGTACTTTCTGTCTGAACTCATTGAGGCGCAAGAACAGGAGAGTGAAGTTAGTCATGTTCATTATCATCCACTTGAGTCTTCAAACATTTCAAAAACGAGTACAAATGGAATCTGTCTGTCTGTCTGTCTGTCTGTCTATCTATATGTCTGTCTATCTGTCTGTCTGTCTGTCTGTCTATTTGTCTGTCTGTCTATCTGTCTGTCTGTCTATTTGTCTGTCTGTCTGTCTGTCTGTCTATTTGTCTGTCTATCTGTCTGTCTATATATCTGTCTGTCTGTCTATCTGTCTGTCTGTCTATCTATCTGTCTGTCTATCTGGTCTATCTATCTGTCTGTCTCTCTGTCTATCTGTCTGTCTATCTGTCTGCCATTTTTCATTTGACGCTAAAATCAGTTGTGGTATTTTTGATCGACATCATTAGGTAAGTGTTTCTCAAGTACACAGTCTCTATATGCAAAGTTTCAAAAGAATGAAGGGCTGACAGATCCCCTCCCTCCCTCCCCTGGGGCGCGTGCTGAAATGTGTTCATGCGACATATGCCAGATGAGAGCTCATGCCCTGCCAAGACATACTCACACTGAACATATTGTGTCCAGACATCTGTAGCAGTGTTGTCTTTTGTCTAAACGGCCCATCCATTCAGCTGGATAACTGTACTACATCGCCCAGGAGGGTAACAAAAAGTCCCTGAATATTTGTTTCCATGGAAAATGTACTATTGTAGAAATGTACAATTAGAGGTACTGTTTGTTCAAGGTCTTTTTTTACTCTTATTGTTATGAGTGTTTTTAATTATATATGGCTGAATCTCACAAATCCTGTCAAAATATGGTAATTTTTTTTATCCTGAAATCAAAATAAAGATATGAGATATAATTATATATTGCTTAAATTTTTTTTATGTAAAGCATGAAAAGGAAGCCTATTATTTTATTATTGATGTTTATTGCATTGGTACACTATTTTCATGACATTTCTCCACAATTTACATTACTGTGTTGTTAAAAATATATGGTATGTTATTTAATGTTATTTAATTCAATATTTGAGGTGAAATGTGAATTTATTTAACAATATGTTGAGCTCTGTAATTATAATACAAAAGTCTTAATAATAGTACGATATGCCAAAATCATAATAAATAGGAAAAATAAAAATAGGATTAAAAAAATTATTTGAAAATGTATTTAAATGAAGAAAAAGGAAGAAAAAAGAATACAGAAATAAAATTATATAAATCTAGAAAAATAAAGGAACCAAACCTTAACCTAACCATAAAGTCTAACCCCTTACCCGACCCCCCAAAACCATGATTTTAATAAGAAAATAACTTTTGTGTACCATGGAAGAAAGAAAACATCGGGATTTGGAAAAAGACAAGGGAAGCGTATTACAGGTTTTTGCCATAGACATTAGTATTAGTACTGCAAAAGTATATATGGAATGAGTAACTGTAGCGTGTAACACGTGTTTAGTGTGTTATACTAGCGTGACATTCAATATGGGCCAATTGATCAGAAGGAAAATGCGTCTACTGGAGAGAGGAAGACAGCACAACAGGTGAGTGAACAATCAATACAAAGTCTTGTTTCTGATTCAGTTTTTGGTCTTGTATTAGAAGAAATACACTTTTACTCAAAATGTGTGAATTACAAAGAAAAACAATTAAAATACAATAAATGAAAATATTCACACTTTTGTTTTCTTTTTCCAGATACGTGGACTCAGTTTTGAACAGTACTCTATTGTAAACAGATTCTCACATGCTTATGAATAATAAAATAAATAAAATAAAAATAAATCTGTGTCAGATTCCTTACAAACAACGAAATTAAAGAACAGATAATAATTTCACACAAAGTATTGCAATCAATAGCTCAATTACCTCAGAATAAAATCAAATGAACAATCAGTTTGATTCAATACACAGAATGAAATTCTGAACTTTCGCTTTCAGTTGCAAACGAATCACTTCCTCCTCAAAACTTAATAGTCTGTCCAATGTGAATCAGAGACTGAAGATTTGACAAATAAATTCAGTTAACCTGAGTTCATAACTCAAGTCGATGAGTTCAGAGAACTATTGATTCTTTTAGAATGATTCAGGATCACAATCAATGTCTTTTGTTGAGAAAAAGGAAAAATAGAAAAACAAGACGATCTCAATGTGTCCGAAGTCTTTGTCCAAAAGTAAAAGAAATAATTCTCCTACCAGTTTGATGGCTCAAAACACAGTTCAACAGAGAAAACTGTTCCATTGGTGGCTCGCCATATACAATATGCACCTCGATGGTCCAGCACGAATCAGGGAACTCACAGAAGAACTTGAATGAATCTCACAGAAAAACCCAGCCTTGTAAAACACAAGGCAGAACAATAATTAATCTTCAATTCAAAACAATTTCATCGTCAAATCACATGCATGCACTTCAATTAACACATTTAACATAACACTTTAACACTCAATAGCATGCTTCATTAGCTCATTAGCATTTTCACACGTGCATCAGCTTTAGCCCATGTGCGGTCCACTTCAGCTCGCATACGCCTATATAAACACTCTATATTATTTCTCTATTAGATCTACGGCACTTTTTCCATAAACATCAAGTTAATGTTTGAGTTTTAACTCACCAAGGCGATGAATTTATAGATTTTCAACAAGGAAGTTCATTTGTGGCACATTGATGTTCCGTGTGTCTGCATCAATCTGTTTCACAAGCCTCCGCCTCATCCGCCTCTTACTCTGGCATCAGCTCCTTATATTACAGCATCAGATCAGAAATCCTGTTTTTTCTGTTGTATTCGATCACTTTTCTTTGAGTTAATCACTTGCATGGAGGGGTTTTGAAGATCGCTACGTGTAGCTGCCTCATCTCACTCGCTCCACAGTAGCAGATAGGCGGGCTTGGCTCATTGCTGCTACTAGCTCTTAAAGAGCCCATCACCTCATTTAATCGGTGATTTCTTTGTTTCTTTCTTACTTATTTTTTACTTCCATTTTATTTTATTAGTAGCCTGGGTTTACCCGGTTACACTCTCCCGCCTTGAAGATATGCAGGTCTCACTGCATCTTCTAGGCTGTGAAATTACAGCAAAGGGAGATCCAGTTTCCATTTCTGGAGAGGCTTCCTGAAGGTAGTCAGACTCCTCCAGTGATGCAGTGAACGCTGTACTGAGTCCCTGCAGTAAGGACTGTATGACCAAGGAAAGGGGATTCCCTAATTGAGGGTACTGTAGCCTTTTGGTGGCTCATGGCCTTTGCGAACGCCTCAGGACAC
Organism: Xyrauchen texanus; assembly: GCF_025860055.1. Lineage (NCBI taxonomy): Eukaryota > Metazoa > Chordata > Actinopteri > Cypriniformes > Catostomidae > Xyrauchen > Xyrauchen texanus. The sequence goes on from NC_068303.1 coordinate 3,690,794, forward strand.
CTTCTCCAACCTGGTCAACCACTGTCTGGTCACTCTGAGGGTTTCTCTGATCAACAACACTGTCTTGTGGCAGGACATCAGTCGTATCTTCCTCAGTGGAGATCTTAGATGCCGATTCATCCGATTCCTCTATCTGCTCTACTAGTCTTGGGTCATCTCCAACAGGTAAGTCACTCAACACATCTTCTCTTACGAGATCCATCACCCACTCATCCTCTCTCTCAGGCTCATCCAGTGGAATTCCCTCCCCAGCGTCAGGTAGGTTAGGCAAGCTCACTTGCAACTTCACTGGAGTAGGTTGCTCAGAGTCTGTATTAATCACATTTCTCATTTCAGGAGAAACATCTGCTGTCACTCCACCACTTAACTGCTTTTGAGGTCTGGAATTGGAGAGAATTCGGTTTCCAACACTTGGCAAGTACCTGGGTGTGTAATAATCCATACAATCATTTTCTGATTCAGAATCCTCAGTCACACTTTTGGGATCATCTGTACCAGGGTTTGCTCGAGTTCTAGGCCTCCGAGGTGTCTTTGGTCTTACTGGTTCCTCAGGTGTGTTTTCTCTAAGTATCCACAGGGTAGTAGCAAGTCTCGGTGCAACGCATCTAAGCGGCCCATTCTTTCCCTCTGGTTGAACGGTATAGACTGGCAAATCAACAGCTTTCTTGATCACTATGTATACCTCCTTCTCCCACTTATCTGCCAACTTATGCTTTCCCCTCAGCTTGACGTTCCTCACCAGGACCCGATCTCCGATTTCAAGGGATGAGGCGACCACTCGCTCGTCGAATCTCTTCTTATTACGTCTTGCCACTTTTGAGGCGTTCTCACTTGCCATCCTGTAGCTCTCCTGCAAGCGATCTTTCAAATTTCTGACATAACTTGAATGAGATGGGAATGACTTGGCAGGTAAACCGAAGGCCAGATCAACCGGTAGCCGAGGCTGCCTCCCGAACATTAACTCGTAAGGCGAGAATCCTGTCGAGTCATTACGAGTGCAATTATATGCATGGACTAATGGTTTCACATAGTCCTTCCAGCATGTCTTCCCCTTCTCATCCAGGGTCCCTAGCATCTGAAGCAGCGTCCTGTTAAAGCGCTCAACAGGGTTGCCCCGGGGATGGTAAGGTGTCGTCCTCACTTTACAGATTCCTGCTATACCACATAGTTCCTTTATCAACTTTGACTCAAAGTCGGGTCCCTGATCACTGAGGAGTTTCTCAGGAAACCCGTAGTGGATGAAGAAGTTCTCCCACAGGCATTTGGCCACAGTTTGAGCCTTCTGGTTCCTAGTGGGTATTGCCACAGAATACCTGGTGAAGTGATCAGTGATCACTAAAATATCCTTAGTATTGCTCTGATCAGGCTCCAGCGACAAGTAGTCCATGCAAACTAGCTCGAGGGGTCTGCTGGTCGCTATGTTCACCAGGGCGCGGCACGCTCGGAAGGGTCTTCCGTCTCACACAACGCTCACAGGCCTTTATCTTCTCCTCCACAGTCATTGCCAACTTTGGCCAGTAAAACCGGGACCTAGCCAGATCCAGGGTCCTCTCAATTCCAAGATGGCCCATGTCGTTGTGCAGGCTTGTCAAGACCATCTCCCGCAGATCCACAGGTAATGCCAGCTGATACAACACACTTCCTTGATCTTGTCTCCTCCTAAACAACACTCCATTCTTGAATTCCAATCTGTTCCACTCTCTCAGCCATAAGGCTACTTCTACAGGCTCTAGTTTTCCTTCAGGCTTCTGCCCATATTCAAGGTACTTAATGACTTCTTTGAGTTCTGGATCAGCTCTTTGACGTTCTCTCAACTCTTCTTCAGACATTTGGGGAAGAATCGGAAGGCCATGGGCGTCTTCCTGCTGGAACTCCAGAGGTACTGCACTAGCATTAATGCACAGTGACTCAAACACAGTGGGTTGGAAGCATGACAGGTCAGAATCATCACAGCTCTGATATACTTGGTGTCTCTCACAGAGGGCTCTCACTGCTGCTGGGAGAATTGTTGGCTGCTCTGATTCTGCTAAATGGTGAAGAGTGAATTGTTTGATTCTTTCACGCTCCTTTTGGGAGGCAAGGTTATCCACGGGCGTGCCATGAGGACGTCTGGAGAGTCCATCAGCGTCTAGGTTTTGTTTGCCTGCACGATATTGGATCTTGAAATTAAAGGTTGAAAGACTGGACAGCCACCTATAACTGGTTGCATCAAGCTTTGCAGATGTTAAGATGTAGGTGAGTGGGTTGCTGTCTGTTATTACAATGAACTCTCCTCCATACAGATAATCACTGAATTTTAAAGTGACCGCCCACTTGAGCTGAGGAACTCCAATTTGTGCATAGGATACTTTGTTTCGCTTTTGGTTAGACCCCTGCTTGCGAAGGCAATAACTCTCATTTGACCCTCCTGCTCTTGATAAAGGGCAGCCCCAAGTCCTGTTGTGCTTGCATCCGTGGTCAACACGTAGGGAAGTCTGGGATCAGCAAATCCAAGGACTGGAGCTGAAGTCAGCTTCTCTATGATGCTATCAAACGCCCACTGGCATTCATGGGTCCACCGGTCCCCAAACTGCTCCTTAGGATCCCAGTACTGTGCACTTTTCTTTGGGTCTCGCTTTTGGTTTTTCTGCAGAGGGGATATCCAATTGTAAGGTCGTTAAGAGGTCTTGTGATCTTAGAGAAGTCTTTGACTAACCTCCTGTAATATCCCGCAAACCCAAGAAAACATTTGAGTTCTTTGAGATTTCTGGGCCTTGGCCAGGTCCTGAGAGCTTCAATCTTGGCCGAATCTGTCTCAACTCCATTCTGAGATACTATATGACCTAGATATCTGACCGACGCCTGGAAGAACTTGCATTTAGTGGGCTGAAAGTTTCAGTCCATACTCCCTCAAACGCTTTAAGACTTGCAAGAGTCTGGTTTCGTGCTCCTCTAAAGTTTTAGAGAAGACTATGAGGTCGTCAATGAAGACCAATACTTCCCTCCTGTTAAGATCGCCCATGCACCGCTCCATTAGTCTCTGAAATGAACTCAGCGCATTTGTGACCCCTTGTGGCATTCGATTGAATTCATAGAAGCCTAAAGGACAGACGAATGCTGTTTTCTGTTTATCAGCCTCTTCCATCTCAATCTGATAGAAACCTGATTTTAAGTCGAGGACTGAAAACCATTTGGAGCCAGTTAGAACTGAGAAGGCTTCTTCCAAATTTGGCAGAGCGTCACGCGTCTTTTATGGTCTGTGAATTCAATTTCCTAAAGTCAATGCAGAGACGTACATCATTGTTCTTTTTCTTTACCACTACTATCGGAGAGGCAAAGGGTGATTCCGATTCTCTAATGACACCTGCATCTAGGAGTTCTTTGAGGTGCCTTCTAACTGCATCGACATCTTGGGGATGGATAGGCCTAGGCCTTTGCTTGAAGGGTGTGTTGTCGCTGAGATTGATGTGGTGTTTTACCTTATCAGTCCGACCGTAATCCAAATCGTGCAGTGCTGAATACATCTGACATGGAGCTCACTAGATCAGTTATTCTTTCCCTCCATTCACTTGATAAAGGAGAGTCACCGAAGTCAGGAACAATCTTTGCTTGTGCAGGTCTCACAAATTTGCACACAGGAGCACTCACAGGGTTTCTTCCCTCAATAACACTATGGACAGTGTGCACTTCAGCCAACACCGCTCTAGGAGGGATTGTTAAATCGACTTGGGTCTCGTTCTTCAACACTACTGGTATCTGGATGTTGCGCTCGGAGGTAGGGAATGCAAACAACTAGCCACTAACAGTCCGCTAGGCAAAGATGATGATGCTGATGGCTCCACGGTTACCCAAGTCTCTGACAGTGGCTTGATGATGTTGACACAGCCATTCAGAACCACTGTGCTTCCAGCCGCTACTACTTCAGGCATTTCTCCTTTCACTTTTACTTGGCCCAAGACACTCTCACCAGCTCTTTGCCGTCTTGCCTCTAGGACTCTTATCACAGCTCGATATCCATGGTAGCATGACTTAGCTTTGAGTGTGGTTTCTTGTATGTAATCAGCATACAAGACATCCAGAGTGTTAGTGCCAATGAGGATCTGAGGCACATGTGTCAGGTCTGGGACTACTAGGGCCAACGTTGGAACTTCAGCTTCTGTTCCTAAAAACTCTTGAGGAAACTTCAGAGCTAACTCAACATATCCCAGGTAAGGAACAGCCTGGCCATTTGCCCCTTCAACTTCCAACAGGCGATTCAATGGCTGCAGGGGATGGTGCGACAGGTGACTGTTGTAGAAGGACAGAGGGATTGTCGTGACCTGAGATCCTGTATCTAACAGGCAGTTTACTTCCTTCCCTTCGACTCCGACTTGCGCCGTGCATCTCATTCCTATTAATCTATCTGGTAGCTTCCAAGAAATTCCGGCACCGACATGCTCATTAAACACTAGTCGCTGCTTAGGGCTTTGTTTCTTACTTCCAGTCCCCATCTGCCCTGCGACAGAGACTGATTTTAATTTAAAGGCACCGTTACGGCTCCATTTTGAAGATCCCACTCAGCTTGTCTCTCCTTCAACTTCCGCCTCTTCTCCTCAACTCTAGATGGATTGGGTGCATTCTCACAATTAGCGGCTAGGTGGCCATCGTCTCCACAGCGAAAGCAGTACCATGGCCGAGGACGATTGGATCTCATCTCAGTGCACTTTGGCCCTTCATTCTCCCTTCTGCTGACTTCATTGAAATTTGATCTGCTCAGACTGCTACTGAGATGAGGGAATCTTGCAGGTTGGTTTCTCTGTGCACTAGAAGCAGCAACTTGAACTTTAAGCTCCTTTATCTGGCTTTTCAATTCCTCAAACTCATTTGTCTCAGTACACGCCCCTTCTTTCTTCCTGGTGTCTGCTTTCATGGCGGCGATTTGTCTTTGAAGGCCAGCAATTTCCTTCCTTAAAATGCCCACTTCCGACATGTCAGGACACTGGAACTTGGCTTTCTGCTTAGGTGCCTTCTGCTCTGCATTTCTAGGAGCTGGGGTCTCTGCAACATCCTCTTCAAATGTGCTGAGCGGGTAAACAGACTGTTGGTGTGATGCCGTCCTCAGTTTGAGGGGAACTGATGGATACTTGCTCACACCCAAGTGCTTCCTCATTCTCTCCTCCTTAGAGGTCTGCTTATCCTCAGCTGTGCGAATGAGTGTTGCTAATTCAGCAAAAGGAGGTGGGTTTACTTTCCTCTTTTCAAGTTGCAGGTCAGCTATCAAGGTGTTGTCCCAACAGCCACGGCAGAACTGCTTCAACAGACATCGATCTCGTTCACCCTCTGCAACACCTTCACGTCTGATGGTAGCACTCAGGATCACGTGCAATCTGTGGAGGTAGGCAGATGATTTTTCACCGGGATTCTGCAGGGTGCTGATGAACTTAGCCAATAATTCATCTCCATCCTCCACTGAACCATAGACGGACTCTAGTAGCTTAAGGCACTCTGACGATGGAGCAATTGGATTCACATGTTTAATGATATCTGAAGCAGGCGGTAACAGGCTATCTAGAATTCTCCGTGTCTTGTGTGACTCGGGAAGGGATGGATCATTCAACAGGTAGTCAACACTTGCTCGCCAGGTGTCAAAATCAGGCTCATTGCTTGGGCGGGGCTCCTTCCAGAGAAAGCTCTTAGGCGAAAAGGGGTATTGTGTGGAGACAAGGAGTCACTCGTTCTTACAATGTGTTCCATCACCACCTTCTGGATACCTGGAGGGTGTACAGCAGTCATAGGGAATTTCAATGATACCGTCTCAGTAGTGCTGTCATCGAGGTCCCTTGAGCGATCGCGGTGATGCAGCGCCCATTGCTTCCTTGACTGGGTTTTTGAGTTCATCGTTCTTCGAAGGGTGAGTCAATGTCTCTGCAGCAAATTCCGTTCTCTGTAGTGGTAGTGATTCACACACTGGATGCTGAGGAGTGCTGGTGGCATGTGTCAGAAAACTTGATTTACTAGGACGGTGCTCTATTTCAGGCTCTGTTCTAGACAACGCATCAACTGAAGTTCTAATCTCACTTATCTTATTCAACTCTCGTTGGAGCACGTCCTGAAGGGATTCTCCACTGGCATCCGCTATTGCCTGTAACTTCGCCAAATACCCTGTGGTGGCGCTACTAGCGGTAGGGGTGTATACGCCGCTCAAGGTGCGCACGTGAAACACTGTGTCCGCATCAGTGGGACTTATGATGGTTGCGGGTAGCTGAGGCTTGAGGTTGGACATGGCAGAATTGCATGAGAACTCTATTACTGCATTATGATGTAACTCAGAACATGGGTCATCAATTAGTAAGTTTTGTCGAATAGAGCCAAACTTCTGCAGATAAGCCTCAAGAGCTTCATCTAGTTCAGTTAGTGTTATGCCACTGACAATCACTGCATTTTGCACATTGACATTTTCTCGTTCCACAACATCCATTTTTGTCTGGTTCACTGTATGTGCTATTTTAATTGATTATTCACCTCAGCATCTGCTGCGTCCTCTCTCCTGGCTGGCTCGCCAATTTGTAGCGTGTAACACGTGTTTAGTGTGTTATACTAGCGTGACATTCAATATGGGCCAATTGATCAGAAGGAAAATGCGTCTACTGGAGAGAGGAAGACAGCACAACAGGTGAGTGAACAATCAATACAAAGTCTTGTTTCTGATTCAGTTTTTGGTCTTGTATTAGAAGAAATACACTTTTACTCAAAATGTGTGAATTACAAAGAAAAACAATTAAAATACAATAAATGAAAATATTCACACTTTTGTTTTCTTTTTTCCAGATACGTGGACTCAGTTTTGAACAGTACTCTATTGTAAACAGATTCTCACATGCTTATGAATAATAAAATAAATAAAATAAAAATAAATCTGTGTCAGATTCCTTACAAACAACGAAATTAAAGAACAGATAATAATTTCACACAAAGTATTGCAATCAATAGCTCAATTACCTCAGAATAAAATCAAATGAACAATCAGTTTGATTCAATACACAGAATGAAATTCTGAACTTTACGCTTTCAGTTGCAAACGAATCACTTCCTCCTCAAAACTTAATAGTCTGTCCAATGTGAATCAGAGACTGAAGATTTGACAAATAAATTCAGTTAACCTGAGTTCATAACTCAAGTCGATGAGTTCAGAGAACTATTGATTCTTTTAGAATGATTCAGGATCACAATCAATGTCTTTTGTTGAGAAAAAGGAAAAATAGAAAAAACAAGACGATCTCAATGTGTCCGAGTCTTTGTCCAAAAGTAAAAGAAATAATTCTCCTACCAGTTTGATGGCTCAAAACACAGTTCAACAGAGAAAACTGTTCCATTGGTGGCTCGCCATATACAATATGCACCTCGTAGCGTCCAGCACGAATCAGGGAACTCACAGAAGAACTTGAATGAATCTCACAGAAAAACCCAGCCTTGTAAAACACAAGGCAGAACAATAATTAATCTTCAATTCAAAACAATTTCATCGTCAAATCACATGCATGCACTTCAATTAACACATTTAACATAACACTTTAACACTCAATAGCATGCTTCATTAGCTCATTAGCATTTTCACACGTGCATCAGCTTTAGCCCATGTGCGGTCCACTTCAGCTCGCACGGCCTATATAAACACTCTATATTATTTCTCTATTAGATCTGCGGCACTTTTTCCATAAACATCAAGTTAATGTTTGAGTTTTAACTCACCAAGGCGATGAATTTATAGATTTTCAACAAGGAAGTTCATTTGTGGCACATTGATGTTCCGTGTGTCTGCATCAATCTGTTTCACAAGCCTCCGTCTCATCCGCCTCTTACTCTGGCATCAGCTCCTTATATTACAGCATCAGATCAGAAATCCTGTTTTTTCTGTTGTATTCGATCACTTTTCTTTGAGTTAATCACTTGCATGGAGGGGTTTTGAAGATCGCTACGTGTAGCTGCCTCATCTCACTCGCTCCACAGTAGCAGATAGGCGGGGCTTGGCTCATTGCTGCTACTAGCTCTTAAAGAGCCCATCACCTCATTTAATCGGTGATTTCTTTGTTTCTTTCTTACTTATTTTTTACTTCCATTTTATTTTATTAGTAGCCTGGGTTTACCCGGGTTACATAACAAAATATGTTCAGAGATGTTTCCTATCTTTAAATAAAATGTATGCAGGTTTGATTTAAAAATTCTGTTTGTTGATTAGTTGATTGGTCGCTCTCTATGGGAATAAAAGTCGCACATTTTCATACGAGCGAAGTCAGATGATATCTTACGATGTCGCCTTCTCGTACAAATGATTACAAGTTGTCCTGAGACTACATTGTACAAACACAATGTTCTCAAAATAGAGATCCTGAAATTGAAGAATACCTCCTAAAGAACCAAAATAGCCTGTGATGAAATGCTGGCTTTTAGTTTATAGCTAGTGTTAATATGTTTGTGTTCCCACAGAGTGAAGGAACTATTGTTGGTTTCATCAACGTGAGTGGTCACATTAACCTGAAGCTCCTGAATATGTGTTTTGAACTTGGAGAATTTGACAGACTGAGAAAGACAATTCCAGCAGTTCACACCTAAGAAACAGTGAAACCAGAGGAACCAAAACCTCCAGAGAAAGAGAACAATATCCCTGATACTCAGGAATCAGATGGGACATCAGTCTTATTTTGCTGCAAAAGCTTTTGAGTTGTGTTGACTCTTTTTTGAAATCCCTACAAATGTGGTATATGTGAAGTACGTCATGTTAAAACGAATATTTTCTCTCTCTTTATTTGTCTCTATTCTAATAAGTCGGAGCATGTTGAATCGTGCATCAAAGACACATTAGATTGCAGTGAAGACTCAAATCTGGACAATTGCCCTAATGCATTCTGCATCCAGCGCTTCACAATGGAAAAAAGGTTTGAAATGAGGTGAGCTTTTGGAGCATTGAAGTAGAGGCTCAAACTATATCTAGAGACCAGAATAACACAGATAATATCATAGTTGAGCTCTTTTGACTTGAACAGAGTCCCTATCAAGGCAAGTTAGTCCACTCTGCTGCCATTTTGGAAATGGCAGCTATTTTCTATGGATACAAATGTACAGCTCCTATCTTCTTAAATGGAAAGACCAAAATCTCCAAAATGGTTGGTCAAGATTAAATTCAGATAACATTCCATATCAGCAGTAAAATCAGATGACATTGGTATCATAAATTGTGCTAATTTAGCTCAGATCATCATGGTGATGTCTGTATCTAAAGGGTGATTGGCTCTTTTACCTGTAAGGAGGGACTTCCTTTTCTACATCAGCCATATTATGCATTCCAATTTCTAAAACATGTGCTCCATCTCGAGCTAAATAGTCTCTGACTTGAAGCAGAAAGCACCCATCTAGCAACCACCTAGCAACTACCCAGAAAACCCTAGCAACCACCAAGTAACATCCTTACAATTGCCCAGAACACACTAGTAACCCCCTGAAGCAAATCCCACACAGAACAGCCAAGCAAACTCCTAGTAATGATGATCTAGTAATACCCTAGATACCACCTTGTAACATCCTGCCAATTGCCCAGAAATCTCTAGTAACCCCATGCTCCAAAGACCACCCAGAACACCCTAGCAACCACCTAGAAACCACCCATAACACACTAGCAACAACCTAGCAATGCTCTTAAACACACCTAGTAATGTCCTAGCAACCACCTAGAAACAACCCAGAACACACTAGCATCCAACTAGAACACATTTTCAAAAACCTAGCAATGCCCTTACAAGTACTAATGTCCTAACAACCACCCAGAGAATATTCTAGTAACAACCTAGCAATACCCTTGCAACCACCTATTAAAGACCTAGCAACCACCTAGCAACTAACCAGAAAACTCTACAACAATACCCTAGAAACCACCTTGTAACATCCTGCCAATTGTCCAGAAATGTATAGTAATCCCATGCACCAAAGACCACACAGAACACCCTAGCAACCACCCAGAACACCCTAGCAACCACCTAGTAACCACCCAGAACACTTTAGCAACAACCTAACAATTCTTTTAAACCCACCAATTATACACTCACCTAAAGGATTATTAGGAACACCATACTAATACTGTGTTTGACCCCCTTTCGCCTTCAGAACTGCCTTAATTCTACGTGGCATTGATTCAACAAGGTGCTGAAAGCATTCTTTAGAAATGTTGGCCCATATTGATAGGATAGCATCTTGCAGTTGATGGAGATTTGTGGGATGCACATCCAGGGCACGAAGCTCCCGTTCCACCACATCCCAAAGATGCTCTATTGGGTTGAGATCTGGTGACTGTGGGGGCCATTTTAGTACAGTGAACTCATTGTCATGTTCAAGAAACCAATTTGAAATGATTCGAGCTTTGTGACATGGTGCATTATCCTGCTGGAAGTAGCCATCAGAGGATGGGTACATGGTGGCCATAAAGGGATGGACATGGTCAGAAACAATGCTCAGGTAGGCCGTGGCATTTAAACGATGCCCAATTGGCACTAAGGGGCCTAAAGTGTGCCAAGAAAACATCCCCCACACCATTACACCACCACCACCAGCCTGCACAGTGGTAACAAGGCATGATGGATCCATGTTCTCATTCTGTTTACGCCAAATTCTGACTCTACCATCTGAATGTCTCAACAGAAATCGAGACTCATCAGACCAGGCAACATTTTTCCAGTCTTCAACTGTCCAATTTTGGTGAGCTCTTGCAAATTGTAGCCTCTTTTTCCTATTTGTAGTGGAGATGAGTGGTACCCGGTGGGGTCTTCTGCTGTTGTAGCCCATCCGCCTCAAGGTTGTGCGTGTTGTGGCTTCACAAATGCTTTGCTGCATACCTCGGTTGTAACGAGTGGTTATTTCAGGCAAAGTTTCTCTTCTATCAGCTTGAATCAGTCGGCCCATTCTCCTCTGACCTCTAGCATCAACAAGGCATTTTCGCCCACAGGACTGCCGCATACTGGATGTTTTTCCCTTTTCACACCATTCTTTGTAAACCCTAGAAATGGTTGTGCGTGAAAATCCCAGTAACTGAGCAGATTGTGAAATACTCAGACCGGCCCGTCTGGCACCAACAACCATGCCACACTCAAAATTGCCTAAATCACCTTTCTTTCCCATTCTGACATTCAGTTTGGAGTTCAGGAGATTGTCTTGACCAGGACCACACCCCTAAATGCATTGAAGCAACTGCCATGTGATTGGTTGATTAGATAATTGCATTAATGAGAAATTGAACAGGTGTTCCTAATAATCCTTTAGGTGAGTGTAGGCCTAGAAACCACCCAGAACACCCTAGCAATAACTTAGCAACTACCCAGAAAGTCTAGTAACAACCTAGTAATACCCTAGATACCATCTTGTAACATCCTGCCCAGAAAACTCTATTAACCCCCTGCACCAAAGACCACCAAGAACTGCCTAGAAGCCACCCAGAACACACTTTCAAAGTGTAGCAAGCCCTTACAACTACTAATGTCCTAACATCCACCCAGAGAACACTCTAGCAACAACCTAGCAATACCCTTCCTAGCAATACCCTTCCAACTAGCCAGAACACCTTAGTAACCACCTAGGAACTATCTAAAAAACTCTAGCAACAACTAGTAACATCTTAACAATTGTCCAGAACACTCTAGTAACCCCATGCACCAAAGACCACACAGAACACTTTATAAACATCCTAGCAACTTGGTAATGTCCTAGCAACCACCCAGAACACAGCAACAAACTAGCATCCACATAGAAAACCCTAGCAACCACCTAGTAACATCCTAACAACCACCCAGAATACTCCAGTAACCCCATAGCAATACATAAAAGATCACTCAGAACATCTTAGCAACCACATAGCAATGCCCTGGCAACCACCCACAACACTGTAGCATCATGTTGGAAATATTTGCATGGGCAAGCGCCACACACATTGGGCCTCATTCATGAAATGTATAACTATATCAGTAAATTCAGAGTATTTTGCATGTAAAACGGACCTTCCTGAAAACTTTTCACCACATGCAAAAATGCTACAAGTTTTACTAGATTTGTTAGTAAACGTATGTTTTTGAATTCCAAATATTCCTAAATGGATTGCACGTACATGTTCAGTCACAAATATAATCCATGCCTATGAAAATGGCATGTGAGGAAGTCATCAGACTCACTAGTAAATGCTTTTAACATTTACATTACATTTATTCATTTGGAATGTAATGCGGAACAGTAATGAAATCGTTTTTCATGAAAGAAGTGCATTACTTTTGTAAAATTTAGATTTAGCAAGTACAATAGCGTTTCAAAGAAAGTGTGGTACTGCCATCGCATGTTTTTGCTGTCATATGACACTCTTTTGTCAATCAAACAGTTCCAGAAGTCAATAAAAATGGTTTGACATGCACGCCTATACTAAATTATAAAACATAGAGTTTTTTTTCTAAGGGTCAGAGAAAGAGTGGAAAATGGTGATGTAATACTAAATTATGATTGTATTTGGTGCAAGAAAACTTTGACTAACATTATGAGAGAAAACAATAAAATATGAGTCCATTAAATAAAACTGAACTAACCAAAATTGGTCAATTGTAAGGTTTACTGTTTAATTTTTCATTAATAATGTAGTTTACAGCAAAGGGTCTCTCTCTCTCTCTCTCTCTCCCTCTCTTTCTCATAGTCTGGTGGAGCTTTAGTGGCTTTCAGTCAGGAGCTTTTGTAAAAATCAGTCTTAATGTTATTTGGCTTCATGCTGAGCTGGTCTGTGTGCCACCTTATTGGCCAGCTGTTGTGGAATATGGAGGCCTGTCGCTCCCCACAGAGCATGAACATGTAATTAATGAGTAAAATGCTTAAAGTGACAGCGAGACCATCAAGAGCTCGTCCTCCCTTTCTAGTGCCCAACATGGCAGACTTTCTCATTGCTCCTGAATGACAGCTGATGATGATGTGCTTTTATGTCTATTGTTGTCTTCAGCAGACTTCCTGCCGTACTTGTTGAAAATGTTCCTGGTAAGTACATGTTTGCCTTTCCACAGGCTTATTAAATGCATAATTTACACCAAAATGAAAATGTGTCATTATTTACTAACCCTAATGTAATTTCATGCCCATATGACTTTCTTTTATCGATGGAACCCAAAGCTGTCAAGCTCCAAAAATGACCAAAACAGCACCATAATACTAATGTCAAAATATTCCATATGGCAATTCTTCTGAAGCCAAACGATATCTCTGTGTGAAAATAATAATTTTTCCTGGAAAATATTTTCGTATAAGGAAACTGTTAGACTGTGTGGCTATCATGGTTTGTGCTAAATGTACAAAAACATTGTAAGGATAATTATGGTTGTCAAATACACAAATCTGTATAATTTTGTCACTGCTGGCAGCTGCGCATTGTGAAACAACGTCAACGGTTGACTGTCATGAACAAAGCCCTGTCACATACATTCAATGACAATGGACGGACCGCAGAGTTTTTTGAAAATGAATTTGCACCCCGAGGTTGTAGCGTGGTAATACAGCCTTTACACCTCGGGTTGTGAATTAATTTGTAATAATTCAATGACTGGAGTCCGCGTTTGCGTTTGATTAAGAGTCTCGATCAGCATGAGTCCATCTGGATCTGTTCCTGATAACGCACTGGTGGCTCAGCGGTTGAGGCTCTGGGTTACTGACCAGAAGGTTGGGGGGTTCAAGCCCCAGCACCACCATGATGCCACTGTTGGGCCCTTGAGCAAGGCCCTTGACCCTATCTGCTCCAGGGACGCAGTATCATGGCTGACTCTGATATGTGAAAACAAATACATTTCACTGTATATATGCAACAACAAAAAATTATGTTTAATGTGTGACCAAAATAAAGGATTCTTAATTGTTTAAAAAAAAAAATCATGTTTAATAGCTGAATTTCTGGTTAGGAACTACAATGCCCATCATGCTGATGGAAAACGATCCACCAATCAGTGAATCGCGGCAAACAAAGCACACCAAAAGAGCTCTGCAGCGACCGCCCTATCCTATGATGCATTGTGAATAACACAATCAAGTCGGTCACCCTACACCTTCAAACTACTTAAATGTTTGTATTTATCTGTAATATGTTGTTTCTAATTTTAAAATCAGTAGCTTTAAATAATAAATAGTTTTATATTTTTCCTTCATTTTTAATTCGATTTTTAACGTCATTCGCAATGCTTTATGGGATTGTAATTCATTCCCTTATTAAAGATGTTAAGTACACAGTCTTGTACTTTAGTCTTTTTGTCAGATTTTCAAATGCTATTTTTCATCAAATCAAGGTGTGTAATGTTGTGATTCAACTCGGAGCTGGTTGGTTCGGTTCATGGCTTAGAACTCTTTTGTGAAGGACCTTTTTGACTCCCTGTGAAAGAAGTGAAAAATACTTACAGAACCAAGAAGGCTGAAAAAGTGGGCGGGCACTGTTGTGCTTTCTTCCAGTGCGATGTCTTGCCCCATAGACTAGCATTGCATATGCACTACATATTTACAAATCATGGGACGAGTCAAAATGATTGTCTGTGAAAATCAACAGATTGTCACAGATGCTGTCCATAGATCATGACTTCTATTAAACCTGGAACATTCCATCAATGACTCATTATGGTGATTCCTGTTCCGTCCGACAAATCCTGTGCTCGCTGTCTTTCCATGTTTGTTTTTCCCAGGACATTGAGTTCATACGAGCCTTCACCAGCGAGAGGAACACGATCGACTTTGTCACTTCAAGCCCATATTTCAGCACCACACCAAACATTTCTTAAAGGAGGTCCTGCGCTTGACACACAAGTTCTGCCTGTATTACCCACTCTATCTGCCCCACCACAGACAGAAGGTGATCAAAACTTTGTTGTCCAATTATTCTTCTTCAATGTGTTTGTGAAACATTCAATACCAGGGTTATAACAGGGTCTCTCTTAATTTCTTTATTTTTCTACATTTTGCTCTTAGGATGTCAATTTGGAGTGGTGGTGGTGTACTGAGCTAAAGCACATAACTGTTAATCAGAAGGTTGCTGGTTCGATCCCCACAGCCACCACCATTGTGTCCTTGAGCAAGGCACTTAACTCCAGGTTGCTCTGGGGGGGATTGTCCCTGTAATAAGTGCACTGTAAGTCGCTTTGGATAAAAGTGTCTGCCAAATGCATAAATGTAATTGTTTTCAGTCTCTGCCAGCTGTGCTGAACTTCATGGTGCCTGTGGGCCCGAGACGACACATTATCTACCCGCTCATGGAGCTGGGCATCAATGCACCATCTCAACAGATCACTAAAGAACAGGTCAGACAAGCATTGCTACAAAACCAACACCCAGATTCTGATTTTAACTGTCAAGACAGAGATAAAGTTTGGAAGAATGAACTAAAAATCACCTAATATTCACTGAGTGGGAAATGATGTGTCACAAGAGGGTGCTGTGCAGTAAACAAACGTGTCATTTCAATTATAATTTGTTCAAACTCACCATCTATAAACTGTCAAGGGATCGCAGGGCATCTTTGTTTCTCTCACAAATGTTTATCAATAATTAACGCTGTAGCTGTCCATATTATTCCACTCGCATCAGAATCATTAGCCGTAAGTGATACAGATCACAGGCATTTTTTGCCTTGAGGTTATTGAGTGTGCGGTTGTGAAGAAACAGATGGATGGATGGTGGCAGATGGTGGTGAATGTTTACACTGGTTTCTAACAGGTAAAGCAGCAGCGATCTTATCCAGCCATCATCAGAACAAGCAACATCTGCTGCAGACCTGTGTGTGTTTACTCCAGTGTGAGATACCACACACACACACACACACACACACACACACACACACAGAGTAGCCAGAGGGGGGATTTCAATTTACAGAATTTTTCTTCTTCTCAATAATCTAAATGAACTAAACTAATCATGAGGTGTTATGAAAGCATATTCAGCTCACATAATTTCACAGTTTTCTTCAATAAGAGACATCAGGCAGCATGATAGGGATGTTTCCGAACACAGAGTTGTTGGGTGGGGTAAGACCATGGCTCCATTCCAAAACCTAGTGAGCTGTTCCATTTGTTTTTCTGTGATTAGATTTTTTTAACGCAAGAAAGCATTGTGTTAGTCTGCGTACTGGCGCACAGAAAACCAAAGTATACTTTTGCCGTTAAGTAGCATCACATGTGCAACAAGCTCAATGAAAAATCCATTCAAGATGTCGTACAAAGCGAGAGAGATGTTGACTATAAATATATTTAAATATATATATCAAATAAAGATAAATAAGACTATTTTACCCAGTATTTGTGTTTTTTTTTGTTTTTTTTACTCAGAGTATTGTGCTGTTAGCTTAGCAAAATGCTAACAGAAAACTTATAAAATAAAATGTGGCGTCTT
The DNA here is from genome assembly GCF_025860055.1 of Xyrauchen texanus. Classification (NCBI taxonomy): domain Eukaryota; kingdom Metazoa; phylum Chordata; class Actinopteri; order Cypriniformes; family Catostomidae; genus Xyrauchen; species Xyrauchen texanus. The sequence goes on from NC_068303.1 coordinate 3,707,174, forward strand.
CCCTGTTCTTTGCTTGAGGAGCACTATTTGTTGATGTGCTGGGTTACTGTCCATGTAGTGTGTTCTAAAAAGGTGAAAGCAATGGTGTATGGGAGTTAATACGCTTAAAAACATGGCTTCTGTTCAGATCCATTGCATTCGAAGAGCTTATTAATACTAGAATGCATCCTTTGTAAACAGCCCTTTTCATTACACACCAAAAGGAAAAAGAAAAAAAAGAGATGAAAAATAGTTAAATCTAATTAAAGTGGATTATTTTACTCAATATTTGTGTGTTTATATTTATACTCATTACAGTATCATGGCAAGGGCAATTAGCAAGATGCTAACGGCAAAACTCGATTGAAATCCAATGTGGGTCGAATCTTCTGTGTTCTTTGTTTGAGTTGCTCCCTATGTAGAGTGTTCCAATTTGAGGAAGAAATACGGATTCTTTTTAAAACCAATTTAAAGCTAGTATGCGTCCTGTGTGAATGGCCTTTAGAAGGTAGCTGCATAGATAGGCAGTAGACAGCAAGGTAGTAGGCAGTAGACAGCAAGGTAGTAGGCAGTAGACAGCAAGGTAGTAGACAGTAGACAGCAAGGTAGTAGACAGTAGGCAGTAGACAGCAAGGTAGTAGACAGTAGGCAGTAGACAGCAAGGTAGTAGACAGTAGGCAGTAGACAGCAAGGAAGTTGACAGCAAGGCAGTTGACAGCAAGGCAGTAGACAGCAAGGCAGTAGACAGCAAGGCAGTAGACAGCAAGGCAGTAGACAGCAAGGAACTACAGCAAGGCAGTAGACAGCAAGGCAATAGACAGCAAGGCAATAGAAGGCAAGGAAGTAGACAGCAAGGCAGTAGACAGCAAGGCAGTAGACAGCAAGGCAGAAGCCAGCAAGGCAGAAGCCAGCAAGGCAGTAGACAGCAAGGAAGTAGACAGCAAGGCAGTAGAAAGCAAGGCAGTAGACAGCAAAGAAGTAGACAGCAAAGAAGTAGACAGCAAGGCAGTAGACAGCAAGGCAGTAGACAGCAAAGAAGTAGAAAGCAAGGAAGTAGAAAGCAAAGAAGTAGAAAGCAAGGCAGTAGACAGCAAGGCAGTAGACAGCAAGGCAATAGAAAGCAAGGAAGTAGACAGCAAGGAAGTAGACAGCAAGGAAGTAGACAGCAAGTCAGTAGACAGCAAGGCAGTAGAAAGCAAGGCAGTAGACAGCAAGGCAGTAGACAGCAAGGCAATAGAAAGCAAGGCAGTAGACAGCAAGGCAGTAGACAGCAAGGCAGTAGACAGCAAGGCAGTAGACAGCAAGGCAGTAGACAGCAAGGCAGTAGACAGCAAGGCAGTAGACAGCAAGGCAGTAGACAGCAAGGCAGTAGACAGCAAGGCAGTAGACAGCAATGCTGTTCACTATGTTTTGGAACAGAGCTCCTATGTAATGTGTAGTTCTATGTGTGTGCTTGCAGTACTTTAGAGAGAACACACAAGCTGTCACTTTACTCCGTTCACATTAGAAAGGCCCATTTGGTATCACAGCAACACTGGTGTCCAGGCAGCGCTACAGATAAGAGAGCAATCACGGTGCTAATCCTCTGACCGGTTCAGAGTTAAAGCACCTGTTCACTCTCCATCAAAAGAGTTCTGCGTTACGAAGGCCATTATGTCTGATATTAGTCTTGCATAGCCCAGAGCGTTTGAGACGGACGCACCTGCTTTGGCTTTACCTGAGCAGATGACACGGTCAGCTTGCATTTAACGCCATATTACCATATTATTATAAGAAATGGTGCCTTCGCACTGAGTAAAAACATTTGACCCTACTTCAGTGAATAGTACTTTTGACAAGTGTTTAAAGGTGAAGTGTGTCATTTCAGCAACACTAGCGTCACCAAACGTACTTGCAAAAATAATGTTTTCAAACAGGTTTCCAAAACACTCCCCCCCAATTTTCCATTAGTCGGACTTATTATAAATTGAAGGCAATGCAACAAATACTACCATGATGTAAATATATACTTTCATTTAAGAACTGAGGAACTCATTTATTTGAGATGACGTTTGGGATTTAAACCCATTTGAACTGAACAGATAATATTTCTTACACATTTACATATTTTCATATTTGTTTTTGCCAAGTGTCACACAAGTTTAAATACATTAAATTAAATGTAAGACACAAAGAGATTTTATTTGTGACAGAAAACTTGAACTGTGCTTCGATATTATCAAGCAAAATTCGACATTCCTCATTGTATTCATAAATAAAGGGGCAGTTTTAGTGTATGGTTTTCAAAATGATCAAATAAAATGATACATTATTATTAAAAATCCTCTCTTAAGGGACGTTCACACCAAACACGTTTTTGCGTTCTTCCTTGTTTTCCTATGTAAGCATGCGCTGGACTGACGTCTTTGACTGTTGTGCCTCATTTTTTTGATGCCAGGATGAATTTAAAATTATCTCGATATACCTGCATTCTCCTCTATTTGTAGCACTGCGTCTACCTTTTTTTAAGCACGTTTTTCTGCGTGAACAGCCCCTTTCTCTTTCATCAATCCAACGTCTCTAAGTGATGACAAAGATGAGTGAATGAAACCCATTGAGAATTTATTATTTTTTTTAATGTAAATATATTGTACAATAAAATGATGAGATTTTAAAGAGGCTTTATTAGTTTAATTGGCTTTTGTAGTGTATTTTTATATCATAACGATAACGTGCATTAGGCCAGTCCGAACCAGGGCATAGGGGTTCATAGGGTTGCTCACTTTGAAATGGATTTCGTCAAATGTCCCAAACTTTTTGAGCACACAGTTCCTGCCATGATTCATCTTTTTCTTATTTCTGTTTTTAAATGGTGCAACATATTCAGAATTGAAAACCCCTTCAGTCTCTGCCATCGATTTTACTATTAAATTAAAGTCTGTGAAGAGCCAATCATGGATGGCTGTGTAATCAGATGTTTCCTTACATTACAATGACAAATGACATAGTTTTGGGCCTCTCTCTTCCTAGAGTGCACTGCATCTCCTTCTATTCTTTCATGTTAAATCAGATAAGGTGTACCATGGAACAAATCTCTCAAATTATTCATGCTCAAGGGCCAATTAGAGATCTAGTGAGAAAGAATAATTAGGAAAACACGGCAGCTGTTCGCTTTGAGATGATTCAAAGACAACCAATGTATCTCTCCAGCTAAACCTACTTTAAGAATCAGCCATTTCAATCATTCATATTAGGTGTAAGGCATATTGAAATGCGTGGTTTTGATGGCGTGGGTTTCCATTCTCTCGGTGGATGGCTGCTATGGAAATCTTAGAAAAATTCAATATTTGAGATTAGTTATAGTGCTCACTAATGCAAATGCATTTTTTTCCCCGTTCAGTGTGCTGGTATCTATTTAGCTATTAAGTGCTTAGTGAAATATTCTGTTGCGCTCGCTGTGATTAAAATATTGTCACGGAGGGGAACACTTCCAAATGGAAAAAAGTCATTGTGTAGGAAATCAGTTGTGCTTTTAGGAAAACTTTATTGATTAAAGGAGAAACATGTACCTGAAACAATACAGTGCGGTAAGGGGGAACCTTTTTGTTGCACCAATGAACACCTATTTGTGCTTATTTGTGCTGGATTTTGCAAAAGCAGATTCTTAAATTGCTAACCCTAATCACAGCCACATTTAGAGTTTATATACTAATCATTTAAAAACAATAAATGCATTAATTCCTGTAGTATCTTGTAGTTTTTGTAGTTAAAACCATGATTAACCAATGACATTTCTCTTTCAGAAAATGTTTTGTGCCAACCGTGTTATATTCAACATGTTTTGGGGCTGAAGATTAGTCCAAGGATTTCTAATAAAAGCCTTAACTGCAACCTGGTTTCTAAATTTTTTCCATATTATTTTTATATGGCTCATTGTACGTATCACGGCAGTTTCCTGGTAAAAATGAACACTAGAGGCGCTACAACAACAATGACTTTTATTCACTTTCACACAAATCATAAGTAAAACGGCAGATTATCAATTCATATACACTTACTTTTCACTCTGTTCCTCATACAATGCTATCTTATGACATGCGCATGACTTCTTTTAATATTTGTATTATATTTAAGAAATATCACACTCACAATCGTGCGATATGGCCCTACATCAGCTCTGCAGTAATTAACTACGGCACTCGGCCTGCGGCCGAATCACAGCAGTGCTGATGTAGGGCCATATAGCATGATCGCGAGTGTCATATTGCTTATATGCAACAGTTCAATGAACAAGTACATTTAAAAAAATTAGGAAAAACCGAGTATGTTCATAAAAACGCATTTGTGCATGGAACTACTTTATTACACGACGAATCAGAATCTGCCATTGCTGGTTCAAAACAAATGATGCGTCCAAACCTCTGTTAGTAATTCAAAAATGTCTCTTTAGAAATAGTATCACGGCTTGTGCTGTTTCTAACAAGTCATGAAAAGAGTAACATTTTACTCTCATTTTACAAGGATAGCCGGGTGTGTGTGTGTGTGTGTGTGTGTGTGTGTGTGTGTGTGTGTGTGTGTGTGTGTGTGTGTGTGTGTGTGTGTGTGTGTGTGTGTGTGTGTGAGAGAGAGTTAGAGAGAGCGTGTGTGCGATCACCTGTTGCCACACCCAATCAGAAATGCTGTCAGCTTTAACAGTGGAAAATAGACGTCCAAGAGGGGGTATTCCTCTCTATTTCGCTGTAGCTGGTGCGCAAGAGTCATTGACTATAGAAACAGCGATGTCCTCCGCCATTTTAAACAGTATGCATCCAATGTGGAAACTAAAATAAAAGGTAAGTACGTGAGTTCTGTAATATATCAGTCTGTTGTGTCTCTCAGTTGTGATGAGCCTTAATCCTGAAGTTCTCTGTTTAAAGCTATTTCCTAGTTTTGGTAATGTATTAGTAATACGAGCGATCACGGAGCGCAGTTCTATGTAAACAATGACTTCACTTTAGGTCACCAACTGGCTCATATTACACACAAAATTTATATTTTGCCACCACCTGCTGGCTAACAGATGTAATGTCAAAAACAAAGACAGTAAGTCTTAACACATATGTACTACTCTTACACTTTAGTTTAGAACAGCATGAACACAATCGAAGTGATACACACAGTGAAGCTTCCGAGTGCTGATGGTGTCACACCATCAGTGCTCATGGAACATCTCTCATCCAATCAGATTAAAGGACCGGAACTAACTGTGGTATATCCATCTACATTTACAAGCTTATTTGGGCACGATCAATTTGCATGGTAGGTCATCTAATAGAGCGTTGAACTTGTGATGCAAATGACGTGACGCGAGAGCCTGAAAGTGTCATAGAAGCACCACAAAATTATGTTTATTCATCGAACATTTGCTTTTTATGACACTATCGGTTAGGTTTAAGTTTAAGGTTTAGGGTAGGGAAGTCGGTTTTGTTGATTTACAACTCCATAGAGCATTACCCTCATAAACCTCATCTGTTTGCGAGAACATTTTACTCGCTTTTAGCGCCACACAGTGGACAATTCTCCTTGGGAACTGCTGCGATATGTGTACATTTTGCTAAAATGTTCCCACAGTTAAAGGAATATTTCGGGTTCAATACAAGTCGACAGCTTTTGTGGCATAATATTGATTGCGACAAAAATTTATTTTGACTCATCCCTCCTTTTCTTTTAAAAAAAAGTAAATGAGGTACTTTCAATGGAAGTGAATGGGGCCAATCCGTACACATTAAAATAATCACTGTTTCAAAAGTATGGCCAATATGTGTGTTAACTTGATTTTAGTGTGATAAAATCGCTTACTAACCTTTTCTGTGTAAAGTGATATCAACAAACCCTAAAATTACTGTAAAACTTACCATTTAAACAACTTCACAGCTCAAATAACACACAAGTTTTAACAAGTACTTTTATAAAAATTATAAGCTTCTCATTTCTGCATTTAAAGCCTCCAAAAATTGGCCCCATTCACTTCCATTGTAAGTGCCTTGCTGTAACCTTGATTTTTCAAGGAGTTGAGTTGTTGAAATAATTTTTTCTGGTAATCAACATTATGCCACAAATGCTGTTGATTGAGCTTAACTTGTATTGAACCCCGAATATTCCTTTAAATATTTCTGGGCCAAGAACAATATTTGTCCTGTGTAAAATTAGATGCCGATAAAGGCTGTTAGAGAAACATCCCTCTGTTTGAACCAAGTGATCAGAATGTTTTTAGTGATGTCACTTTTATTAATATGACCATTGCTTTTGAAGCGACAGATGTTACAGTATAAAATGTTCTACATTATTTTTATTTTTTTGCTGCATTACACCCTGAACAATTTCAAATCTATCAAATAATTTAAGGCTAAATTGTGAACACACAGTTGGCTTATAAATGGTCAAATGGTCCTGCCAGGCTCCCATTGCCCTGTACCACACAAACAGAAAGCTCACCATGGAGCCAAAGGTCACCATCAATGCCAGAATCGTGGTAGTAGGAGCATCCGACACGGGTTTATCTTTCCTTGAAGCTTTGACTTTTTGGTATGTTATTTTTAGAAACCCTACTTTAGTCAAATGTTCAATGTCGATCGTGGAGCCCTAAATAACATGTATTATTTTCCCTAGAAGAAACGGACAGATTTGTCTTTCTGAAGCAGGTTTTTATAGGTGGAGGGAAGTGGAGGACATCATCTCTTCTCTTGTGTGATTATAATTAGTAAGAGTGACCCTCAGGGATTGGAGCGAAACAATCATTGCATGAAATCTGAGCTTACAGCTTTGTATAATAACACTCAGCCCAGTATGCTCCTGCTGCTGTACAGAGATCTCTTTGTATTTAGGATATTCAGCTAAAAATGTTGTTCTAAATATGACCTTTTATCTTCCGTGGAACATGAATGTATATACTGCTTTTCTCTATACAATGACAGCATACAGTGAAGAGGTGGCATGATCTCATGAAAATTAAGTGGTGAAATGTCCTCTGGGTGGCGCTAAAAGTGAGTTAAATGTTCTTTCAAACGGATGAGGTTTTAGGTTTATGTTCAAATGTAAGCGCAGCGTAATTCTAGCGGCTGTACATCATCGCACCATTAGCTGGGTAATTCCCAGCCAATCACATGTAAGCCATTGCTTTAGTCTGTCTGCTCACAATCTATCACATTGCTGATTCAGTGTGCTAATATGGCAACCTCCACCACCCCATCACCACCTGTTGGGTCCCGTCCTGTACGGTGGTAGGCTCCTCGCCCCTGCCTCCTATCTCCGGCAGGATATGACAGTTCCGAGTACATCTTCTTCGGACCGCCAGACGGGGCGGCCTGTGTGAGGAACAGTGCGAGAAATACGTGTTTATAAAATAATAATCTGCCATTTCACTCACGTTTTTGTTTTTTTTGCCCCAGCATTTTTATTTTCAGTGGCATTTTGTCATTTCCGTGGCATTTTTGCCCTGAGCCCCCCTGACCCTGGCCTTTAGAGTTTATTTTAATTGCAGAGATACACACAATGAGCCACAAACAAAAAATAATTTCACAAAAATATAGGTATGGTAATGTGACTATGAGACTAGACTGTGTGTGAAACACAAGTGAATTTGTCCAGATTGTTTGTCTTCTGTACTTAGGTTTCTGTTCAATAAAAACATATTGTGAGCAGCTGTCAAGCTCCAAAAAGCACACAAAAACACCATGTAAAAGTACCATAAAAGCATAATGAGTAAATGATTGTCATTTCAGAATGTTCATTTTTGGGTAAACCGTTCCTTTATTTTAAAGCACACTTTAGACGCTAACAATAATTCAAGCTTTCCCCCACATATTTAGTCTTACTAAAGGATTTCAATTTTCAGAATTTAAGTTCTTGAGAGGATATCAAAAGATGCCATGGGTTTGGATTCACTCACAGAGCGTTTGAACAAACAAAGCTGTGATTTAAGGCCATTCTTGTTTCCTGAAAGCTGATAACTGCCTGGCAACCAGAGGTTGCTCTACGGTTGTGTGTGTGTGTGTGTGTGTTAACTCCTGGAGCTTTGGCAGTCACTGCGGGCACGCAGCTGTCTAAAGCTGGCAGCGTGCAGGGGTCACGCGCTGGCCCTTTAATTAGCCTTGCCACTGTTCTCTAGGCCGCAATTGGTGATCGCTGTCACTAATGACTTGACTAATGAGGCAGTTAGTGTCCAGTAAACGTATGGCCGGTCAGCCGCTGTAGAGGCTGTCTGACTAATGGAGAGGGTGGAGGCCATGGCCAAACAGCACTTATTTGTCAAGCCAAAACATTGGCTCCCTCTCCCTCTGCCTTTGTTGCCCCTGAGAATGGGGTGAAGCACAGGACCGATAAAGATGCATGGCCCCTGCTTGGCCCCTAAACATAGCAGTCAGACACCGGCCACAATACAGGCCTGTCAGCTGCTGATAAGAAGAGAAAGCCATGAGTGGATGGTCAAGAACAGCCCACAGCGAGAAAAAACACACGCTTGTGATTAACATTTCACCTTGCCAAAAATACACCATTTATTCTTGTGGTAAAGATGGACTTCTATTCTATACATTTTAACAAATTTACAGATACAACAGCAAAAATTATCAAATAAATAATATATAATATAATGTAACAATAAAATATAATATGATTTCTATTGTTGGCAGCATACGTCAAGCTCAATGATTCTATCCTGTTAAGTTATTATTATAAAATTTATATTATATTATAAACAATATGTATATTTTTTGTGTTGGCAGCATTCGTCAAGCTTAACAATTCAACCCAGTTACCAATGTTATTATAAGAAATAATATAATAGTTATAAAATATAAGATAATATGATTTCTAGTGTTGGCGGCATTTGTCAAGCTCAATTATTCTACCCTGTTACCCAAGTTATTATGAGAAAAACTATCAAAGAAATAATATAATTATGTAAATGTATCAATAACTAAGAACCAGCATTTGTTCCCAAACTAGCTTGCCGCTCCTTTAATTTAGTCACTTAAATTTAGACTATTTAATTTAGACCATGTTACACATTTTTGCATATTTTATTGTTATTTATTACATTTTTGTGTTTATTTAATGTTTATTGCTAGAAATTAATTTATTCCAGAAAATCAGGTTTTTAAGCTGTATTTAGACATGGTCCAAATTTTGTTAACAGGGTTGAAATGCGTCATAAAATGAACAGAAAACAACACAGCTTATATAATATTAAGTTTGACCTCCTGAGGTGGATGAACATCATTTTCAGAAGTTTAAACGCCTCCTTTTGCCAAACCTTTGGTGAAAAAGAAAATATATTTGGCATTTAAGATGGACAAAGAATATTCTCTTCTATAATTTACTGCTGATATACTGAAACAAAAATATCAACTTGCATCTAAGGTCAGAAATCTAAATAAAAAATATAGATATTTTAAATTATTATTTTTCCTTTTTTGGATTGTTCTCCCCTTTTCTCCCCAATTTGGCATGCCCAATTCCCAATGTGCTCTAGGTCCTCGTGGTGGTGTAGTGACTCGCCTCAATCCGGGTGCCGGAGGACGAATCTCAGTTGCCTCTGCGTCTGAGATTGTCAATCCGTGCATCTTATCACGTGGCTTGTTTTGCGCATTACCGCAGAGACCTAGCGCATGTGGAGTCTTCATGCTATTCTCAGCGGCATCCACGCAAAACTCGTGCCCCACCGAGAGCGAGAACCCACCAATTGGTTGCTTATGAAGCCTGACTGGAGTCACTCAGCACGACCTGGATTTGAACTCACGACTCCAGGTGTGGTAATCAGCATCTTAACTTGCTGAGCTACCTAAGCCCCCACGACATTTTAAATTATGAGCTAATTTTAATGACAAAAAGTGTCATAATTAGCTGTGTCCTATACTTTGTGTTCAACCCTGTTACCACATCATTTCCCCCTTATTATGTAGCACTCCATACAACTGTGACATCCAGGAAGTAACATCATCTGTGTACTACATGTCTTTTTTTAAATGTTAGGTTTGGCAGTTTCCGTCCATCTTAATGATTCAACCGTTACTCAAGGTATTATACAGTCAGGTCCATAAATATTGGGACATCGACACAATTCTAATCTTTTTGGCTCTATACACCACCACAATGGATTTGAAATGAAACAAACAAGATGTGCTTTAACTGCAGACTTTCAGCTTTAATTTGAGGGTACATCCAAATCAGGTGAACGGTGTAGGAATTACAACAGTTTGTATATGTGCCTCCCACTTTTTAAGGGACCAAAAGTAATGGGACAGATTAACAATCATAAATCAAACTTTCACTTTTTAATACTTGGTTGCAAATCCTTTGCAGTCAATTAAAGCCTGAAGTCTGGAACGTATAGACATCACCAGACACTGGGTTTCATCCCTGGTGATGCTCTGCCAGGCCTCTACTGCAACTGTCTTCAGTTCCTGCTTGTTCTTGGGGCATTTTCCCTTCAGTTTTGTCTTCAGCAAGTGAAATGCATTAAAGCTGAAAGTCTGCAGTTAAAGCACATCTTGTTCGTTTAATTTCAAAACCATTGTGGTGGTGTATAGAGCCAAAAAGATTAGAATTGTGTCGATGTCCCAATATTTATGGACCTGACTGTATATACAGTATCTCACAAAAGTGAGTACACCCCTCACATTTTTGTAAATATTTGATTATATCTTTTCATGTGACAACACTGAAGAAATGACACTTTGCTACAATGTGAAGTAGTGGGTGTACAGCTTGTATAACAGTGTACATTTGCTGTCCCCTCAAAATAACTCAACACACAGCCATTAATGTCTAAACCGCTGGCAACAAAAGTACACATTTTGCATATTCTGGCATATTTTATTGTTATTTTAATTGTTAATTAAAATGTTAATTGCTAGAAAATAATTAAATCAGGCAAATTGTTTTTTAACTGTATTTAGACATTTGGTAACAGGGTTGAAATGGGTCATACAATGGATAGAAAATAAAACGGCTCATATAATATTAAGTTTGACCTCCTGAGTTGGACGAACATAATTTTCAGTTTTCTCACCAGATTTTTTAAGAGTTTCAAGCCCTTCACTGCAGTTAAATGTTTTGTGCAAATTAAACATGTACAGAAGGGACTTCAATGAAGAAAAGAGCTCAAATAATGACATACACGAAGATCCAGTAACAGCACTGTCTGTCCACATCACTTAGACTGCTAGAACGCAGATCAGCGACTGCGTGTCCGCTGTCCTCTGTCTGATCAATCATGACAGTCTGCAGGCCTTGTCGCTCAGAAGCACTTCTCTTTCAACACACGCTAGCCTGATTTCCTCTCCCGCCACAGATACAGATCACATCTTTCTAGCACGTACAAAACAGATCATTTACATGACAAGAGACCTTTTTACACTCCTAAGGGGACGAGGGGAGGGCGACGGGGGGAGACCACTACACACAGGAAACAAAACAAGGACAAAACAAAAGGAAAGGCTTTTACTGTGATGGCCGGTGAAGAAAGCGCTTTAATGCGGCCCAGTACAGCAGTGGAAATGATTTCAGCATCTGTCCATTGAGTGTTTGCGGAATAACCCCACTCACACCACACCGCTTTTGTTCGGATCTCGTTACCGTCCTACCTTCATTCACCGGTATTCGTTTCTGTACAGAAAAAAAAAGGAACAAAAATTGTTCAAAAAACAGCCTAATTATCCAAAATGAAGGAGATCAGTTCTGCCCACAGGGTGTGTTTCTCAAAGGAGAACACATTAAATCGCATATGTTACTGGTGCTTTAGGCAAACTACGGTATCTATAGTTGAAACAGATTTAAAGGTGAAGTCTAAAATACTTTCTCCAATCCCAGCTTAGTATTCCAGACAACTATAAGTAAGCCATTAGTACGGTAAGTTGATTTATCTGAAAAGTGTATTGCAGAATGTTCGGGAAACCTGTTTGCAAACAGTTATTATTGTTGCAATACCGCTTGGTGCCACTAGAGGCAAATAAATATCCCACTTCCAACATGGAATAAAAATGTATTCAATTTATTTTCTTAATAAACATTTCTTGTGTTCCATTGGGCATGATTCATCAGTGCATGTACAAATAGATGTCTGTCTTTGTAATATTTCATCAAAATATAATACCTTGCTCCACCTTTGAAACAAATTTCCTTCAACCTACGAATTGTTATTTATAGTTTAGTCTGTGTATATTAAGTTTGGATAGGAGAACGTATTTATATATATATATATATAAATATCTTTAATCAGAAGCCAAATAACTCTATAGAAATCATTTCTGGCTGTATTCCAGTATGGAAAACTGTTCATGATACAATCAGTTCCTAATGGATAAATTCACATCTTGCCCTACAATTGCTTTCTCATTGAATATGCAATTTGACTTAAAAATACGTCACGTTATGTAAGTAAATTGGGTTACAAATCCTGTTTCATATTGATTTTAAGGACATCTGGCATAGAGAATATAAGCAAAATATATATTTTCACAAATATGCGAACATGCGTACATGTGTCAACAACGGTATGGATGCCAGTGGTAGTTATCTTCAGAATGTCAAAATGCCGAAGCTTGGTAAAATGTTGCATGACTTGATTCTCTTTGATTGGTAATAACAGAAATATCTTTCCTCCTTTTATTTTCAGTCCTCATCTTAGATTCAACAATCTCACTCTCATATCCACTCAAGGCCTTTCAGATCGCTGCTCTGATGACAACATGAGATTTCTGGCTACAAGGTGAGAGACGCATTACAAATTAGAGTTCTTCAGAGAGAGAGAGAGAGAGAGAGTGAGTGAGAGAGATAAAGTGAGTGAGTGAGTGAGTGAGTGAGAGAGAGAGAGAGAGAGAGAGAGAGAGAGAGAGAGAGAGCATGTTGCTGGTCAGAGAATTCTTTTAGCTCCTTTTCAAGCTGCACATCTCCTCTCTGTTGAAGAGGAAAAGACATTAGTATTACCAGCCTCTATCATACACATGTGAAGTATGGAAAGTGCAAAAGCATTTAAGATGCTTTGGTCTTTCGGGGAATTCCAAATATAAAGCCTTATCTTGTATTCGAAATGTTAGACAGTTGCAGTCCAAAGCCAACCATTCATAATTCATTCAGGCCAAAATGTAAGTGAGTTTAGACAAATAGCAAGAGAATGGCTTCATCAAAGGCATCACTTCTGAGCAACTCAATTACGGCATGAAATTTAGCTGTAAAATCGTTGAACGAGTCAGTTAACCTTGAGGATTGAGAATTTAAAAACCCTTAATAGCATTGCTGTTAGCCAAACACATACTGAAAGACACATCCTTCTCGCCTCTCTTTAAGATTGCTCATTTTTCTTTGATAGTTTTCTATGTTCAGAACTAGGGCTGGGCAATATAGCTAAAATCTCTTGACAATTGGCTAAAAAGGGTGATTTTTAGATAAGTAGATAATCATATTATTTCATTTGTATGCACCATGTCAGTGATAAATTACATTACAATAGACAATAAAATATTCATGTTTGACACATTGTTTTTCACTGACTTGAACATAAGGAATAATTAGACTTCATTTTAATTTATGCAACAATAACAATAGCCTACCTAATAATAAACAGCAATATTTACCCTAAATAGATTTTAGGAAACATTTTACAATATGAAAAATGCCACATAGAGGCTTTGGTGAACATTTTAGTGTGGCGATGCGAAGGAATCTTTGAATAAGAGTTTTGAATCATTTCATTGAATGGACAGTTTGAACTGATTCACGGAATTGAATCGAATTGCAACTGACCTTTAAATGAGAGACGCTATTAAACATCTCAGTCGCTCTCAACATAACAAATCAAACACAAAACGGTCAAGTGGTCTTTGGGAAAGTTAATGGCCAAATTTAAAATTTGCTTAAGTTTATATCATCAGCCAAATGACCACGACTATATCGTGAATTTTCAATGTATCGTCCAGCCCTATTTTTGAAATATGCAGTCCCAAGTGTGTTATACAGTGGCCAGAAAAAAGTATATGAACCCTTTGGAATTAGCTGGTTTTCTATATTAATTGGTCATAAAATCTCATTTTCTTCTACGTCACAAGTTTAGACAAACACAATGTGATTAAGCTAACAACACACAAACAATTATAATCGTTCATGTCTTTATTGAACACATCACATTAATCATTCACCGTGCTGTACAAAAAGTAAGTGAACCCTTGGATTTAATAACTAGCCAATCCTTGGCTAACTAGTTTCCGGTAACTGCGGATTAGACCTGCACGACGTTCAGAAGGAATTTTGGAACATTCTTCCTTAAAGATCGGCTTCAGCTCAGCCATTCTCTTAGGATGTCTGGTGTGAACGGCTCTCTTGAGGTCATTCCACAGCATCTCTATTGAGTTTAGGTCTGTGCTCTGACTGGGCCACTTTTTTGAAGCCATTCTGTTGTGGAATTACTTTGATGTTTAACCATTAAATCATTGTCCTACTGCATCGCTCAACTTCTATTGAGCTTCAGTTGGCACCAAGGGCGTAGATTTGTTTTGAACATGGGGGGGGGTTGTATTGTGAAGAGGGGAGTGGGGTTGGGGGTTGTACTTGCTAGTCTTGATTATTTGGGGGTTACCTCCCTCCATCCCCCCAGAATCTACGCCCCTGGCTGGCTCACAGCCACCCGGACATTATCCTTGGGAATTAATTTTTCTTTGATGATGGCAAATGGTTCAGACTCCAAATCATGATGCTCCCTCCACCATCCTTCACCGTTGAGATTAGGTTTTTATGCGGTGCCCTTTTAACGCCATATGTAGTGCTGCGTGTTCTTCCCTAACAATTCAGCCTAAGTGGACATCAGTCCACTAAACATTTTCCCAGTAGCATTGTGGAGTGTCGAGGTGGTCTTTGGTAAACTTCAGGTGCACAGCATGTTTTTGTTGGAAAATAGTGGCTTCCTTCATGGTGTCCTGCCATGGACACCATGCCGGTTTAATGTTTTCCATAGAGTAGACACATGAACAGAGATGTTCCAGTGATTCCTTCAAATCTTTAGCTGTCACGCTCAGATTATCTTTTTACCTCATTGAGCATTCTGCGGTGTGTCCTTTGAGTCTTCGCTGGATGGCCACTTCTTGGGAGAGTAGCCATAGTACTAAATCATCTCCATTTATAGACAATTTGTCTAACTGTGGACAAATGAATATCTAAGCTGTTTGAGATAACTTCATGCAAAGCAACAATTCTTGATGGTAGGTCTTCTGAGATCTCTTTTTTGTTAGGCATGGTCAACTTAGCAAATTTAAATTCTTTGAGTGCTTTTTAGAAGTCAAAGTAGCTCTAACCCACACCTCCAATCACGTTTAATTTATTGGATACCAGGTTTGCCAACTCCTGACTCTAATTAGCTTTTGTTGACATTATTGGCTTAGGGGTTCACATACTTTTTCCCAACCGACACTGTGAATGTTTGAATGATTTATTCAATACGTAAAATAACAATACAATAATTTGTGTTATTAGATAAAACAGATTATGTTTGTTCATTATTGGGACTTAGATGAAGATCATACCAGATTTTAAGACTAATTTATACATAAATGCTTCACATTCTAACCACTGTAGTTTAACGGGCCATTCAGGCCGACACAGTGCAATAAGTAAATCATTATGTGTCTCTAGACAAGTTTTTAACTTGATATGGCATAAAAATTATGCTGTGCTGTATGCACGATGTACGCTAAAAACAGAGATGTGGCAAAACGCAACGGTCATCCGTCTAGTGCATGTTTACATATAGTTGAAAAAATACAAAGCAGACGGACGGAAAAAGCATTTGGTGTAAACGGCCCCCAAGAATGATCTAGGTTCTGTTCCTCCGCAGTCACTGCTACAGTGATCGGGATCAATCTCAGCTGTCTTTGCATTCCTGGGTCAGCGTCGTGATAGGCAAGATGACGGCCATCATCCGGGAGGTCAAACAGGTTGAACTGGCGGCTAATCATTAAGTGAATTATGACTATCTGATCCTCTGCACTGGACTGCAGTATCAGGTCAGAGACACATAAACAGTTACTCACATTAACACGATTAATCCAATCAAGATGTCATTGTGAATTATGAGACATGTATTTTTGCATCATAACTCAGTCTTTGCTAATTAATACTTCAGTCCATTGTTTTTTTTGGACAAAAAAAATAGCTTCACACCATGTGACCCACATTTGGTTTTTGACCATTGAAAATAGAGATGGAGCCACACTAAGAGCCACGTATCTACATTTACAGTTACATTTATGCATTTGGCAGACGCTTTTATCCAAAGCGACTTAGAGAGCCCTTATTACAGGGACAATCCCCCCGGAGCAACCTGGAGTTAAGTGCCTTGCTCAAGGACACAATGGTGGTGGCTGTGGGGATTGAACCAGCGACCTTCTGATTAACAGTTATGTGCTTTAGACCACTACTCCGACTACGCCACCACCACTCCATATCTCTGAGAATTATCCATATAGGGCTCTAAAAATGAAGATACAACAAGGAAGGTTTGTTATGGAGCTAAATCTAAAAGGATATTAAGGTATCTTTAATACTTCTGAAGTTATATACAGTCCAACTTTGGAAAAAGAATGCACAAAAGTGTTTTTTTTTTTCCATTTTTGTACACCATTAGCATACAATGCAACAAGAGGTGCTGAAGTCAAATGATTTTAGTAATAGACCTACTTATAAAATAACGACACTGCCACTTTTCTGAGGTTATTTAATTTATATTATTTTGACTCCCCTCTACAAAATAATGGACTTCTCAGTAAATATGCATCAATGCCATTTATATATTTTGGCTTTTATCATCTTTCCTCAGATAAAGTATTTAAAATTTCAGCCATGAAAGTTCTTAAACTTAATATAATTTGACATGGAATAATTCAGTCCAACCTCTTCACCCTCAACAACCAGACTGACTGTGCAAACACCAAACACTGGTACATTTAATGTAAATTTACAAAAGATCTAAAACCTCCTTTTCTCTTAATACTGAAGTCTAGAGATGATGCTAGATCAACATATCCTCGTCTCTCATGCATTAATCTCATTTACCAAGCCACTGTTATTCCAAAGCTGCGTACAACTTTCAGAGAATAGCAAGTAGCTAATTAGAGTGAGTGAAATCTCATCTCCCTCCATTCATTTACAGGGGAATATTAATATTAGCAGGGTGGGCTAAGAATTAATCTGCACGGGCAGAGATGAGCCTATGCTATCTGTCTGATTATGCCTATTATATTTACTAATTACAGCCTCCTTTAATAATTCGGAATGTAGCGTAATTATCAGTGAATGATAATGATACCGTCTGCATTTGAAAGATATCAATTTAGTGGCATGCAAATTTGTATGAGGGTCAACCAGTGAGGCATCACTGGGCTTTGGCTTTGAATAAGTTGTCAGCACAAATTGCATGATAATAGTTTTGGTTTAAAACATCCTACGGCTCAGAGGTTGATCGCTGTGTGGCTGTAGTACAGCTGCATGGACAGAGCATTGAGCTGGGCCTTCTGAAAATATTCAACTGTAAAGCATGGCATGAGGAAAGACTGCTTTTCATTCATGACATAGATGTAAATTACTACCATTACACAATCCTATTTAAGATACGCTGGCACATATTGCATTAGAGACTGCCAAACTCCTGGACTGAATGTTTTAAGACAAAAACCATATCTGATTGCTTGCATTGCATTTGAATCCTTTTTAAAATAGTCAATATATGCACAGCTGCGACTGCAAATTAAATTGTATATTAATGCTGCAAGATGCTATGTTATTCGACAACCATAAACAGCCTACAGTTAGGCCAAGTCCACATTAAAATGCTTTAATTTGAAAATGCATTGATTTTGAAAGTTTTACGCATATCATCCACACTGGAAAAGTAAGCACAGCGTAGTTCTAGCGGGAAGACGAGCTGCTGTACATCTTCGCACCATTGGCTGGATAATTCCCAGCCAATCACATGTTAAGCCGTTGCTTTATAAGTCTGCTCACAATCTATCACATTGCTGTTTCAGTGTGCTAACACGGCAACCTCCACCACCCCACCACCACCAGTCGAGTCCTATCCTGCTCGAGGGTAGGCTACTCACCCCTGCCTCCTGTCTCCGGCAGGATATGACGGTTCCGAGTACAACTTCTTCGGACCACCAGACAGGGCCTAAGGAGGTTTTAGACCTCTCTATTACCGCATTTTTTATTAGATTAACTAGCAATTAACAATTAGATTAAGGCCACATCCACACTAATCTGTGTAGGTTCAAAACATTTATAACGTCATAATGTTCCAAAGTATGCAGTTATGCAGAGCATTTTTGGTGGATGAAAACACTGTTCTAGTGTGGATGAGAGGCGTAAACATAGCAAAATTAATGGATTTTCAAAAGAAAATGTATAATAATTTGTTTTAGTTTGAAAACTCTGTTTTCAGTTTCCTAATGTCATCATTTTCCAAAGTGTTCTGTTCATAGAGAGCATTTTCGGCACAAGAAAATGGCGTTCAAGTGTGGATGAAACATAGCAAAATGTATGCATTTTCAAACAAAAACATATTAGTGTGGATGTGGCTTTATACTAATAAACTATATTATTTGAATAAATAATTATTTATAATAATGATGATTATATTATCTTTTTAAGGCTGCGGATAACAACACTTGAAAAGGTTTTACAAACTCCGCTTTATGTTGTGATCGCTTATATTATATTTATTTCCATTGCTCCACAACCATTACCTGACTACAATTAGGTTGATCCCTTTAAGCTCGGAAAGCCCACGAGAAAAAATAATAACTATCTAAATATGAATAACTACAGTCTTGACCAACACAAAATAGATATCATTTGAAAGCTTAGAAGCTGTACTTTCCAATGCATGCAGGCATTATGACAAAAAATGAACAAGTGCTTTGAAATTTATTTATATTTAAAATTGCACTGCACATATTATTGTAATTGGTTAAAACAGCAAACTGATCAAATAGCCATGTCATTGGAAACTCTTAAAGAGGACAATATAACCAGCCTATTTTTTTATGCACAGACAGAAATATACAGAGAAATAGCTAAGTATATGTCTTTGACATGTATCATGTAAACGGGTGTTGCTTATTTGCCTCAGTTTCACTTATAACTTCCCCAAAAATAAACGGAACATAAAATAATCACCATTACTTAGAGGAGGTGATTATCTGTAAAACGAGCCCACACAAAATGTAAATGGATGCATAGATCATAAGATAATCCACACGAAGCACAATGTGCACACAGCAAATAATGTGCTGAAATCTGGCTAAAACACGTTAGCTTTCCTGGATCAGATGACTTTATCGTAAATAATGTAGCACGTTGACCAGCGTAACAGAACGCTAAACCAATCATATTAGGATTCAGATAGCTGCAACCAGAGGTGGAAGTCATCCAAATATGGGCAGAGAGAATCGATCACTGTAATTACATGTGGCAAATACATGACACAGACTCAGTGATGGCTCAAATGACACAGGATGGAACTGAATGAGATCTCATTGCTCATGCCCGCATGCTTTGAAGAGAGAGCATACCTTTAGTCATTGTTGCACATGTAATGGGTTCTTATGTACTGTACAATTATGATGTTTTATTTGTCTGGAGACGTTTTTGCACACTAGGATAAATTATATTCGTAATGCTACAACTTTTGATTGCTTTATCGTACCAACACAAAATTGATACTCACGTACAGTTGACATAATTGGGAACAAAACAAAAGCAGTTTTTCGAGCTATCTTATTTACACCCTGAGATATATAATGTCAAATCAGAAAAATATATTTATTTATTTTTCGCAGCCTCTTAGTCTGATAGTCTCATAATTTATAAAAAAATAAAAATTACTTAAAAAAACAATGATACCAAACACTTGACCCTCCTTGTTTTTTGTCGAGTTATAAGCCTTTAATTTTGGGTATGCCATTGAAACAGGAAATCTTTTAAAACATCTTCAGAGCATAAAGTGTTTAAGAACTTCAATACTTGTTATTCCGATTATTAATAACAATGCATTTACTGAACATTTATAAGCTGTTTATTGCTGTTCATGCTATATATTGCTTTAGTATACATTTAAAATATAGTAATATATATATATATATATATATATATATATATATATATATATATATATATATATATATATATATATGCACACAAACTAATATTCATATGATGATTTCACAAATATATTATGTATTAAGTGATGTATTTGTGACTGACTGTACATCCAATGTCTAATTTAGCATTTGTTGGACGAGCTGTCAGATTGTTTTCATCCTTGAGAATCCAAATGTTATCATCAAAGCTCTTCCTTCACAAAAGATCTCAATTAAATCAATCTCAGCTCTGTGAGCGTGGGGGCTTCTCTGATGCTCCTTTAGACTCTTATGAAAGGACATCTCTCTAAAGGATCTCTTCCTTCATTTTCTGTTCCTCTCTATGCCTCTTTCTCCTCATCTAACCTAATGGGACCTTCTGTGTTGCTAAGTGACCCTTCTCTGTTTCATAGCCGCTAGATAAGATCGCTGCAAACGCCCTAATAAATTGCTTCCCTCCCCCTTGTGTGGATGGTAAATGGCCTTATGTTTATTTTACTGTTAAGTAAACCACCTTTTTTTTTTTGGAGGAAATGTAACTTGATTACTTATCATTGGTGTGAAGCTAGTAACATCCTTCATGTGTAGCAGTTTTAGGCTTCTTTTTAATTGTATGCTTAAAGATCTAGCTGTGTCAGACCCAAGGGTGCTTTCTTAATGGTATTAACTAGCCTAAATAATGACAAGATGAATGGCAATTCAAACACAGAAACATCAGCCACTTTTCCACCTTCAGGAAGAACAGTTCTAAGCATGGTGAGGAATCATTCCGGTGGCATTTCCACTAAGTGCATTTTCATAGCAAACTGCAAATAAAGATCTCTACAAATAAATATATCATGGTGAGCATACGGAATATTATCACCAAGTCAGTCAATTCATTACTTGATCATTTATTTCCACACAAAAGCATTTTAAGCAGCGGTCTGAGGCATCTCCCCCATTCACTTGCATTGAAACATCTCTCCTTGTTGACCGCTCCAAGATAGCGCCGTGGTTGACATATGCAACCCAGCCAAATAAAGCAGCTACGTATGTGTATCTATGGATTAAGCTAGCTAGCTAATTTAAAATCTTTTAATATAGCATTATATTACTAAATGTACTTTTTAGCTTGTCTGGGATCTTTTACCTTCCAGCTTGTTCATGTCTGGTGGCATGCACAACGCCTCATTAAATTATGGTAAACCTCTCGCCTTATTCTCTTTGCTTTCCTTATTGCAACATTGGAAATGTCTTTCCTGTGCTTTTGCAGAATAACAACCAGCAGCAAAAGCAGACCTAAAAACTGGAATATGCGATCATCCTCCATAGTGCATACACTCCAATGTTTAACTCTCACGCTGACGTACTTGTTACATACATTCATGCACCACAATGGAAAAAGAAACCGTGCCAACGGGGCTGGATCAGCTCGGAATGGAACATATTCGCAACGAGAACCGTTTGGCTCGATGCTGAAAAATTGGCAATAGATTTGATTCCAGTAGAGTTTGATATTAGCATGTTCTTAAGCTAACAACACTACTCTCTAATTAGCATAAAAATGCATGTGATCAATGAAAAACATTTAATGCATACATTTTTCTTAATCATGATTAACTCATATACCGTTAATATAGCATATCAGCTTTGTAATGTGTCCACCCGGAGTCATGACCATGACGCACACTTCACAACACACACAACAGCACTTCCGTGTCAGTGATAAAATGATGCAGAAAGGATCTCTTAATGCTATCTGATGTACAAAACTAGCTCAGATAAATCAAGTATTTTTCAGCCTATGAAAGGTGCATTTTAATTATCACAGAAGCACGTCAAGTCTTAACTATCACCAAAGCGCAGAATGAGACGTTTTTGTGTGCAAGCGCTTTTCATGTGGAGTTCAAAACGACACTTGAAAAAATTATAAAAAATAAACCAATAAAACAAATAAAAAATACATAGCACATACAAATATTGGGTACACAGTCATTTTTAGATTAGACTTAACTATGTTTGTTTCAGCTGTGAATAAAATATTACATCAATCCCCACAGCCACCACCATTGTGTCCTTGAGCAAGGCACTTAACTCCAGGTTTCTCCGGGGGGATTGTCCCTGTAATAAGTGCACTGTAAGTCGCTTTGGATAAAAGCGTCTGCCAAATGCATAAATGTAAATGTAAATGTTGATAATGGCTATTTGACTTCAGTCCAGCCTTGCTTGACTTTCAGTGTTCAGAAATATGATGTTGATTGTCAGGGTTGTGTGTGGTCTATCTACAGGTGATGCTGTGGTTTATGGAAACACTTTAGACATCTTCACCTGTGTGGAGACACTTGTGTGTTTGGGTGCCAGTGGCGGGATGATTCATGTAGTCCACCTTCCTGATGATGACCTATCCTCTTATTTCCACGACAGTTTAGTTGACAAAGAGGAAGTCCACGTCCATCACAACTGCCTATTTGATTAACTCAATGACGGACAGCACCCAGATCCAATAACATCAGTGTCCTTCCCCACTGAAGGTCCGCCCCTACGACTGGAGTGTGGAGTGAGAGGATATTTTATTTATTCATGACTATGGGAAATTGTTAAAATTATACTGAAATTATCAGGTATCTTGTCAAAAATAATCTTAACCTGCATTTTACTAATGTTTGAATCCAGAAAATTAGCCTGAGTCACTATGACGAGGAGGAGGGCGGGGCCAGGTCTGGCACCCAAATAGGCTAATCAGCTGAGGAGAGCGATAAAGGCAGCCAAATGCGGCAGTTCGGGAGAGAGAGAGCCACATGCAGCTGCCGTGTGTGTATTTGTGTTTGTGTCTTTTTCTTTAAATTAAATATTACTTTGACTCTTCAGCCGGTTCCCGCCTCCTCCTTGCCCGTTAAACTCTGTTACACTGGTCATGAAACCCGGGAAGAAGAAGAGATGCGCTCTCGCCAGTCCTTGCCAAAGGAGCAGCCGTGGCCGTCCACCGGAGGAATGGTCGCCGTCCACAAGGGGAGGAGGGGCTCGCTACCGGCCACCAAAACGCAGAGGGGCGTTCAATCCGCCATGGGTCGGAGGACTCACTGCTGTCTGCCCAGGGAGGAGCGGCTGTCATCTGCAAGAGGGTGGAGGAGTGGTTGAGGACCAGACGACGCCATGCCTGGGAACTGATGAGTGATTTATTTTCTTTTTTTCTCTCTCTCCTCTCTCTCTTTCACTGTCGCTCCTCCTTGCCTTTTCCCTGCCATTTTTTTCCCACTTCCCTTGTCCCTCTCCCCAGCTCTAGAGAGGTAGCAGTCTCCAGAAATGAGGGGGGAGGGTGACGAGGGTGACGGGGAATCCCCGTCATGCCGGGGATTCCCCGGTCTGAGTAAAAGAGGGTGGAGTGTGACGAGGAGGAAGGTGAGGCCGGGACGTGGAGAGCCGAGGAGAGCGATAATGGCAGCTGGATGCAGCAGTTCGGAGAGAGAGCCACACGCAGCTGCCATTTGTGTATTTGTGTTTGTCTTTTTGTTTAAATTAAATATTACTTTTCCCGCCTCCTCCTTTCCCATTTCAACCCAGTTACAGTCACCATTCACTTTCATTGCATCTTTTTTCCATACATTAAAAGTGAATGGTGACCGATGCTAGCGTTCTGCCTAACATCTCCATTTGTATTCCACAGAAGAAAGAATGTCGGTTTCTAGTATAAATAATACTATCTGATTCTAACTAATTTTCTACACGTGTGCTTCAACTTCTCTCATAAAACCGTTGATTACGAAGCCTTCAAAGCCATCAATGATGCCAGTTTGGTGTTCGATGGCCGTCTGATCATAGATAGCACCTTCCATACCAACGATCCCTCCATATATGTTGCTAGCCCCTTGACCAAATACTCCCGCCGTTACCATGCCGACCAGTGGACCTGCTCCAGATTTAATTCCAATGAGTTGTGGCAGAGTTCGGCATCTGTTCTTCTGCCCTTATTCGACCCGAATCTGGAGCCCACCATCAGCCCCCCATCTGACCTTCAGAACCTCATTCCACTCTACAGTCAGGCCAAGATCCAAGGTCACTTTCTCTAACACTGTCAACAATCTCCCCATCTGCTGCTATTAGTGGTGTTTGCTAAGTGCAACTTGTACTGTTTTTTCTACCGACATGAATGAAACCTCAAATTATGGGGCGTGTTGAAAAGAGGTGTGTTATTCCATTCCTAAGCAAATGGACTCACAATTTTGGCCTGGCGGATGATAAAATAGACAAAAGTAAGAACCACACGTACACACTACACACATCCAAACATGGGAGACAGGAAATTTCATACGACGCTATGAACCAAAGTTCAAGCTTGGTAAACTCTGAACCATGAATTTGAACGACGAGAGGACGCATGACCAAATTTGTGGAAATCAACATTGTCAGATGTGCTGTTGATTGAGCTTAAAGGGAATAGTTCACCCCCCAAAACATTCTCTCATATACCCACCCTCATGCAATCCCAGATGTGAATTACCTTTTTTCTTCTGCTGAACACAAACAAAGATTTTTAGAAGACTATCTCAGCTCTGTAGGTTCATAGAATGCAAGTGAATGGTGGCAAGAACTTTGAAGATCCAAAAAGCACATAAAGGCAGCATAAAAGTAATCCATACAACTCCAGTGGTTAAATCCATATCTTCAGATGTGATATGATAGGTGTGCACGAGAAACAGATCAATATTTAAAATGTAACTTTCTTACTATAAATTCTCCTACCTGCCCAGTAGTTGCCGATATGCACTATGAATGCGAATCGCCAAAAACAAAAGAAGAATGTGAAAGTGAAAGTGGAGATTTATTTAAAAAAAAGGACTTAAATATTCTGTTTCACATCCACCTCTATCATATCACTTCTGAAGATTTGGATTTAACCACCGGGGTCGTATGGATTACTTATATGCTGCCTGTATGTGCTTTTTGGAGCTTCAAAGTTCTGGTCACCATATACTTGCATTGCATGGACCTACAAAGCTGAGATATTCTTCTTTGTGTTCGGAAGATGAAAGAAAGTCATACACATCTGGGATGGCTTAAGGGAGAGTAAACGATGAGAGAATTTTCCTTTTTGGGTGAACTATCTCTTTAAATTAAACACGGAATATTCTTTTAAGAATGGAACCGCCTAGAACAACCTAGCAACCATATAGCAATTTGCTTGTAACCACCCACAGCAAGGTGTTTGCATTTAAAAGATTTAAGATGTATTTTGGTATGAGTTTATCAAATATCCAAAAACTGGAAGTATTTGCTCAAATTTCATAGCTCCAGAAGGTCAGTGTGTATTGCGTCATCCAATTTTCCCTTGCATCTAATTCTGACTGACTCCAAACTATTGACAGTTAATTTGCATAATCTAATCATGAGCTAAGTGATTACAACTGAATGGACCATCTGTTATACAGAAACAATGTCTGAAATGAGACAAAGAGCTTCTTATTCATATTTTTGCCATTGTAATGAAATACTATTTATTTTGCATTTGTAAAATCAACAGGAATAATTCACAATCATTCTCATATTCACAGGTGGAAGGTTACCAGGCGGCTATAATTACCTCTATGTTGCCAAACCGACTGCCAACAAGCACAGAACTGCATCAGCTCAGCAAGTATGTAGCATCTAATGGGGCAAAACTGATCAAAGGCCAACGATTAACTAATATCACAGTACAATCCAAACACTACAATTAATATTTGATAGATTTCAGTCGAAATGTAAGCAGTCAAGCCAAATACACAACAATACTTTGGGTTTTGGGTCAAAATTGTCCTTTTGAGGTGGAACTACTAATTCATGCGGGTGTAATTTGTACCCTTGCACACATTTTCATGCACACAGATTCAATATAGATTCTGTATAATAATGATCATGTCACACTAGTTTCATGCACAGAACATTCCTCACACCAGAACTTCACTTTAAGAACAAATCTCTGTTATTTGCATCCTACAGGGTCGGGATATTGTGACCGGCCGCACTGAAACCGGGAACTATGGGAAATTTGCAGACAAATCATAAGTCTTCTGTTTTGATCATTTATTAAACATTTTGCAGTGTGCATATTATTGTAATCGGTAAAAACATCAAACTCATCAAATAGCCATGTGTCATATGATGTTGGAAAGGCCTCGACGAGTAAAATACAACCAGCCTATTTGATTTACTCATTGACAAAAATATACAGAGTAATATTCTGCGTTTGTGCTTATATCTTCAAGACATATGAACAGAGCTTAAAATATCACATAACATTACTTAGAGGAGATGATTATCTTTAAAATGAGCCCACATACAAAGTATTCAGATGCAGAGATCATCAGATAACCCACATGAAGCACAATGTGCCCACAGCATCTGGATAGCTGGCTACCAACACCCGATAGCGTGATAGTCCAACCGGTGGTGATATTCCTCCATGTTTGGGCAGATAGTCATGTGATCAATCCCTGTAATTACATATGGCCACCACTAGATGGTGTCAAGTAGATGACACAGACACAATGATGACTCAAATGGCACAGAATGAAACTCTGAAACTCATTCTGTGAAATCTAATTTCTAAAATCATGTCTGCATGCTATGCAAATCTTTAGTCATTTTAGTCAGATTAGTTCTTATGTGCAATTATTATGTTTTATGTGTTTGGAGAGGCATTTGGACACTATGATAAATTATTTTTGTAATGCTATAACTTTTGATTGCTTTGTTGTATCAACACAAAAAATGTACTCAGTTATAGCTGACTTGATTGGGAACAAAACAAAAGCCACCTTTTTTACACCTAGAGATATATCATGTCAAATCAGTAAAAAGTCAATTTTTATATAATTTTTTTTATATCGTCATTTTTTTTTTTTTTTTTTTAGAAGTTCCTTATCATAACATATAGCATTCAAAAATGGGAAAAGATTTCTTTAAAATCATACCAAACACTTACATTTTTTTGGTATGCCACTGAAACAGGAAATCTTTAAAAACACCCTCAGAGCTTAAAGGGTTAAATCTACACTATAATCTACTGGACATACTGTTTTTAGTCACCTTACAAGATGGCGTATCTCAAGAAAACATATCCAGGTCACATTTCACCCCAATATATCACCTGTATATATATATACAGGTGAAACTCGAAAAATTAGAATATCATGCAAAAGTTCATTAATTTCAGTAATTCAACTTAAAAGGTGAAACTAATATATTATATAGAGTCATTACAAGCAAAGTAAGATATTTCAAGCCTTTATTTGATATAATTTTGATGATTATGGCTTACAGCTTATGAAAACCCCAAATTCAGAATCTCGAAAAATTAGAATATTGTGAAAAGGTTCAGTATTGTAGGCTCAAAGTGTCACACTCTAATCAGCTAAACACCTGCAAAGGGTTCCTGAGCCTTTAAATGGTCTCTCAGTCTGGTTCAGTTGAATTCACAATCATGGGGAAGACTGCTGACCTGACAGTTGTGCAGAAAACCATCATTGACACCCTCCACAAGGAGGGAAAGCCTCAAAAGGTAATTGCAAAAGAAGTTGGATGTTCTCAAAGTGCTGTATCAAAGCACATTAATAGAAAGTTAAGTGGAAGGGAAAAGTGTGGAAGAAAAAGGTGCACAAGCAGCAGGGATGACCGTAGCCTGGAGAGGATTGTCAGGAAAAGGCCATTCAAATGTGTGGGGAGCTTCACAAGGAGTGGACTGAGGCTGGAGTTACTGCATCAAGAGCCACCACACACAGACGGGTCCTGGACATGGGCTTCAAATGTCAAACGTCTTACCTGGGCTAAAGAAAAAAAGAACTGGTCTGTTGCTCAGTGGTCCAAAGTCCTCTTTTCTGATGAGAGCAAATTTTGCATCTCATTTGGAAACCAAGGTCCCAGAGTCTGGAGGAAGAATGGAGAGGCACACAATCCAAGATGCTTGAAGTCCAGTGTGAAGTTTCCACAGTCTGTGTTGGTTTGGGGAGCCATGTCATCGGCTGGTGTTGGTCCACTGTGCTTTATTAAGTCCAGAGTCAACGCAGCCGTCTACCGGGACATTTTAGAGCACTTTATGCTTCCTTCAGCAGACAAGCTTTATGGAGTTGCTGACTTCATTTTCTAGCAGGACTTGGCACCTGCCCACACTGCCAAAAGTACCAAAACCTGGTTCAATGACCATGGTATTACTGTGCTTGATTGGCCAGCAAACTCGCCTGACCTGAACCCCATAGAGAATCTATGGGGCATTGCCAAGAGAAAGATGAGAGACATGAGACCAAACAATGCAGAAGAGCTGAAGGCCGCTATTGAAGCATCTTGGTCTTCCATAACACCTCAGCAGTGCCACAGGCTGATAGCATCCATGCCACGCCGCATTGAGGCAGTAATTAATGCAAAAGGGGCCCAAACCAAGTACTGAGTACATATGCATGATTATACTTTTCAGAGGGCTGACATTTCTGTATTTAAAATCCTTTTTTTTATTGATTTCATGTAATATTCTAATTTTCTGAGATTCTGAATTTGGGGTTTTCATAAGCTGTAAGCCATAATCATCAAAATTATATCAAATAAAGGCTTGAAATATCTTACTTTGCTTGTAATGACTCTATATAATATATTAGTTTCACCTTTTAAGTTGAATTACTGAAATTAATGAACTTTTGCACGATATTCTAATTTTTCGAGTTTCACCTGTATGTATATATTGTGTGTGTACATAATGCATGCAAAAAAAATCTAAATGGTAAAAAAATATTTTTAAATACTTATTATTATTTTAAAGTAATAATTAGGGAAACTCCTCGTCACATTTCACCCCAAAATACACATTTTCACACTACAGATTTTTTAAATATTTTTAAATAAATGTATTTATTTATTATTATGGTAATGACATTTGGGGGCGGGGGTGCTTATTTGTAAAAGCAAAAAACTTGATGGTACAAAAATACTGTAATATAGTGGGGTTTTTTTTTCACATTATTTAAAAAAGCATTAATTAAAGGCAGTGTAATAAAAAATACTACAATAATATATAAATACTTAATTAATACAGCACTATTTATAGCTCATTACAGGAATTGTCATGAAAATGATGTCACAATGCAAAAAATCTCAATGCTCCAAATAAAAGTCAAAAAATATAATGTCTTTCATTCTTTTAATTTTGGAGTAAAAAATGCCCCGGAAATGTTCTTGACAGGCTTGGTGAGATTTTCATTTGCGTGTGCACCACTACCTAAGTCCTATAAATTCTACAAATTATTATTTATGACACTACAAACCTAAATCATATCTGTTCTTATCTGGTCACACTTTATATGAGGATCCATTTCTGACAGTGTGCCCTCTGCTCCAATATTTTAACACCAGTGACCTCTCCCCATCAGAGCCATTGTCCTGCATTACTAATCTGTTTATGCAGGTGTGCAATCCGCTCGGCCACAGCGCCAGGAGACAATAGTTAAGCCACCCAGCAGTGCTGATGAGACTTATTAAAATAGGATTCTTCTCTAGTCTTTTGTGATGACTCTGAATGTGGTCAGCACTCAGTGTCATTACTGAGAATGGCTGAACATTAAGAGCCGTAAAGATAATTCATTGAGCATGCTGCTGTATGGACGATATTAGATATTAGATTATGTGTGTGTGTGTGTGTGTGTGTGTCACACACAAACATTTAAAAAAATCTGTCATTATTTACTCTCTCTCATGTCATTCCAAACCCATATGCTGTTATTTGTCTGTGGAACACAAAAGAAGAATTATTTTTCCTACCACAGTTTATAATGGCATTGCTGTCAAGCTCCAAAAACATGAATTATAACATAGAAGTAGTCCATATTTCTAGTGCACTACATTCCAAGTCTTCTAAAGTCAGACAATAGCTTTGTGTGGAACAGAGCAACATTTTTAAATCATTAATCACTGATTAACTTTCCCTTCTGCGACAGATTTTACATTTCAGTTAAGTTTAGTGGTGGTGGCATAGTGAGCTAAAGCACAGAACTGGTAATCAGAAGGTTGCTGGTTCGATCCCCACAGCCACCACCATTGTGTCCTTGAGTAAGGCACTTAACTCCAGGTTGCTCAGGGGATTGTACCTGTAATAAGTGCACTGTAAGTCGCTTTGGATAAAAGCATCTGCCAAAATGCATAAATGTTTATGTTTTGATTTAAAAAAAAATAAAAAATGCATTGATGTGTCACACCAGGTTTGAAGTCATCGGTTCCTACATAGGTCATAACCAAACGTGACATGCAAGTTTGAATAACAACCTAAATTTCAATCTGTTTCTCACACAAAGCTATCATATGACTTCAGAAGACTTGGAATATATTGTCGAATGGATTACATTTATAGTTCTCATTTGGTGTTTTTCTGGTCCTTTTCAAAACAATAAACTGTCTTTGCATGAAAAAGAGCTGTGTGAAGATTCTTCAAAAATTCTCCTTGCGTGTTCCACGGAAGAAAGCAAGCCACACGTTTAGGAATGACAGGATGACAAAATGCAAACTAGAAGGCTTTCCTTTCATGACCAACTTTCTTTTGAAAGCATCGTTTGATGTCAGCTAGACACTTCAGATCAGTTTAATCCAATTTCGGGCATCAACCAAAGTTACAAGATTTTCATATTCTTTAAACTACAAACAGGAAGTCTCTTTCGCAGGGTGAGCATGGTTTGATGTCAATTCAAGGCGTACTTCAGATGATTGTGGAGGATAACCGAGAGACAGACCAGCTGATGAGTCTCGACGAGACGTTTCAGAAGAGTGAGGCTTATTATGCTCTGAAGAAAAGTGTTCTGGATTATTTCAAGTACAACAAATATCACCTGACTGTGTATGCATGGCCGGGACTGCTTTAATCATTTTTAAAGGAACAGTTCACCCAAACATGTAAGTTCTGTCATCATTTACTCACCCTCATGTTGTTCCAAACCTGTATGACATTGTTTCATCTGTGGAACAGAAAAGGAGCTGAGGTTAAAATGTATAAAAAAGATTGGAACTACATGAGGGTGAGTAAATGATGACAACGTTTACATTTTTGGGTGAACTATCCCTTAAATTGAATATTTAGGAGTATAAAACTCTTCATATTTAGTATTTTCTGCACCATATGTTTTGGGGGTAAAACACATATTGAGGTGGTTGGTGTGGTTGAGGTGGGGGTGGTTGGACAAAGAACTTGGGCAAATAAATAAAGCTTCATGCTCTTGTCATATGCACATATTTGGTGTTCAAGTGACAGTCCTTTAAAAAGTGCTGGTCTCTTTTGAATACTCCTTGTATGTCACACTTTGTGTACAGATCTGATGTTGGACTGAGCTGAACGCAGCATGACTTCTCAGTGTAGTGGGGCAGATAAGAGCAGAATGAGGGTAAATCTGAGGGGCTGTAAAGACAGACCGCAGGAGCAGCTGTATGATAATGAACGTTGGGCAGAAAATCACAGACGCATGATCCAACAGACACGTCATATGACACGTGTTTGACAATGTATTTTAGTTAATAATGTTCTGGAGGACAGAAATGCAACCATTTCAGATAAAGATGATTATGATTATAATAATAATTGTAATTATTATAGAATTTTTTTAGGAACATTTGTTGTCCCTTTTTCATGCTATACAAGTTTGTTCCATGTGTCTTATTTTATATGTGGAAATAAAACTAATAAAAACAAATATAATAATTACACAAGCTAAATCTACTCAAAAACGTGCACCAGATATTTTTAGATTTAACAAATGTGTTTGTCTAAGTTACTGTAAGAAAACGCACTTGCCAATAAATTCAGAAATACAACTTTATTGTATTTATTGGTTTGTTTGCTTAATTTGCTATTATTGACATTATCTATCTATCTATATAATATACAATTAATAATTGCTATTATAATACATATAAATAAATATATGTAATTTATATATATTTACACACACACACACACACACACACACATAAATATAATATACAATTAATAATTGCTATTATAATACTTAAATATATAATTTATATATTAAATACATCAAATAATACATTTAAATAATAATAGATGCATTTGAACTCTTGTCATATATATATATATATATATATATATATATATATATATATATATATATATATATATATATATGCAACTATTATTATTTAAATGTATTATTTGATGTATTTAATATATAAATTATATATTTAAGTATTATAATAGCAATTATTAATTGTATATTATATATATATATATATATGTGTGTGTGTGTGTGTGTGTGTAAATATATATAAATTACATATATTTATTATATATATATATATATATATATATATATATATATATATATATATATATATATATATATATATATATATATATATAATTTCTATATTAAATACACAAAATTATAAATTTAAATAATAATAGTTGCATTTAAACTCTTGTCATATCTGAGCAATTCAGTTTTTAGGGTGTTTGTGATAAAAAAAATAATAATAATTACAAAAGCTTCTCTAAAACTTTGCACAAATAATTGTAAGATATAACAAATGCGCTTGTTTAAGGGAGGTAAACCACCTTGAACATTATAGAACTATATTATTAATTCATTAATTTACATATACTATTATCTCGAACATTTTCTCTTGTCTGGCATGAGCAAGTTTCATTTGGTCGAAATAAAATATAACTAATTTCACATGTTAAATCTAATTTTAACTGTGCACCAAAAATGACCAGATGCAACAAATGTCTTCGTCGAATATAGCAAGTATAAGCCTGTTGAACTACTGTTATTATTATTATTATTTATTATTATTAATAATATTACTTTTTTATTAGGCTCTTTTGGTATGCCTTTAGTTTTGATTTGATCAGTTGAAGGAGATTATGAGAAATTCCACCATCACGAGCATTGGAATGACATCACCACATATGAGCACGAGCATGATGGGACGGATGATGTCGCAGACGCACACGCAGACAGACTGCCGTTAAAGCTGCAGGAATGGGTCGGTTTGAACAGAAGGATGATTTGCGGACGCACGCGTCTGCCTGCAGCTTGCACAAGCGTGTCTTTTGTCATGCAAACGAGAGGAGCCTCTTTTTATGAATTATGTATGCGTGCAATGAGTGATTAATACGTGCAGCATTCAACTGTCGCACATGTTCCAATCTTTCCCGTTCTCTCTCTACAAAACGGCTGCCATAGCAATGAATAACTGATGCCAACTTATGCAATGTGTTAATATTCTAAACACATCAACACAAATCCAGTAACTTCATTTTTATGTATACTAGGCCTACTCTCCAATACGTCTATATCAATGATTCCAACTTATCCTTGTTCTAAATATGCCAATTTTAAGAAAAGAAAAGAAATTGAAATAATAATCAAATAAATGACTTTTGCATTATTATGTTCTCTTTTTAGATTTAAGTTGACAATGTATTATTAAAAAGACATGAAGATGAAGAAATATTATCATGCAACTCTGTTTCAGATGCACCTTATCGTTTCACACCTTTATAATGTCAAATTAAATTGTAACACTGTCAACCCTGTTACAACGATTTGACATGGAAAACAACAGATATAGGCAAACTGAAAAGTGGATATTTGTAGAAATGTTATAATTAAATTCTGTTTCTAAGACAGAAGCACCTATAGTGCAAAATGGCTTGTAAGTGAAACTGTAAAATGATCAACCCTGTTGCCCTCTGAAATCATAATTATCTCCTGACATATAGGCTATGGAAATGTATTATTTTAACTTAAAATGGCACAATGCAATTTGTAAACACTTAAATGCATAATATACCTGATAGAATGTTTAAATGGTTTATTAGTTTTAAGGCAAATTATGCTTGCAACTTGCCTTTTTTCCTGCACAAACAGGGTTGACAGTTTTGCATGCAATTATGCTGAAATTGCATCCTGCTTTTAATGCAAACTGAACATATGAAACATTGCACGACTTCTTTGTTGCCCTTTCCCCCCATTTCAATTTCAAATTGTGATGCTCTGAGTGAAGGAGCCCCGAAAGCATCCTGACAAAGGCAGGGCACGCGCGCATTGAGAGAACGCATCAGAGCGTGAAAAGAGGAGGAACCCGCGTGTGCCTAAAGCATCCTAATATAATAAAGCTCAGGTACATCTGCTGAGCAATCTACAAATCTCCCCCACCCGAATTTCCAGAGCAGACCCTTCCCTCTCCAAATCCATTGGGATTCTAATGCCATCTGATTGGATGAGGCGACAAGGGGCGAGAACAATGTCATCATTCCTGCTTAAAAAGAGTGCTGCTATGCCTCTGATGGAACCATCGCCACACGCACTCCAAATATAGTACCAGGTGTGCCTCTGAATCGAGTGCCTTTTCAGTTGGCGAAGATGCCAAGAGGATTTCTAGTGAAGAGAAACAAGAAAGCGACACCTGTTTCGTACCGGATCCGCTCGGACGAGGATGAAAATGCAGCGTTTCCAGTCGCGCAAGACGCGCCGTGCTTTACGCACAACCTGGCATTTCCGCGAACGGATTCGGGCGCTATGACTTCCGCGCAGGAGGCGAAACCAGTGCAGTTTGGCAACCCGGAGACGGTGTACCGATCCATGTACAGCCCGACGCGACCCGTGAGCAGAGAGCACGAGAGGGAGTGCTTGGAGAGGCGATTCAATCTGGGCTCGCCCATTTCGGCGGAATCCTTCCCGGCGGCGCCCAACACCTCCGATCACCTGCCATTCGCCCCCGTGGATCTTAAAATCGGCACCAGCAACAGCAACCGAATCGGTACGAGCAACCCGATCGCAGTAACCACCAAAAGACCCGCATCGGACGGCGAGCGCAAAGGCAAACCCGCATCCAAGAAAGTCAAAGTCATGAGGAAACTGCAATTCGAAGACGAGGTGACCACCTCTCCAGTGCTGGGCTTGAAGATTAAAGAGGGTCCCTTGGAGCAGAAGCCCAGATCTCAGTCCGCAGCAGGTGACAAGCCGCTGGGCGAGTTTATTTGCCAGTTGTGTCGGGAGGCGTACGCGGATCCGTTCTCTCTGGCGCAACACAAATGTTCCCGGATTGTGCGGATCGAGTACAGGTGCCCTGAATGCGACAAGCTCTTCAGCTGTCCGGCTAACCTGGCATCGCACAGGCGTTGGCACAAACCTAAACCGCAAAACCCACCAGGCACCAACCCGAACAGCAACAAGATGCCCGCACCCGACAAAAGCATCGCCTCTGAGGAGCCCAAGGACATTTCCAGCGACAGAGACACTCCCAGTCCCGGCCTTTCGGAATCTGGATCTGAAGATGGCCTGTATGATTGTCAGCACTGTGGGAAGAAATTCAAACGTCAGGCGTACTTGAAAAAGCACATTATGGCGCATCACGATGGAGCCGACAAAACCCAAAGCCAAGCACCTTTGAATCTGAGCGCCTCGGAGTGCCACCTGTGCCCAGTGTGCGGAGAAAACTTCCCCTCCAGAGTCAACCAGGAGAGGCACATCCGCCTGCTGCACTCTGCGCAGGTGTATCCCTGCAAATACTGCCCGGCCATGTTCTACAGCTCACCTGGACTAACGAGACACATCAACAAATGCCATCCATCGGAAAACAGGCAGGTCATTCTGCTCCAAATGCCCGTGCGTCCAGCCTGCTGAAAGACAAGCAAGCAAACAAACAAACTGTGCCTTAAAAACCACAGAAATAACCCTGGATGACCACTAAGTGACTGTTAAACCACAGACAAAAGTAATGTAGTTTATCCAGAGGAGGTGATAGAACAGGTTAGACTGTTCGTTTAATTTTCTAGGATCTTCGCACAAGTGCTTTTAGCTTTTAGACCTAAGAATCCTAGAACATGGCTTGAATTCACAGGCTGTACATGTGTTTCCATCACTTTCTAGCTTTAAAATAGCTTGTGAATCTGTGGACTTTTGTAGCTTTCAAAACAACAAGGGTTTCTCCCTTTAGTGTAGCCAGAAATGCCTTGAATTAGATCTAAACATGCTGTAAAACTGCCTTAATCATGTAAATGTTGGAGTGATTGCGGTTGTTTGTAATATTTTTTGATATTATTATTATTATTATTGTGTGCATATGTTTGTGATTATTTATCCTATTATTATTATTATTATTATTATTATTTATTTATTTATTTATTTCAAATGTTTTATTTAAATTATTTGTTGGCCTAATTGATTTTGAATTTGTGTCGCCAGCCAATGTTTCCCTTTATTGATCTAAAGATCGATCTTCGTCTACCGAAAGTTTGGAATTCACTTTGCATAAGATACAATCGTTTATTTATTTACTTTATTTATGTTTTCAGCGCTTGCGTGTCTCTGCAGTTCTGCTATTTGTCCAAAAATACGTATGATAATAATAATAATACTAATATTAAACAGTCCAAAAAGTTGAAATGGGATCCACTTGTGATGATGTCATGGAGACATTCCAGCAATCCAGAGACATGTGTATGGAAACTCGGACAATGTGATCACATAGAAAAACATCATCTTCTTATACAACAATGTACTGTATGTGTTCAACTGAAGTCTGTACCAAGATACATCTGCACTTAATAAAAAGACATCGACCTAAAACAGTTTGTTTGTCCTCTAAACTGTCTTTGACTATAGCATCTGTCTTTATAACAAACCCTTGAACACAAAGGATAGGCCTAACCGATGCTTTTAGATTAAGACTATGATGTTTGCGTGGATTTCTGTGAAACATCCTTTATAATCGGCATTAATGAGCCCAAACAGATTGTTTACAGATGTTTAACAAGCCCTCAAATCAAGGCATTCCCCCGTATTGTGATTTCAAACTGCAGGTTTATATGAGCAACTATTGATTCAAGCTTTTATTAACTTATATTACTTGACAGATTATCCTTTTCATTTCCTTTGTCACAGCACATTCAAATGAGGAAAAGCTTAAATTAAATTGTATCTGGTTACCTAACAATGTTCACTTTTATAAGATAATGTGTATATACAGCAAAAATATACACTTTCCCTTGTTTATAAAGGTGTTTCTTCAACCTGTCCAAGGGATTGATTTTGTTGAATGAAGATCACATTAAAACTGACTTAAAGCATTTAACCAGGAATTCATCATTTATCTATTTATTTATTTGACATATTTAGGGAAGATTTGACTGTTTTAATCTCATCCCAGACTCGGATATTAAATATTAACCTATGAAAATTAATTGTAAAAATACAAATTATTACATGTTTAAAACTACGAACATTTAAATAAAGAGTGAAAAATAATTATTTCAATAGTTACGGTGTGAAAATTATAATGTTACTATAATATACTCAGTTCTGGGTAGTAACGGATTACATATAATCTGTATTATGTAATCAGATTACAAAAATCAAGTGCTTGTAATTGGATTAAGTTACTAATTGTAATCAGACTACAGTTACCTTTTATAGATTACTTGATTACATTTCTAATAATTTATTGATAATTTTCATATCAACATCATCATATTCTTACTCTGAAACGCATCACAGATGAACATTTTGAGCATGTGCTCCTTTTAAATATGCACCTCAGGTAAAGAACAGGTGATGGACTATTAGTAAGTAGTAAGGGTTAAAAGTATATCAGAGATTTGAGCTGTTAGCTTTGACCTATAATGTCATTGCTGTTGATTTATGGTCATTAAGTTTCATTTTATGATCGTTTTAGGTTGATTTTATGGTCATTTACGTTCGTAATGCTGCTTTGGCCACGCTCTGTCATTGCTGTTTTTAATGAGGCTCTTTATGTTAGTAATAAAGAATGAAATACATTTTCTTCCTCTTTGTACTTTTATGTTAAAATGATTATCCTACTCAAATGCATGTGACATAAAATAAAACAGAATTAGGTTGAAAGTAATCAAAAAGTAATCATATTACCCCAAAAATGTAATCTCTGAGATTACATTGCTGATTGCATTTTTTTTCAAGTAATTTGTAATCAGTATCTGATTACAATTCACATGTAATCCGCCCAGCCAGGGCCGTTTCTTGGCATAGGCGAAATAGGTGGTCGCCTAGAGTGCCACCTGTTGGGAGGGCACCAAAGAGGCAGTCTCTGCCATACCACCCCCTCTCCCCCCAACGGGGGCACCAATAGGAATCTCACCTAGGGTGCCAGAATGGTCTGAAACAGCCCTGCACCCAGCACTGAATATATAATGTTTTAAAAAATTACTACTGTGCCATTCAAGCTGTAATCATGCCAAATGATGGACAAAGTGTGAAAATATTATTTCATTGTGTTTATTTAGGATACATGAAAGGTTAACTATGAAATGAGCCTTCGCAAGACAAAGGAGTTGGAAATATTATTTCAAAAACATCAAAAACCTAATTTCCATCAGCATCATTTCCACCACTGAACTCTATACAGAATAAAAAATGTGGTGGAAATCAAAATGTTATTGAGATTTAAAAAAAAATGCTTTAACAAAACCTTACTTTCAAGAAGTCCACAGAAGTGCCTGTAGTTGAAGAAATATGTGGCTCATTAGCTCTGTATAATTAAACTGAAATCTAAGGTACAATGTTAGCAATTAGAGTGTTTTGCTTACACAATCAACCATGTGCATACAATTTGCAAAGTCTTTGCCTTGACTTCATTATGTTATATTCAATGGAGATACTGTATATACTTGACCTCCTTTTATCTTCACAGCTAGTTTGTTTATAATTTCAAAAGTTTATAATGAATAAACACACAGAAAATATTCTTGCTTGGTGTCGGTATGCAGGGGACTTTCAAGAGTTGCTCTGAGACGCAGATGCTGAAGATAGAATTCACCATAGACACCAAATCCCCACTGTTACACAGAGCAGCACTTCACACACACTGCTGTTATGCAGACGAGATGCTCTCCCAAAGGCCATGAGCAAGACACACACACACACACACACACACACACACACACACACACACACACACACACACCAAAACAGCCTCTCCTCATTGCAGGAGAAGAGAAACAATGTAATTTCTTTAACAGTGTTATTAAAGGGCTATGTTTGCGCCCGTAACCCGAGACATTTTTACCATTATGTGGGCATAATATTTCAAACCCTAGGCTTGGGATCGATGCCTTTTTCATGCATCGATAATCTGAAAATTTTCCTGATGATTATGGATATATATCGGGATTTCTTTCATCTATAAATAGGGCTGCTCGTTGCACCTGTAGTCATTCAATAATGGTAAATGGTCTGCACTTATATAGCTTTTTAAGCTTTACACTGTGACTCATTCACCCATTCACAAACACACACACACACACACACACACACACACACACACACACACACACACACACACACACACACACACACACACACACACACACACACACACACACACACACACACACACACACACACACACACAATGGCAGCAGAGCTGCTATGCAAGGTGCTAGCCTGCCATTGGGAGCAACTTGGGGTTCAGTGTCTTACCCAAGGACACTTCGGCATGTTGAGTCATGTGGGCCGGGATTTGAACCACAAACCCTGCGATTATTGGCCGACCCACTCTACCAACTGAGCCACAGCCGCCCCAGTCTTTGTCTTTTCAAACATATTTCTCAGCACAACTTTGGTAAAGTGTGAGAGGAAGGGTTCATTAAAGGGGGTCGCACAGGACATGGTGCATTCTAAAATTCGAAACATTTATTTTCAACGAAGGTAGCTGCCGCTCGGTGTCAAAATGATGCCGTTCCACGAAGCACAACGTGCATAGTTTTCCATTAAATTCGACCCACATCATTATCAAAGGACAAAGATTATTTACTCTATCCATCACTGGATGATCTATTGTTTATATGTATCTTTCACAGAGCCTTCACAGTGTATTTTGACGGCTTGAATGAAATACCTATTTAAGGCTACATATAGAGAAATTGCATAATAAACCTCACCATTTCTATTAGTTTAGTTTGCACAGTTACACCAGTTTCAAACACTAACCTGCAAACTCATCAATGTCACTGTTCGTAACTTTGGACTGACATCTGCTACGCTGCATCAGTAGCTTGTCCTCTGTGTGTGACAGGTGCTTTTCCTACTGTCTTCAGTAAATGTTATATCACCCCCTTGTGGTCTCCCAATGCTATTACGCCACACTATTAAACAGAAGGCCAGCTGAGTGAGTTGGAAAGCATACAAATTAGGCTTCTAATTTAAATGTCGGCTAATTTTAATATATCAATGCCTCAAAGATATATTGATAAAAAACACACAGATCAGTAATCGATATATAGATATTTTAGAGCATCCCTAGATGTTAACAATAAAATTAAATGGACATCAACTGTATGCCACAATATGCTTTCTTTGTATGGATAAATCAGTGAGCTCATTCTTCAAAATCAAAACATCTCTTTCTGTGTTTAACAGAAGAAAGTCATACAGGTTTGGACAACAACCATTTTCTACTTTTTGGGTGAACTGTCCATTCAAGAATGAGGAAATTAAACAGTGCACACTTAAAAAGATATTTTCTTGGTATGTAATGTATCTTTAATATTAATTAATTGTAATGTACATTCCGTCAGTATCTGTTATAACAGAATGCAACCCTCTGCGACCCTGTAATTACTAACAAACTCTCTCTCTCACACACACACACACACACACACACACACAGAGAGAAGCAGACTGCACCACTCCCTCTGTGAGTGACAGGTGGAGAGCAGCTGCAGAGCGGGCCGGAGGAGATAACAGCAGATAAAGCCTTTTCACACACACATACACTGGAGCCAACATTTAAAAACCAGAACAAAATAAGGTGAAGGCATCTGAACATACAGCAAACAACAATGCCAGTTCATTAGATTTACAGCTGAAACACACGCAAACACACACACATACACACACACACTCAGCAGGATGATCAGTCAGCATTAGTTCAGCATCATTGAGGGTTGGATGTTGACTGTACCTGCCACTCTGAATGGCTGACCATTGCCAACAGTGTGTGTGTGTGTGTGTGTGTGTGTGTGTGTGTGTGTCTTAATGATTTAACTGGACACAATATAGCCAGTATCTATCATCTGAGGTCCTTGAAACTAGTGCATGTTGGGAGAAAGACAGAGAAACAGAGTGAAAATACACAATACTTTACTAACAAAACATTACCCAAAAGGACAGCATGCCATGGCTTTTTTTGGACATACATCATGGTAATACCATGTAATACTTACATGGTAAGTAGCATGTAATATTATGAATATGAATCATTATATAATCATTCAATACCATGGTCTTACCATCTGATACAACCAATGTACCATGGTACTGCTACAGTAATCTTTTGAAATGAAGTAAAAAAAGAGCTGGATTGGATTATGTAATAATTATGTATGCAGTCCCCATAAAAAAGGAAAAATAAATAAAGGAGTAAAACCAAAATAGAGATTTCTTTAATCCTTTAAGCTCTGAAGGTGTTTTTAAAGATGTCCTGTTTCAGTGGCATGCCCAAAATTAAAGGCTTATATCTCCACACAAACAAGGAGGGTCATCATTGTAAAGATATTATAATGATATAGATTATTATACATTCTGGGACTCTCAGCCTAAGAAACTACTGGAAAAACAATTGAGCTGTTTTTTCTGATTTAAAATTATATATCTCTGGGTGTAAATAAACTGCTTTTGTTTTGTTCCCAATCATGTCAACTGTATCTGAGAACAGATTTTGTACAGATATGATAAAGCAATCAAAAGTTATAACATTACAAAAAGCATTTATCATAGTGTCCAAAAATGTCTCCATGTGTCCAAAAGCCTCTCCAAACACGTACAACATAATAACTGTACATAAGCTATACACTATATATATATATATATATATATATATATATATATATATATATATATATATATATATATATATGTATACAGTATATAACTATACACATGCAAACACAACAATGACTAAATGTTTGCATAGCATACAGACATGATTTTAGTCATGCGATTTCAAAGAATGAGTGACTTTTGGCTCAATGAGTCTGAATCATTGATTCTGCGTTATTTACGTGGCGCCATCTCCTGGTGGTCATGTGTAACATTGTGCTTCGTGTGGATTATCTAATGATCTATGCATTCAATTACCTTGTGTGAGGGCTCGTTTGAAAGACAATCACCTCCTCTAAGTAAGCGTATGTGATATTTCATGTTTCTTGAAATTATAAGCAAAAACATGGCATTTAAGTAACAACAACATAATTGTCAAAGACATACACTTTAGCTATTACTCCCTATGTTTTTTGTTTGTGAGTAAATCAAATAGGCTGGTTGTATTATACTCTTTGAGAGCTTTCCAGCAACATATGACACTATGGCTATTTGCTCAGTTTTTCATCCGTCTTGGTTCCAGAAGTATTTTTCCCATTCATTTTTTCCCCATAGGGATTTCATTAAATCCTTCATAAAAGAGTTGTAAGCCATGAAATAAACCAACCAGCTCCGAGGTGAATTACAGCATTACAAACTTTGATTTTTGAACTATTTGAAAATCAAACAAGAAGACAAAAGGCACTATGCACTAACATCATTAAAGAGGGAATGAACTGCAGTCCTATGAACAACGATCAAATTAAAAACAATGTAAAACTATGCAACTATCTATTTATTTGTTGATTATAAGAATACAACGTATATTTTAAGCTTATTGCAAAATATTCATATGTTAGTTCATCCGATCGCTGCAGAGCTCTTTTGGCGCACTTTGTTGGCCGTAATTCTCTGATTGGTGGATCTATCTAAGCAGGATCATGGGTAGTGTAGTTCTGCACCAGAAATTCCTCTATTAAAACCTATTTTTTTAATAACGGGCTGATGGCTTCAACAGAAGCATATACCATCGATTAACAACATCATAGCTCACAGTAGGCCTGTCTTTAAAGGTTTGAAAGTTACCTGAAAAAATATCTACACCCCTATGGAGAAAACAAATGAGAGTTTTACTTCAGTATCCAGATTGCTCTATTCTCCTACAAAGAAACATATGACACCAAGACGATACTTAATCCCTAAATGAACCATAAATGTTAACAAATGTCTCTCTTCTTACTGACCCGCATCATGTATGATTCACCGCACCTGCCTGTTGCAGGTCACACTCGTCTGTTTGTCATTCCTCGTAAGTAAAGAAAGAGACTCTGGTTGACGTGTGTGTGCGGTCTGGTGTGTGGCAGCTCTTATCTGCTCTGTGTTCAGACAAAAAGACTCTTGCACTTTCAGGCCGCGTGTGTGTGTGTTTGCACTGAAAAGCACACAAACCTTAAGGCATTTTCCAGTACGGCAGGTGTTGCTGGCATGGGCTGACACAGACACACACACTTACACAAACAAAGTCAACAAAACAAGATTACAGTAGGCCACAAACACACATATGGTAACTAGTATCTGCAGCTTATTTTGCCTGAAAATAAGACAAACCATTATTAATTAATTCTTTCTGTCTTCATTAGAAATGTACTTGATATCAAGTGCTATATGTTGAAGCAAAATTACATCAGTGATGCAAAAACCTGAACACACACACACACACACACATACACACACATATATATATATATATATATATATATATATATAATTTAAAATCATCTTATGTGTGTGTGTATGTAAAGTGTTGGCTAGTTTGGAGTGTCTGTTAAATGTGGCACATGTCTATTGTGTTTCGGGACCCTCTGCACAGTCCTGCAGGAGGTTTGCAGACAGCTTTCTAAGAGGGGGGAGACATACAGCTGATCCACACAAAAGACCTGCACCTCCTGTTCACCCGCAGCACACAATAGCCCTGTCCTTATGCTTGTAAATCTATTCACTGATCAGAGCGTACGGCAACACGCCAGTCCGAATGCATTTACAAAACAAGAGACGAAAATCATGAGAAAGATTCCGAGACGTCTGAAGTTTAAAACAGGACAGACAAGAGTGAAAAGACGTTTTAGAGGTTTAGAAATGGACAAATTAGTCATTCAGAGTCAAACTCTCGCCTCAACCAGCCACGTCATTTGAGGTCTA
Source organism: Xyrauchen texanus (assembly GCF_025860055.1). Taxonomy (NCBI): domain Eukaryota; kingdom Metazoa; phylum Chordata; class Actinopteri; order Cypriniformes; family Catostomidae; genus Xyrauchen; species Xyrauchen texanus. Next base: position 3,751,338 of record NC_068303.1, read on the forward strand.
ATTTGTGTCAGTAGCACAAACAGTGCAGTGTGAAGTTTAATATTTAGGGTTAAGGGTTTGTTCAAATTCTTCACCCGAAGCATGAGCAACAGCAATAGTGTTGCAACACACACACACACACACACACACACACACTGCTGTGTTTCCTGAGTTGCTCACTATTCGGGTTGATGAAAGGTTGATGAAAGGTCGAGGGTGGGCGGGGCTGTGTTTCAAGAAGCACAACCACTATTATGCAAATGAGCCTGGCTCCCCCCATCACTGTCAGACTGCTGATGGGGCCAGACCGCCACACACACACACACACACACACACACACTCAGTCACTCTCTCTCGCCCCAAAGTGTTTGGAGAGATTACATCAGACTACCTGATATCTGACATCAAACTGTGTGTGTTCTGTGCTTTGATAAGCATGCAACAGAAGCTGGAATGGATATTGAATTAAAAGGATATGGGCTAAAGACTACTAGCATAATGTGTGTTTGTGTGTGTTTTAATATAGAAAAAATTGCTGACAGATGATTGCTGTCTTCAGAAGTTCTTTAAGAGAAATATGATTTATAAATGACATAGAAACGTTTTAATATTGTCATTTTGAAGTTAATATTTAGGTAACCAGGTAAACCAGTTGTCACTAGAAGTAAGCTCAATTTGATTGTTGACATCATCAAAGGTAAAAAATAGTATTAAATCATATTATAAGTTATTATATTTGAACCCTTTTTCTTTGGTGTAGATTTAACATTTAGGTTAGTCTGTAACAGGGTTGAAAAGGTTACTTTTAAAAATTATTCCACTACAGATTACAGAATACATGCTGTTAAATGTAATTTGTAACATATTCCATTAGATTACTCAAGGTCAGTAACGCAATGTAAATAATCTGGACAACTTTTCAGCACTGATTACTATAAATAAAGTAAGAAAAAAAACATTCACTGAAAAAAGACTAAATATCCTACTCAAGTACATGTATTTTTTTAAGGATCTTTTAAACTGATAAAACAATATTTAAATTCTCATTAAAAATACGATTTTTGCAGTACATGCTCTAATATCAAAGGTCTTACTAGAGAAAAAACGTTATGCTCCAATGTGAGTTTTCTTCATAGAATTCATTATAAAATATGATTAAGTATGTTTGTAGATAAAGGCAAGAAATAGCATTTTAGCTTAGCGTAAAGCTGAATGTTCACATGCAAATGTACACAAGGTTTATTATTTTTGCTGCTCCAAACTTCAAAACCTCACAGAGTGAACACAAAGACATCCGTTTCTGATCACATGTGGATTCTCCTCAAAGAATGAGTAAGAAAATATATTATTTGTAGCTTTCTGTATGATGTTAAAGGCTAAACTGGTTAACATTTCTTGTAAAAAAAAAATACCCTAACCGCATAAAAAACATTGACAAGGCATGAAATCGTGAATTTATTGGATTTATTTTTTATCTGTCAAACCTTTTCTAACAGTTTTTGTGAAGTTGTAGAAACATTATGTAGCTCCTCTATTAAGCTCCCAAGGGAAAGGTACTCGATGACGTCATATCCACCTTTTCACTCACAACAGTATGAACATGTATGAATGTAACACTCGGATCACATCATTTATATGGATGCATGTTTTCAGACAGAATAGTCTAAATATTAAAATAAACAAATGACAATAAATACAAAGTAATCAAAATACTTTTTGAATGTAACTGTATTCTGATAACCGACTATTTAATTTGTAACTGTAGTGGCATAAAGTTACTAATATTCTGTATTTTAAATATACAGAAATTAATCCTGTTACATGTATTCCCTTACTTCCCAACCCTGGTCTGTAAAAACCATGAATACCTTAAATAAAAAAACACAACAGAAGTAAATATGTGTATGTGTGTGTGTGCGTGTATTTATCACTTTGTGGGGACCAAATGTCCCCATAAGGATAGTAAAACCCGAAATGTTTGACCTTGTGGGGACATTTTGTCGGTCCCCATGAGGAAAACAGCTTATAAATCATACTAAATTATGTTTTTTGAAAATTTTGAAATGCAGAAAGTTTTCTGTGAGGGTTAGGTTTAGGGGTAGGGTTAGGTTTAGGGGATAGAATATAAAGTTTGTACAGTATAAAAACCATTATGTCTATGGAAAGTCCCCATAAAACTTGGAAACTCAACATGTGTGTGTGTGTGTGTGTGGGTTTGGGTAGTTTGTGAAGACATTTTGTTAGGTTACAGACTGGTAATTACAAGGGTATTATGCTATAAATGTGGTTTATGAGGACATTTCTAGTGTCCCCATAATTCAAATTGCTTAAAAAAACGATAATAATAAACGGTATTAAAATTGCAGAAAGTTTTTTGTGAGAGTTAGGTTTAGGGGTAGAGTACAGAATCTATCATTCATACAGTATAAAAATCCTTATGTCTATGGAGAGTCCTTACCAACACAAATAAGTAAATGTGTGTGTGTGTGTGTGTGTGTGTCCTTTTCACCAATTCAGTTTCAGCTGCTGTGTAATGAATGCAAGGAACCTCTCCTCTACTGGAGCAACAAAGCACTTATCACTCATTTACTGTAGAGAGAAAGAAAGAAAGAAAGAATGAAAGAAAAATAATACAATTAATATAGAATGTGCAGTCAGAGTGTGGCTCATCCAATCAGAATTCAGAGTCTAAGAACTCTCCGTTTATGATGGAACATTGTTTACTGTTTCGGGTTGTGTAAGTTACTCAAAAAGGAATCCACTACAGACTATTCATTAATTATCTTACAATGTAATCAGATTACTTCACTGGCTACTTCATCTAAAAGTAATCACATTACTAATTATTCTATATTTAAGTTACTTTCTAAATCACTTTTGCTTTTTTGGTTTTCCACTCAAATTTAAATTGTCTATATTTCCTCCTCACACCCTTCAGCTGTCACAGGAATGCTAACAGATGTACATATGAATTCATATTTTAAATTATACATACAGTATTATACATATTACTTTAATTGCAAGTAATGTACCTAAAAGTAATTACTTAAATTGAAAGTAAGTAACTGTAACCTGATCACAAGAATTTAAATTGTAATGTATTAGATTACTTTCCTGACTAAAAAGTTATTCGATTACAGTAATGGATTACTTTGTAAATGGACACAACCAACACTAGTTTTGAGAATGTCACTTTTCGACTTGCAATCTGTAAAAACTATGAATCGTCTGAAAAAAAGATATTTTGAGGGAGATATGAGCTGTTGATATCAATACAATGCAAATCAATGGGGTCCAGAATTTTCAAGCTCCAAAAATGACATAAAGGTAGCAATAATCCATACAGCTCGAGAAGTTTAATCCATGCCTTCTGAAGTGATATGATCGGTTTTGGGTGAGAAACAGACCAAAAAATATCTCCTTTTTCACTATAAATCTTGACATTGCAGTCTCTAAGGTGCTTCAGAAGACATGGATTACACCTTTATTTGACCTTTCTGCCATTTTTGGAGCTTGAAAGTTTTGGACCACATTGACTTGCATTGTGATGACAAAAACACATTATATATCCTAAAATCTTCTTTTTTGTTACACAGAAGAAAAAAAATAGTACAAGTATGAGACGGCACAGGAGTAAATAAAGTAGAGAATTATCATTTTTGGGAGAAATGTCCTTTTAAGTCTTGTTTACAGAGAAATAAAACAGCATTTTGTGAGGTCTGTACAAAGGGGACATTTCTTTACTCGCTTTCCTTTTCAATTCAGTTTTATTTTTCTTACACCAATTCTCATTTTCTAGCAGTGTAACATATGTTGACTGACCTTGTCTGATTGTGTCTGATATCCTGATGACCGAAGCACATGAATAGCCTGCAGAGCTGCAGGGTACAGTGAGTGTGTGTGTGTGTGTGTGTGTGTGTGTGTGTGTGTGTGTGTGTGTGTGTGTGTGTGTGCGTCCTGATGCTCTGTCTGGCCTCTGGGCTGCATCTATTCTTGGTCGAGTTGTGCTTGTGTTGCCAGGGCTGGGAGCTGGTGCCCGGGCGCAGAGTGGGTAACAGCAGCGGTGGGCTGTCTGGCATACAGGGAGCAGGGCAGTGGCTGTAAGCTGGCACGTGCCGCCACAGCAGGGAGCAACAGAACCGTGACAAATCACTGAAAGGGTCCAATTCAAGCGTGCAACACCATGCACCTGAGGACACTGTCAGAACTGCCTCACACATAAATACACACAGCAGAATTCCAGCAATATGAGCACACATGGTACAGAAATGCATCCTATTCAAAACACACACAAAACAAGATGCAATCACTCTATAAAATCAAAAATCTGCATTCAAAGAAAAACAGATTCACAATGGATCTTCTACCTAAATCAATTTCATTTTCAAAAATGCACTGCATTTAGTTGGGACTGTGGAAGTGTATCACTATCCACGCTGCCATAGCAACAAGGACTATGTCACAAGGGGTAATTTCCTGAGTACCGTGGTATTCAGCACAGATCATATTGTGAGTAAAGCTGAAAGGCTCTTACATTCACAAAAACGCAATGCTCATTGTAGATTGTGTCTTTGTTTTGGTTTTTATATATTTATTATGTATTTGAAGTATAATAACTATATGACTGACATGTGGTACAACAGATTGAAAACAACATCAGAGCTATGATTAGAGAACGTTCATTGCTGATGTGCTTTTTTTACATTTTATTTTGTCATGTCTAATTAAAAACAAAACCGTAATAAGAAATACAAATTTGTAGTTTTTTAGGACCATGGTATCCTTTGAAGTACCTTGATTACCATCTAATACCATTCATATACCAGGGTAGCACCACAAATTTGTGAGGGGCCATTGGTTGAGCCAGGGTTGTTGTATCTAGCTGGATGGCCGCTCAAAAGAAAAACACCACCAGAGGAATGTTACAAGTGTCTCAGTGTTTACACTTTTCATGGGAAATCAACCTTTCTGCATATTAACCTCCAGAGACCCCTCGTCCACATGCGTGGACATTACATTTTGACTTTGCTATATGTAACGCATAATTAAAATAAATAAAATCCAACTGAATGCCATTCACAAGACTCTAGACTGACATTTAAGGGTTAAACTTCTGCTGAACCGAGTCACGTGACACAACAACATGACGGCGATTACTTTGAAGCACTTCTACGGACACAGCACCAACAAAAGTGCCTCTGCTAAGAAATCTCTTTATGTTTTTTCATTGAAACCTGTTTGGTTGTAAAGAGACGCGTCTCTAGTTTCGTTTGATATGCTGCTTCAAAACATCTGTTCATTTTTCACTCGTTAGTGCCCCAATAAACATGATGTCCACATATGGGGAAACTCATACCGTATTTCCTCAAAAGTAGAAAAACTTGATTTATTTTGAATAACTTTAAAATCTAACACATCTGTGGGTCACTTTGCTTCATTTTAATTTGCATTTTGTTATATTTTATTTTGTTATCTCTGTGCAATACATGTCTATTCATTAACATTAGTACATGCATTCCTATATATTTACTGTGCATTTTCACATTGAGAATCAATGGATATCAACCAAAAGCTTGAAAATATTGCTTTCAGGGGCTTTATATGGACTTAGGATGAAAATAAGGTGCATTTCAAACTGTTCTGAGATCAGTGCAGACAGACAGCACACTGGAGGTTAAGTCATTCACTAAATAGGGAGCAAGGGAGCATCCTATATCACTCTATGCAGTTCAGTGCATTCACTCCTAAAATCTGGCCAAAAGTTGAGTTTCAGGCTGCAGATGATGTTTGGATCACTCAACATGTTTGACACACATGTGACGATGATAATCAGTATATAGATTCACCATTTATAATGTATCATTTTATTTGAAAATGGTTGGCTGTGATTGGATGATGCTGGTCGTTACTATGTATCAGAATTATTTATGCTAATTTCTGATGTGATCTCTGTAACGCCTCAAAAACATGATCAACCAACACTTCTAGAAACACAGTAAACAATTTGATTAAAAGAAACTGACTTTATAGCTTGGTATTATTTAAAACTTCACAACTTAGTCCCACTGTCCACTTTTCTTTAGTAAAATTGGGTTTAAAAAAATGTGTTTTCACACTTGGGTCACTGGTTAAACTGGGATAGGAGAAAGTATTAAGACATAAAGAAAATTAAACACATCCGCTTTAAAGATAGTTAACCTGTTGAGACGTTTCTGGCTACCTACCTAAATAATAACATGCGGTTTGAGTTCATATACTTTATGTTTTACATTTATCTATGTTATATACCTGCACTACAGGACATCTATGTCATTATAGTTGTTTTTTTATGAAATTCACGAAAATTCCCACCACAATGTCAAATTTGAGCACATCTAAAATTCTGTATTATGTTTAATGGAACCCTGTGGTGGAAATTAAGCTTATAGAAATTACATTTTTTTATGATTATTAATACAAATGGCAAACCCTTACTGCTGTCTTATTTCATAGCTAAAATTATACGTATCCTAAATACACACAATTAAATAATATTTCACACTTTTGTCATTATTTGGCAAAATTACAGCTCGGTGTGACTGATGCCCAATAAAAAACTCTGCTCACAAGTGATATTTACCTTGAGTTTTCTTTGCTTTCTTCAAACATCACTTGTCTATTTAATCTCAAACATACTCTTCACAGACACTATTGTTGACTTAATAAGTACACTAACTTTTGAAGAAACTTTATTAGACGCTAAATAGTTTGGAGTGGTGAAAACAACACCACAACTGTGGGACAGTCATAGTTTTCACACAATAAATAAAGATATACACACACACACACACACACACACACACAAACATTTTTATTTATACCTTTGTAGCACACCTAGTGTTTTCTCTTTTTTACTTTCTTACTTTTATAATGGATTTTCATAGTAAAATATTGAAAGTTTGGGTCTGCATGGGGGAAAACAACAGTAAATTCTATACATAAAATTAATTAGAAAAGTACCAAATGAAATGACATGTAATCGAAATGTAACCGAGTACCAAGTTTTTTTACCACCCCATTAAAGCAAGAGTGCATGTACATACAACCATTTGTGTGCATCTCCCAGTTTTGATTATTACTCATCTAGTCCTTTACTGTTCTAAAAAATAAAACTTTATCAAATATTTTGAGACAAAAACTTGTTGCATGGTCCAAGCCAGTGGATTACATTTTAAGAACAGTGCATTTGGTATTTATACACCACTAATGAATAAGCCATATGAGCAGGAGAAGATTAATCTTACTACAGTCTAGTGACCCCCATCTGAACATCTGTTCATCATTAGTTCCTTGAGTGAAATTTATTTAGCACAGCATGCGTTTCACAGTACCATGGACAGCGCAAATCAATTGCATCCATTTAGAGTTACTATTTAACATTTAATTTTAGCGAAGGAGAGCCCTGCTTTGAATTCATTGTTCACTTCATATTGTTTGTCCTTTTTGAGATGGATGACACCCGTTCCAGGGGTCACAAGGGTCAGCAACGGTCTACACTGAAATTCAATGTGGTCCAGAGTGGGTGTGATGACTAGATAGAAGACACAAGCAAAAAAGCAGAAGGGAAAATGGAACAACAAGGTTGCTCCACAACTAACCTATTGTAAATCCGTGACGGATTCAGAATGCCGACATTCTAGACAGAAAGACGCAGCTACTGACAATTACAACAAATTCGAGTGTAAGAACAAACAAGGTCAGGGGTCAGCCAAACAGGCTTCAAAGAAGGAGTAAGAAACAAACACACCAAGTCCTACATGCAATCATATACACAGTCCTGAATAGTCGCATGTGGAAAAGTGGTGGCTGCCTTCACAAGTTATCCTACTTTAGATGAGGTCAGTTAATTAACCTCAAAAGATCAAGCAGAACTTCCCTGGCACTCCACAACTGGGCCAACCTGAATCCCAGAGGATAATTGCCTCGTTGACATTCAGCCAATCAGAAAAACCAAGCCTGTGAGAATTCCATCCATACGGACGTGCCACGCGTTCTGCCAGTCGCAAGATTTGCTCCTCCGAGTCATTTAAGCCACGCTGAAAGATTCCAATTAACCTCATCAGCTCATGCTTCTTAACAACGTGCTAAAAGCGGCAAGTAAATGCTCCGCTGCCGTGATGAGGATGGAATCAGAGCCTGCTGATCCAATCTCATCTCCAGTTCTCAAAATAAGCAGACTAATTAAATTTCCATATGCATTTCAGCGCTCGTATAGATCAGTTTACCACTAGCACTGTGAGGCAGCTTGATTATGCAGCAAACATTTTTTTCTTGGAAGAAGTCCATGTTGCATCAGTATGATGGCAAGTGTGTCGAGGAAAATGAATGCTGTTAAAGTAATTATGCTTGTAAGTAATCACATTTGAGCTAAATAGATATGACATGCACACCGCATTAGTCAGGGAAAGACGCATGGTGCATGTATCTTAAAAACATGAAACCTTGTTTGAACCGTATGAGTCATTGGAATTCATTTAAGAAATTATGCAATCGCAGATATGCATGCTTGGCAAAACACATTGGCAACGTGCGGCCTGGTTGAATATGCTTAACGTGCATGCTCGCGTTCATTGTTGGGGAAGCTACTTTGAAACTGCAGCTGTCCTCTTTTTTTTTTTATCCCCTTTTCCTCCCAGTTTGGAAGGCCCAATCCCCACTAATTAGTAGGTCCTCATGGTGGCGTGGTTACTCACCTCAATCTGCGTGGTGGAGGACAAATCTCAGTTGCCTCCGCTTCTGAAACCGTCAATCCGCGCATCTTATTATGTGGCTCGTTGTGTATGACATCGTGGAGGCTGTGTGGAGGCTCATGCTAGTCAAACATCCCACGATCCATGCACAACTTACCATGTGCCCCATTGAGAGCTAGAACCACTAAACGCAACCATGAGGAGGTTACCCCATGTGACTCTACCCTCCCTTGCAACTGGACCAATTTGGTTGCTTAGGAGACCTGGCTGGAGTCACTCAGCATGACCTGAATTCGAACTCGTGACTCCAGGGATGGTAGTCAGCGTCAATACTCGCTGAGCTACCCAGGCCCTTCTCAAGCTACAAGCTTCTCATCGTTTAAAGTAGTTAAAATACAGTCAAACTACTCTTTTAAAAAGAGGTGAGGGTGATCTCAGAGCTCAAGCCCAGTCCTGTGCTCGAGCCCCTCAGCAATGGACAGCACACCAAATATGTTGGGTTAGGATAAGTCAGGTTAATGTGCTCCAGGACTATATGTAACAGAGAACTCATGAAATTATGCCAACATAATTTGGTACATATAGTCCTAGATCCATTAACCTAACCAAACCTAACCCAAAGTATTTGTCCGTGCAGTCCATTGCGGAGGGGGCACTACTATTGCCTTAATGAAGCAGAAACAGAAGCAGACAAACTGGTTAATCCGAATGTCTGCTAGCTGCCTTTGAGACGTCACACAGGTTGCATAAATTACAACACATAGAGATTGTATCACCAAGATATCACATAGAGGCTGTTTAAGGTCAAACTTGATTGAGGGACTATTGAGAGCATCCTGAGCAGCTGCATTACTGACTGGTTTGGGACTTGCACCATTTTGGACTGCAAAGCCCTGCAGAGGATAGTGAGGACATCTGAGAAGATCATAGGGGTCTCTCTTCCCTCCATCTAAGACATTTACAAAAAACACTGCATCCGCAAAGCAACCAGCATTGCGGACGACCCCACACACCCCTCACACAAACACTTCATCCTCCTGCCGTCTGGCAAGAGGTAATGAAGCATTCGGGCCCTCACGGCCAGACTGTGTAACAGCTTCTTCCCCCAAGCCATCAGACTCCTCAATATTCAGAGACTGGAGTTGCACTTTAATTATTATCCCTTTATACCTGGCTGCTACCTCAATAACTGCTATGTGCATAGAACACTCATAGTATGTTATGTTTACATTTGGCATTTTTAGAAACTGTCATCTTTTTGCACTACTGTTACTCTCACTGTGCCTATTGTCCTGTTATTTTTACAGATATAATAACAGTTCCCACCAAAAACCATGGTTATTAAAGTCATGATTACAACAGTATTACTATATTAAAACTATGGTTAATATGGTTGTTATTAAAACTATGCCAAACTATTTTTTTAGAGTTAAACAAATAAGGTGACAACATTAAAGTAAACATAAATGTGTGCTCGATACCTTCTAATAAAACTAGAAAACAGACCATTTTATTTAACTCAGTCGAAATATAGTGCTAAACAGCAGCAATAAACTAAATATTTAAGTCCTCATGTGTGGCTCAAGCAGGGCTCCCAACACTAAATATAATTAAATAGTTCATTTTAACTGGTTCATTGACATGAACTGTCCGAAAGAACCAATTCACTTTAACGTTTATGAGAGAGGGAGGACGGTTTAGGTGAGCACATTTGATTACTTAATTTGCTTTTGCTGCGTTTGCAATAAAATGTGACTGTAACAGGTAAGGGACGGGCAAGGAGGCGGGAACCGGATGAAGAGTCAACATAAAGGTTTAATGATATAAATAAAATGAAAACAACATAAAACACAAGACGAACACAGACAAACATGCGGCTCTCTCTCTCGTACTGGCGCCTCCGGCTGGTCTTTATCCCCCTCCCCAATTAGCCCAATTCAGGTCTGGCCATGTGTCCAAGTCCTACCAAAGCTAAATCAATATTCAGTGTGACCAACTTTGCATTTAAAACAGCACCAATTCTCCTAGATACACCTGGACATTGTTTTTCTTGGTTGTTGGCAGATAGGATGTTCCAAGCTTCTTGGCGAATTCTCCACAGTTCTTCTGTGATGACATGATGTTCAGTGGGGGGCTCTTTGAGGGCCATAATATCTGTTGCAGGGCTCCCTGTTCTTCTATTTTATATTTGAAACACTAAAGCTGAAGATATAAATAACCATCTTAAGACAAATGCTTTGGTTAAACATCTTATGTGCTTGAGACTTATGCACAGTACTGTAAGTCTTGAGTGAGTGCTTTGAAAATGGTTTAAATGTGTTGCAGTGAATAAAAAGAAGTTTCTCAGCATGCTGGTTAGGCTTCGCCTTTGCCTTATTAGCATGCTTCATTGTAATTTGCAATGAGGTGCACCCGAATTCTGGTGGATCCTGGAGCTACTATATTAGACTAGTTGTCATTACCGTTTCAGAGATGTCACCAGAGGCAAGCTGTGGGCGAGGATTGTCCCACGACCTCACGGCTATTCTTGTGCGATGCACAGCAAAGTCTTTATGCTGTGGCACCGGAGCCATATAATTAACACAGGGAGAAGAAAGCGTTAAGGTTAGAAGAAAGGTTAATTGAGCCTATAGGGCACTCTCTTACAGTAAGGACTGATCCCATTTCCAAGAACAATGAATCTGCATGTGGGTTTCAGGGTTGCATTGGTAGCTGCTTTTTAGGGATTAGTTATTTTGGAGATGAAATAGAAGGTTGTATCCACACTTGGTTTGATTGCTTGGTCTGAACCCGAGTCCAATTCCATGCCCTCCCTACAGCCCCACAGTTTTCTGTGTTTCCTGTTTCACACTGTATTTTTTAGTTACGAACCACGGACGGCATGCTTGCAAGTGCCACCGTGAGCACAAGCGGAAGCTGTTTACCACGACTCTGGAGGAGAAGATTCTTTTTATTCACAGTTTTTTTTTTGATGCTTTGCTTTTACTAAAATTTACCGTGCACAGAATGGCACTTGCGTCTGCCGTGGATGCATTGCAAGAGATTTGTAAAATGCAAACTTCTCTCCAAAAAGCAATTTCAGAGGAGACAAGCAGCAATGAGAAATTGAATGACTAATATGTTCAGACTGACCTCATGAAAATTACGTGACTGTTGCAACAATTTAGCAAAATGATATTACGCGGTTCATTATTCGTATCGCAGCAGTTCTGAGATGAAACGTCCACTCTGTGCCGCTAAAAGTGAGTTAAATGTTCTCCCAAACAGATTCGGCTTTAAGGTTATCAAGTTTGAAGTCAACAAAGCCAACCTCCCTACCCTAAACCTCAAACCTTAAACCTAAACGATAGTGTCATAAAAAGCAAATGTGAGATGAAAAACGCAATTTCTGAAGTAACCACGTCATTTTGTGGTGCTTCTATGACACTTTCAGCTCGCATGTTGACTCGCGTGCTCTTCAGGACTCTTACCCGGTCCTTTGCATCGCAAGTGCTACGCTCTATCAGTCGAGCTACCATGCAATTTGATCACACTTGAGCAAGCATGTAAATGTAGTAGGTTATGTAATACAAATGTTAAAATGTATTGCCTTACAAGTAGGGCTGCACAATTAATCGAAATAAAATCGAAACCGCGATATGACCTTTGCGATTATTAAATTGCAAAGGCTGCGATTTAATTAAATAAATAGTCTGCTCCCTTCAAAGTTTATTTGCGCTGCTCAGTCGAGTCTATATTAAATTAGCGCATTGTTACAGTGTTTTCAGAGCGGTTCTGTGCTCCACAACTCCCTCTCATGCTTAGAGTAACTGAAATGCTCTTGAGTTCGGTTCCGTTTGCTTACGTGCGCTAAACGCATTATTTACACTAAACTGGCGCGGCCTGCGTGAAGCGTTTTTTATTATTATCTGCGGTAGCAGCATCTCAGTCTCCGCAAGGCACAGGTATCATAATAATAACGCAGAATACAAGATGGGGAATAATTCAAACATCTTTATTTAATGATTGCTGAGCAAACAGCATTAACAGTAACACATGTAGAGTCCAGCAACATACGCTCTTCATTCTCCTGTCATTTGTTTACCTCTCACGAGAGAGCGTGTCGCCCTTTTTACACTCCCCGAGGAAACAAGTGAAAGCGGAACTAATATTACCAACATCCAACAAAATGAAAAGGAAGGAACATACATATAATAAATCTATATCAAATATTTAGTTACTATAATATAATGCATTGCTAAGTTAAATATAATAAAATAATGAATACAAATAATTAAATGAAATGGTGACAAAATAACCAAAATGTTCACTTTAAATTTAATTACACCAATGGGTTATGAGTTCAACTTCAGTTTGAAGTTCTATCTTATATACAGTAAAGAATAGTTTGTATAAGCCTACTAGTTTTTAAGGCCTAGAATAAAGAGTAACATTTATATGTTGTGTATACTGAATTATTCAATCAACCAACATTATTTTTGATAGCAAAAACTAGGCAACAACTATGGTTTTACCAACAGGGAAATTTAGTTAACAGTGGCATTGTGCAGAAAGCTTACATAAAACCAGTTTTGACAGAGCTGCTGATAAAAAGTGAAATGGTCAGCATCGATTGGAGATCAGTATCAGATGTTAAAATCCTGATTGAAGCATCCCTAATATTCAATTTGACTGTTTAAAAAACTAATGTTGATGATTAGTGGGCTGAGATCCTATCACAAAATGGACAAAAACACATACACGGTGGATGGTAACATTTGAATATGAAGAAGACTTTGTTTCACTGTTTATATATTTATTTGTTTGTGGTTGAACTGAAAAAAGATCTTTTAAGAGGGCTCAAATGTGAAAACCCCAGTAGCCTTTTTGCAGTTGAACATGTGGAAAACATTACCATCATAATCGCAGTTCAAATCGCAATCGCAATATTTTTCGAAATAATCGCAATATGACTTTTTGTCCAAATCGTGCAGCCTTACTTACAAGGCATGCACTATAGTAAATGTTTTTGAATGTCCTAAAATAGCATTGTGTGAGAAACAGAGCAAAAAGTATTTTTTACGAACTGATAATCTGCATTTTTACTCATTATTTGTGTGAAAATTAATGATAGTCATTGACTACAAAAAGACTAAAATGTCACATAATTTAGGCAATGAAAATAACATTTTAACTGACAATAATGTGCAAAATGGCACAAACGTGTCAAATGGTACATATAAAACTTGAATTAAATATTCAAACATTTCGAAAAATTATAAGATATTTATTAAATGTGTATCAAGTCACTGTATTGTTAATTCTTCATGCTTTAGAAACATCTAGCTTTAATTTTCTTAATTATTTCAATCAATCGTTATTATTTTCCTTTTCGTCATATTTTCGCTGAGAGTGTAATAATTTAATTATCGTCATGATGTCTTTTTTCTCGTCTTGGTTATTGTTGACGAAATTCAAAAACCCTTCATCAACTAAACTTTTCATCAGTAATTTCATTGACGGGATTAACTCTATCACACCAACCACACAAACAGATTTGAGTCTGCACCAAAAGCTCTAGTGTGAAAGTGTTCAGAGGCAAAATATGTCACCTTTATGTTGAGTTGGGCATCTAGCCTTGATGTCAGTTAATGTAGAGGTGTGTCTGTGATGTCACTAGTCCAAGCCTGTCACTAAAAGCTCTGGGGACCGTCTCTCTCACGGCACCAAATTGTCCCACAACGGCCCAACAGGTCACAGTGATTCAGCAGATGAGCACATATTGACCTGCAGATGGTGAACACACACACACACACACACACACACACACACACACACACACACACACACACACAGAATTATTCCAACATTGGAGGGGGGGGTGTAAAACAAAATTTTACTTCACAATAATGAATTGATACTAATCACCTCACAACATTTTTCAACTAACACTGACGTGTTGATGCTATATGCTAATTCAATGGCACAGATGAAAATAAAGCACAATGTTAAGCAATAAGAATCGCATTAATATCGTATCACAACCCAAATATCGTTATACTATCATATCATAAGGTCTCTGCTGATTCACACCCCTAGTTGCCATGGTGTCTGCTCGTTAGTCACATCAATACCATATTCTCACCACTTTGGCCCTGGCACCACAAACCCTTCTCGGTTTTCTAATTCCTAGAGCTTTCGTAAATAAATAACAACAACAAACAGCAACAAGAGTGCTATACCCAGTGGGGTTTGGTGTGACATATGGGAGCTCCCTGCTTTGGCCACACCGAGCGACATGGACACAGATGGCAGCTCTCAACATGGCCTCTCTCTCTGTCTCGCTCTGAAAGCCCTCTTCGCTGTGTATTCAAATGAGTACGCTTGCACTGACAACTGCTACCCTTCTACCACATTTCCAATTGTTGACTGCTGTCAGAGGCTCAGATGGGTTAAACACAATGCTAAACATAATGCACAATTAGACGAACAGTTTTGAGTGTAGTGCTGCGTTAAACACACAAATCGTAACAAGTTTGAGAGGACAGAGGCGAAGCTGAGTCACATCTCTCCACTGGCTTTGATTGGTTGATTGGCATTGGTTAACCGGTAAAAGCGTTTCTTTATAGAGATTGGGGTCATTGCTCTACAATTAATCTTTGACGGAGATCTCCTGAGTACCATCAAGAAGCCAGACTCCTGGAACTCATGGATTCAGATGGATGTCCAATGCATTCACAGTGTAACACAAGCAATATATCATAAACTCATAGCTCTGAAAATAACTTCACAACTTGTTTCGTAGGTGTAAAGTTCAAATAATCCAGGTATTAATGTTATTTTAGCATGGATTTACATCGTTTAGCATAGAGACAAAAACATTGCTGTCTAGAAACAATTGAGATGTTTCATGGGTGATTTTCTTTCCTAAAGGCACAGCTGGAGACATATTGGTATTTTCAACGATTTACAGTATAAGTGCATTTTAATGAGTACAAGGAGTGTCTCACTCTCAAATAAGTTTTAGAGTCATGAAGCTTGTAAATAGATGGAGCCAATTTCTCACTCTCTCAAAATCCATTCCAGACCTCCACTTCCAGTGCATTAAACAATTCGGCAGTCTTCTCTCCCTCCTTCCGTCTGCCCTCATCCCTCATTCCTCCTTGGGATTGTGGAGGATGGGGGGTGGGGTTCTGGAAAGAAAGAAAATGGACTTCTGTTTCAGCAACAGCGTCTTTCTTTGCTCTAATCCTCTCGCCCCAAGCCGCACAGTGCAGTCAAGCGCGCTGTTACATGGCAACAATTAGGGAGAGCCAAATCTCAGCACCTGGTTCTCCCCAATCTACGGCAGCTGACTGTACACACACACACACACACA
The DNA here is from genome assembly GCF_025860055.1 of Xyrauchen texanus. Lineage (NCBI taxonomy): Eukaryota > Metazoa > Chordata > Actinopteri > Cypriniformes > Catostomidae > Xyrauchen > Xyrauchen texanus. The sequence goes on from NC_068303.1 coordinate 3,767,403, forward strand.
CACACACACACACAGCCAGGTGGCACTTCTTCAATTACATTAGCTGGCCACTCTAGGGTTAATAAAGGCCGCGGCCCCCTCCTTGATCGGCCAGCCACCCAGTCTTTTCACCCCTTACTACAGACACTATGTATTCTTTACAGGCCCAGAAACAATGTTCTTTAAACCCAGTTAAGTGGCGGGACCAAATGTTTAAGGGGCATCTATGATTTCCTCAGGTCTATTTGTGGCATCATAATGGTATATTATAATAACAATAGTTCTGACTGGATTCTTGGGTGTTTCTAAAGTGTTCTGTGTTCTTGCTAGTTGTTTGCTGGGTGGTTGCTAAGGTGTTTTGAATGGTTTCCAGGGTGTTCTTTGTGTTTTCTGGAGTGTTGCTGTTTAGTTGCTAAGATGTTCTAAATGGTTTCCAGGGTGTTCTCTGTCTGTTTGCTGGAGTGTTGCTGTTTGGTTGCTAAGATGTTCTGAGTGGTTTCTAGGGTGTTTTGCTTGCTTGCGATTGTTTTGCTGGGCGGTTGCTAAGTTGTTCTTAGTGGTTTCTAGGGTGTTTCTAGAGTGTTATGTGTGCTTGCTAGTTTTTTGCTGCATGGTTGTTAAAGGGTTTTGAATGGTTTCTTATTCAGTGTTTTTGCTAGAGTGTTGCTGGTTGGTTGCTAAGATGTTCTAAATGGTTTCCAGTGTGTTCTGTGTGTTTTCTGGAGTGTTGTTAATTGGTTTCTAAGGTGTTCTGAGTGGTTTCTACAGTGTTTCTAGAGTCTTCTATGTGCTTGGATGTTTTTGCTGGGTGGTTGCTAAGGTGTTTTGAATGGTTTCTAGGCTGTTTCTAGGGTGTTCAGGGTGTTTGCTAGAGTTTTGCTGGTTTGATGCTAAGATGTTCTAAATTATTTACATGGTGTTCTCTGTTTGTTTGCTGGAGTGTTGCTGTTTGGTTGCTAAGATGTTCTGGGTGGTTTCCAGGGCATTTCAAGGGTGTTCTGCTTGCTTGCTAGTGTTTTGATGGGTGGTTTCTAAGGTATAATGAGCAGTTTCCAGGGCGTTTCTGTGGTGTTCTGGGTGTTTTCTAGAGTATTGCTGGGTGGTTGCTAAGGTGTACTGAGTGGTTTCCAGGGTGTTTCTATGGTGTTCTGGGTGTTTTCTAGAGTATTGCTGAGTGGTTTCCAGGGCGTTTCTATGGTGTTCTGGGTGTTTTCCAGAGTATTGCTTGGTGGTTGCTAAGGTGTACTGAGTAGTTTCCAGGGTGTTTCTATGGTGTTCTGGGTGTTTTCAAGAGTGTTGTTGGGTGATTGTGGATATTTTACTTTAAAAAGTATATAGATTTTAAATGTATAGTATACCCACCTCTTCAGTCCCTACTAGACCACTGGTTGTGAGGGTGTTCTGGGTGGTTGCTAGGGTGTTGCTAATAGGGTGGTTTCCATGGCAAGGGTGTTTGCTAGGGTGTTCTCTTGTCTTTCGTTTCTTCCTTGTTTTATTTGAGTAATTTTACATTATAATGCAAGCCAAGTGAACAGTGCTTATTACAATAACAATACCTGTAGAATTATAAGCTCAGGTCATGATCAACAGTCATTTGTGAAGACAAATTATAAGATCATCTGAAATAGCCACGGCTTGAGCTGAATACTATCAGCCATCAGAACGCCTGCTGCTTTGTGTCGCCGTAAGACGCTACAGAAACAATGAATGAGTAAACAGACACAGAGAAAGATTAATTGAGCAAACAAAGCTCTCCCGAACGTTCATTAATTCAGATGGAGACGCAAATTAACAAAAAAGCATGGCCAATCCTTCTTTCTGCCGGGCTGATGATATTCCACATTTGTCAAGCGCCGATGGAACTTTAATGGTTTACACAGGCTGTGCGCTCCATTAGACACATGATTCATTTCATCACATGCATTTCTACATCCTCTCTGCTCTCCCCTGCACACACAAACACACACATGCTGAAGATGCCCCATTTAACACATCAAAGCTTGGGGACTGAAAGCTGCGTGCTGGAGATGCAGCATCACTGTAATCCTCTTTACTCAGCCACGTGTGGAGAGAGAGAGACAGAGAGAGAAAGAGAGACAACAAATTGCACTCAAAGTAAACAGGCTTAGATGCAAGAGGTGAGGTGAGCTGTCACACAAACACAGAAGCCTCAGAACTATGTAAAGAGGCATAATGCTATTTATGTTGCCCTTGTGTTGTGTTCCTGTCATTTTTTTTTTTTTTTTTTACTTTATCCAATTAGAATAAAATTCCTAGACTTTGTTCAAAATTTGGAGCATTTTCTTTCCATTTATTTGGTTTTATTTATTTTACTTTGTTACACTTGTTGTGTTCCCAGTCAAAAATGACCGGCCATTGGAAATGAATGGATTAGACTACAAAAACAGAAATATTAAGTGTTCAGGAGCATCGCAATTCTAATAAGCACATATGTGGTTGTGTGTTTGCACACATAAAGTTCTCAAACATGTGCACACACACACACACACACACACACACACACACACAACACACACATAATGTGTGTTGAGAGCCATTTTGTGCATCGTCTTTCCATGTGCATATTTCATAATATTCATCATATTATGTTGTGTTTGAGCCTGCTGTAAGTTATGATATGTCATTGTCTATGTTATATGTATGTTTCAGGAAGTAATAAGGAAAAAATTGACAAAAGACACTCCTGTTTATTAACATTTATGTGTGTCTGTGGGCACTTCATACACCATTTTATACATGGCCTTTGAGCGAAAACAAATTTGATCATTGCATTCTACAAATTGAGACCATTTCAATGATATACTGTATAACACAACGCTATCTTATCTTTTTTATGTTTTTACCAACTCTGAATATAGATGTTGTGATAACAACTTTGCAAATGATGAGAGCAAAAGTTACGAAACAGTTCTTACTTGTCAGCAAATTGAAAAAACATTATTTAAAAATTGGTAGAATCAGCTAAATGCACTCTTAAAACCACATTCTAAGCTTAAAAATGACACTTATTTGTTCAGATCAAGCAAGTGGTTTTTCATTTATTATGTAATTATATATATATATATATATTAGGGCTGTCGATTCAACGCATCAATTCAGTGCGATTAATTTGACTAAAAATTACGCGTAAAAAAAATTTACGCAATGCCCGCACTGATATGGAAGATTCCTGAGAAATGCAAGCTTGTAGTACCACCTGTTTACTCCAGAGGGCAGTAAGTGAAACTTCAGCTGTGTGGCAATGCCCTACTTATACAGTGAAGAAAAAAACCTTGAACAGCAGAACAACACAAACATGTGTTACGTTCTTGCGTTCAAAACACTTGATGGAGCGCAAATCCGAACTAAGGGATCTCAATATGTGTTCTAAGTATTAAACTATATTTAACTTGACACAGTGACCTAAAAATGTTATGCTTATGATGCAACACCCGAGACGCTAAACAATCATGACTGATGCTTGTTGAAATTGACGTGTCCTTAAACAAGCCCTCATAATAAATCTCCAACTGATTGACAAATTCTCTTGTGTAATGGATTGCTGTGAACTGTATGAAAATGATTGACTTATGATCAATAATATGGTAGTAAACAATACATTGTATTCTAAAGCCGCTTTTGTATTGTCTTATTAATGATTAACTCTTCTGCCACAAGAATGTAATGCATTTTAATTATCTGAATATTTTTTTATTTTATATATATATATATATATATATATATATATATATATATATATATATATATATATATATATACATAAAATATTTAAAGATAACTATGTGTCATTATTTAATCATTATATATTGAATTATATTTATATGAGGGGCTTTCATAGCAAATATTTGTATATGCGATTAATCGCGATTAATTAATCGAGACACCATGTAATAAATTCGATTAAAAATTTTAATCGATTGACAGCCATAATATATATATATATATATATATATATATATATATATATATATATATTCTGTACATCTTTGCTCTAATATCAAAGCTCTTACTGGAGAAAAAAGTTATGCTCCAATGTGAAATTTCATTATAGAATTAATTATAAAATATAATCATGTCTGGTAACAAATGCATGTAAAGGCAAGAAATAGCATTTTAGCTTAGCGTAAAGCTGAATGTTCACATGAAAATGTACACAAGGTTTATTATTTTTGCTGCTCCAAACTTCAAAACCTCACAGAGTGAACACAAAGACATCCGTTTCTGATCACATGTGGATTCTCCTCAAAGAATGAGTAAGAAAATATATTATTTGTAGCTTTCTGTATGATGTTAAAGGCTAAATTGTTTAACATTTCTTGTGAAAAAAATACCTTCTGCATAACAAACATTGACAAGGCATGAAATCGTGAATTTATTGGATTAATTTTTTATCTGTCAAACCTTTTCTAACAGTTTTTGTGAAGTTGTAGAAACATTATGTAGCTCCTCTATTAAGCTCCCAAGGGAAAGGTACTCGATGACGTCATATCCACCTTTTCACTCACAACAGTATGAACATGTATGAATGTAACACTCGGATCACATCATTTATATGGATACATGTTTTCAGACAGAATAGTCTAAATATTAAAATAAACAAATGACAATAAATGCAAAGTAATCTCTTCCTGTCTAAGAGGGCAGTTCTTTGCCTGCATAAGCTGCAATGTGTATCAGACTCTATGCTTATTAGTCTAAATGACACTAACCAGGCTTTGCCATAAACTAAAGCTATTGGTTATTAAAAAACAAAAGAAAAAGCCCTTAATATGTCCCACCGGTTTCAAAAGGAAACACTTCAACATAGGAAAGAAAACAGTGAGTATCCAACAATTAATTCATTTGTAAAAAGAGATGGCAGAAGATGGTAAGCGAACAATCGGTTCTAGTAGTCAACGTGTTGAATGCAGGAGAAATGGGGAGACGTAAAGACCTGAGTGACTTTGACATGGGCCAAATTGTTATGGCCAGACGACTGGGTCAGAGCATCTCTGAAACGGCAAGGCTTGTGGGGTGCTCCCGGTCAGCAGTGGTAAGCGTCGGAACTGGATCTTGGATCAGTGGAAGAAGGTCGTCTGGTCCGATGAGTCCCATTTTCTTTACAATCACGTGGATGACCATGACATGTGCACCGTTTACCTGGGGAAGTGATGGCACCAGGATGCACTGTGGGAAGACGACAAGGCAGTGGCGAGAGTGTGACGCTCTGGGCAATGTTCTGCTGGGACACCCTGGCCATTCATGTGGATGTCAATTTGACACATGCTACCTACCTAAACATCATTGCAGACCAGGTACACCCCATCATGGCAATGGTATTCCCTGATGGCAGTGGCCTCTTTCAGCAGGATAATGCGCCCTGCCACACTACACACATTGTTCAGGAATGATTTGAGGAACATGATGAAGAGCTCAAGGTGTTACCCTGACCTCCAAATCTCAATCCGATTGAACATCTGTGGGATGTGCTGGACCATCAATTCCAATCCACAGCGGCTCCACCTCGCATTTAAAGGAATTGAAGAATCTGCTGCTAATGTCTTGGTGCCAGATACCTCAGGATCTCATCAGGGGTCGTGTAGAGTCCATGCCTCGACAGGTCAGCACTGTTTTAGTGGCATGCGGAAGACCAACAGCATATTAGGCAAGTGGTCATAATGTTTTGGCTCATCATTGTATGTATGTATATATATATATATTGCTCAATGATTAAAACACTTTGAGCAAAATGGTGAAGTTTAACCTGAGAAAAGCACTAGCATAGATGCAATGCAATGACATTAAGGCATTTTTTTAAGCGTGGCTTTAAGGGAAAGTTCAGCAAATTACGAGAAACAGCAGAAATTTGACTGAATGTCATTTGCTGCTATAGGGAGAGAGAAAAAAGCATGAAGGTGAGTAAATAACAACAGACTTTTCATTTCTGGGTGAATTGCAGATATTACTTGGCACATGTATTTTGACCGTTAGCTGCAGTAACAAGAAATCTGATGTTTGACAAACTAAAGAAAATTGAGAAAGCCTTTCAAGAGAAGCAATCGGAATGTAATTCTCTCAGGCTTTTGCGCTGATTAAAAAATAACTGGAGTGAGAGCATCCCCTTCAGTGAAGCAGGAACGGGCAACAGCGATTTCATTTCACATGGCAGTGATTTTCATTTTGAGAGAGAGAATCCCTGAAGAATCACACAGCTCTGCTGGCAATGACAGGTTTGACAGCTTCAGCCACAGACAGCGAGAGAGACAAAGAGAGGACACAAGTGAATAATGAGTTCTTCTCATCGGGGATTCCTGCGACTGAAGGTGCCAGCGAGTCACAGCTACACAGGAGGACAGCAGGTTCCTCCTCTGGCACCTGATGATGGCAGCTGCCTTCTGCACTGACATGTCCACACATGTCATTCCAGCATGCTTCACGGACATGCTGCCATGCTGTTCCTGACAGGAAACACATAGGCCAGAGAATTCAACACAAACAAACACAATTTCTCAGATGAGCTGGATTTAATCCTGATGGAAGTGACAGCTAAAAAAGTTATAAAACTGTTTAAGCCAGAAATAACACAATGCCACAAGAAAGAATAATCAACAATGAGATCAACTTTAATTATCTCAGTTGTTTCTCATAGACAGCAATGAGAAAAATGAAACTTCTGTCATCATTTACTCACCCTCATGTTGTTCCAAACTTTGAACACAGAATGTTAGTCTAAAGCTCTACTCAGGCGGGATTAGTACTCTAAATGACATTTGAGTTACAATTAGTTACACCCGACATCTGAGATTTCAGGTACTGATTCAGTCGGGACTAAAGATCTCAATGTTTATTACAGAGGTGGAAGTGTCTGTTTTCTAGATGTGGGCATTACAGAAGGTTGAACACATAATTTAGGAGATAAAGTTAACGTATCTTTTAAACTTATATATACACTGGTGGCCAAAAGTTTGGAATAATGTACAGATTTTGCTGATTCGGAAGGAAATTGGTACTTTAATTCACCAAAGTGACATTCAACTGATCACAAGTATAGTCAGGACATTACTGATGTTAACAGCACCATGACTATTTGAAAAAAGTAATATTTGAACAAATCTAGACAGGACCCATTTCCACCAGCCATCACTCCAACACCTTATCCTTGAGAAATCATGCTAAAATTAGCATTTGGTACTAGAAACTAGACACTTGCCATTATATCAAACACATCTGAAAGCTATTTGCTATTTCGTTAAATGAAGCTTAACATTGTCTTTGTGTTTGTTTTTAAGGTCAGTATTAGGTCAAAAATAACAAAAACGGCTTTCTATCAGTCAATCATTGTTTTGAGGAATGAAGGCTATTAAATACTTGAAATTGCCAAAAAAACAATGAAGATTTCATACAAAGGTATACACTTCAGTCTTCAAAGGCAAAGCACAACTGGCTCTAACAAGGACAGAAAGAGATGTGGAAGACCAGATGTACAACTAAACAAGAGGATAAGTACATCAGAGTCTCTAGTTTGAGAAATAGACGCCTCACATGTCCTCCGCTGACAGCTTCATTGAATTCTACCTGCTCAACACCAGTTTCATGTACAACAGTAAAGAGAAGACTCAGGAGGCCTTATGGGAAGAATTGCAAAGAAAAAGACACTTTAGAAAAACAAAAAGAAAAGGTTTGAGTGGTCAAAGAAACACAGACATTGGACAACAGATAATTGGAAAAGAGTGTTACGGATCTTAACCCCATTGAGCTTTTGTGGGATCAGCTAGACTGTAAGGTGTGTGAGAAGTGCCCGACAAGACAGACACATCTATGGCAAGTGCTACAGGAAGTGTGGGGTGAAAGGTCACCAGAGTATCTGGACAAACTGACAGCTGGAATAACAAGCATCTGCAAAGCTGTCATTCCTGCACGTGGAGGATTTGTTGATGAGAACTCTTTGAAGTAGTTTAAGAAGTTCTGAATTTATTTTTCAAATTGTAATAGTCATTTTTCACATTATTAATGTCCTGATTATACATTGTGATCAGTTGAATGCCACTTTGGTGAATGAAAGTACCAATTTCTTTCCATTAAAAAAAAAATCATTATTCCAAACTTTATATGTATGTTTATATGTGTATATTATATAAATATAATTATATCATTACGCAATTGAGTGGAGAAATTAAGGTGAGTATCTTAACTAATATTACAGTGGCCAGTTTTATCAGTTTCCACAATTTGGCTCTCTTTGTTAATTTTATTTTCTTATTTTTTTCGACGGATGGCAAAAAATGTTTGTGCTGTAGATTCAAAAGAATCGACTCATACGAGTCATTAGTTCGGGAATCAGACTGCACTGGTCTTGCTGTATGTTTCGCACTGTAGATTCAAAAGAACCGACTCATAAGAGTCATTCGATTGGGAATTGGACTAAACTGGTTGTGCTGTATGTTTCGTGAAGTAGATTCAAAAGAACAAACTCATAAGAGTCCTTCATTCGGGAATCGGACTACACTGGTCGTTCTGTATGTTTCGCACTGTAGATTCAAAAGAACCAGTTCATAAGAGTCATTCATTCAGGAATCAGACTATAATAATGGCGCTGTATTTTTCGCGATGTAGACTCAAAAGAACCAACTCATAAGAGTCGTTCGTTCGGGAATCGGACTATACTGGTTGTGATGTATGTTTCGCGGTGTAGATGAATAAGAACCGACTGTTAAGAGTCATTCGTTCGGGAATCGGACTACACAGTTTGTGCTGTATGTTTCGCAGTGTAGATGTAAAAGAATTGACTCATAAGAGTCATTCGTTCAGGAATCAGACTACACTGGTCGTGCTGTATGTTTCACAGTGTAGATGAAAAAATGTCTTGTAGGAGTAATTCAAAGCTTGGGAAGCTTGGAAAGCTACAATTTCAAAGAAGCATCCCCAACTCTAGAGAACTCGCTATGGAAGCAGCAGCTGTAGTTCGGAACAGTTTTGGTCCAGTGAGTGAATAAGCTGCTACTGCTAATTTGAAAGTCAGCCCTGCTTTAGATGGAGTGACACGTGTCCCTGCTGATTCATCCTTCCTCATGGACTGTGTGTTACTTCATACAGTGGATTTTCAAATCAGGCGAGTGGATTCTGCATCATTTCATGTCACTGCTTTGTTTGGATGAGGTTAGCCAGAAAGAATGTGCATCTATGACACACACTAATCTCCATCTTATCTGAGAAACGGGTGCAAGCCATTTATAGCAGATGTCCATTAAGAGCCGATCAGCAGGATCCGTCTCCGTAGGGGCCGTGACAGGTCTGAGTGTGTGTGTTTATGTGTGTGTAAGAGAGAGTGTGTATTGCCATTCGGCTCTGTAAGGCAGTGCTGGTACTGTGGAGTTCTACCTCGCCCCACGCGGGCGTCTCGGACACAAGCTGCTGTCCCATCCTGTCCCCCCGCCTCTGAGATCAGGAACCCACTTATCCCGCCACACCATTGTCTGGTGTGTCCACACACATCTGTCATGCTTGAGCGACACCACGGCTGACGGATAATCAATTGTTCCCATGGCCACAAGCAAGACACAGCCACAGTTTGGGTTAATTTCAATACCTAATTAGTTCAGGACACACACACACATTTGCTTTTTAATTAAACACCATCCAGCCTCTAATGAGCAATCAGTGTCTACCAATAAAAAGACAAAACACAGAATCACTGTTGGGGAAACAGGAATAAAGAAAATGTTTCACACTTTCAAAATTTGCTGCTACGATGCCAGAGTGTTGTGGGTGGTTGCAACCACTTTACTGTTTGGGTGCTAGGATGATGCTAAAGTACATGGATGTTACTAGGGTGTTCTGGGTGGATGATAGTTGATTGTTTATTTGCCATCACAATGTAAGAGGTGTTGTGGGTGGTTATCAGGGCTTGCAACATGGTTGATAGGGTGTTGTGAGTTGTTGCCTAGGTGTTGCCATGTGGTTGCTAGTGTATTAAGAGTAGATGCTAGATGGTTGTTAATTTATCGCCACAATGTTAGACATGTTTTGGGTGGTTGACAGGGTATTGCAATGTGGTTGCTAGGGTGTTGTGATTTGTTGCCTAGGTGTTGTAATGCCTACATTGCAAACACATTGCTAGGGTGTTGTGAATTGTTGCCTAGGTGTTGCTGTGCGGTTGCTAGGGTATTATGAGTAGATGCTAGATGGTTGTTTATTTTTTCACCACAATGTTACAGGTGTTTTGGGTGGTTTTCAGGGTGTTGCAATGTGCTTGCAAGGGTGTTGTGAGTTGATGCCTGGGTGTTACCATGCGGTTGCTAGGGTATTATGAGTAGATGCTTGATGGTTGTTCATTTGTCGCTACAATAAAACAGGTATTTTTGGTGGTATTCAGGGTGTTGCAACATGGTTGCTAGGGTGTTGTGAGTTGTTGCCTAGGTGTTACCGTGCATTGCCTAGGTGTTACCATGTGGTTGCTAGGGTATTATGAGTAGATGCTAGATGGTTGTTCATTTGTCGCCACAATGTTAGAAGTGTTTTGGGTGGTTGACGGTGTTGCAACGTGGTTGCTAGGGTGTTGTGATTTGTTGCCTAGGTGTTGTAATGCTTACATTGCAAACACATCGCTAGGGTGTTGTGAATTGTTGCCTAGGTGTTGCTGTGCGGTTGCTAGGGTATTATGAGTAGATGCTAGATGGTTGTTTATTTTTCACCACAATGTTACAGGTATTTTGGGTGGTTTTCAGGGTGTTGCAATGTGCTTGCAAGGGTGTTGTGAGTTGATGTCAAGGTATTACCATGCTGTTGCTAGGGTATTATGAGTAGATTCTTGATGGTTGTTTTGGGTGGTTGACGGTGTTGCAACGTGGTTGCTAGGGTGTTGTGATTTGTTGCCTAGGTGTTGTAATGCCTACATTGCAAACGCATTGCTAGGGTGTTGTGAATTGTTGACTAGGTGTTGCTATGGTATTATGAGTAGATGCTAGATGGTTGTTAATTTGTCGCTACAATAATACAGGTATTTTTGGTGGTATTCAGTGTGTTGCAACATGGTTGCTAGGGTGTTGTGAGTTGTTCCCTAGGTGTTACCGTGCGTTGTAGGTGGTTGTCAGGGCATTGCAACGGGGTTGCTAGGGTGTTGTCAGTTGTTGCCTATGTGTTGCCTAGGTGTTGCCATGTGGTTGCTAGGGTATTATGAGTAGATGCTAGATGGTTTATTTGTCGCCACAATGTTAGAGGTATTGTAAGTTGTTGACAGGGTGTTGCTATACATTTGCTAGGGTGTTCTGGGTGGTTTCAAGGTTGTTGCTTTTTTACTGCAACAAAGCTAGGGGTGAATACATTGTTGCCAGAGCGTTGCTAAGCAGTTGCTAAGGTTTTCTGAGTGTTTTATAGCAGATTGCTTTGCAATTTCTGTGAATACATTATTGCCAGTGCGTTGCTAAGCAGATGCTAAGGTTTTCTGATTGTTTAATAGCGGATTGCTTTGAAATTTCTAGGGTGCTTTTACATGGTGGTTACTTACTGGTTCAAGTGAAAACAGCCCGCCCCCAAGTTTCTATAATATTTTTGTTTCTAGATATGGTACAGGTCAACATAAGTCTATGGGATTGTTTGCCCATTTTATCATACAGCAGGTGAAATCATTTGATAGTACTATAAAAACTGAAAGCATTGTGTAATGGAACCCTTAAAGAATTCCATTTTAATTATACAAACATTTGATACACTTATTAAAAAGAGCAAATTCACATACATTCTAAAACGTAAATGTCTCAAAAATACAGTATGTGATTCTAACATCCATTTTGGAACGTTGGAAATGTATTGTAGATGAGCAAATGCTCTAAAAAAAAAAATCTCGAGACAATTTACATGTACAAATCTTTGAGATTTAGGAGTTTGCTCAAATTATATATTTTAATAGTTATGCATGCTTTAATAAACAAGACATCAACAAAAAGAACGAAAAAAAAGAGGCAGACAGGAGCTGCTCTTGCCTAATCCCAGAATACTGAGATGTACCATGTTGCCATGGTTTTATGTAACCTGATAACGTGAACAGATTGTACCGTCACAGAGGGAATATGGACAGGTTTTACCTTGTCTCTCAGTTCAGGTCCTCTGTGAACTCCCTCTGGGCCATTCACTGGCACAGACCTGCTAATGATGATGGGGAATCAGAACCTGTAGATACTCAGAGGAAAAATCAGAACTCCATCTGCACTGATCAAAACTGTCATGTATATTATACTACTAAAGTAAACAGGCCACTTTTCTTTCTTTTCTTTAACCTTTATTTAACCAGGGAAATAATCACATTGAGATAAATATCTCATTTACAAGTGAGCCCTGGCCAAGGTAGCAACACACAATATACATAACTACATAAAACAGATTACACAACACACACATATACAACAATAAAACAAGATTAAACGTTAAGAGCAAGTGCAGACAGATTTGAATAATTTGTTTAAATGTAACTTGAACTCATTTATAGAAATAAGTACATCAAGTTTCAATGAACTTTGGATCTCATTCCAAGCAGCTGATGCACTATAAATAAAAGCAGTTTTTCCAAACTCTGTCTTCATTAAAGGAACATTTAGTAGTAGTAGTAGTAGTAGTAGTAAGTCCTTTATTGTCACATAGTAAACCAGTGAAATTGGCCATCGACCTGTCCATACAAACATACATATGACAAGGGGATAGACAGGACAGGAAGACAGGGAATTAGAAGAAATACAGCATGACATGAGGAGAGGAGAGGAGAAAAAAGGCAGCCCCAGACTATGCTCCTTAAGAAGTACAGTGTGGGAACAGGGAAAAAAACACCTCAGCAACATTAGCACATAATCAGTACACTCTACAACATGAACAAGACTTGCAACAGGGGAGGGATTGGGGGTGGAGGTGGCCCAGCACAGGCAAGCAGCCATCCGGACCTGCAGCCATGTTCGGCGCTGGTCACAGACCCGCCTGTCAGACTGGGGGTACAAAGCGCGAGGCGAGGGATAGGGTATCGGGCGGATGATTGCATATCTGTATATATGTGTAAGAGTTCATGTGTGTGTAGGCCTGGAGAGTCGCTATGCCAGCATCTAATCTAGGTGCCTCAGTCCGCAGGGTTGTCATAGCGCTACACAGCAAATTGCCATGGAGACAACCTTGATCAGGTCCCAGACATAGTCAACAATCACCAGGTGTCTGGGGAGTCGGGGAAGGAACGCGAGAGTGGCTCACTGCAGTGCTCTTCCGGGGGAGTTGTTGTTCCAACAGCGGCCTTGGCCAAGGCCAGTGCTGGTTGAGGGTGGCCGAAACAGATAAGATTGGGATTGTTTGGTCTTAAGGAGAGTCGCCGCATTCTAATTTACACGGCTATTCTCCTGGTCCATTTTGGTCTCTGAAACGATCCATTTGCCTTTGCAAAGCTGTGAGCTTCTCCATGATGTTATCCGTATTTTGGTTCATAGACCCAGTCTGAGTGCAGACAGCTCTGCCCACTGTTTCAATCATGACGGGCAGCCTTGTGAGGCTTTGGACAGCTGTCACCGTCTTCTTAACTCCTCGATAAACCAGGGCAATGCCTAATCCAATCAGCAGAAGACCTGTTATCATGGTACCGAATAGGTAGATATCTTCAACGTCCTCCATGGAAAGAGCCGCCAGACACACGACCCGCCACCTCTCCCACGCGTCCATCGTGTAGCCAGCTGCGAACGTTCCGTCAGGGCAGACAGGTTCCCCCGAACCCAAGCTTCTCGTCGAGAAGATGGTGTCAATTGCGTTGAGAGACCAGTTGATCAAATCCATGATGACTTAGTTTGAAGAGCAGTGCTGAGAGAGTCTCTCAAGTACAAGACAGTAGACTAGATATGACGAGAGGAGCAAAGCAGGGAAGATAAGGGTAGGGAGAGGGTGAGAAAATGCGACCGCCTTCGTTGAGAGCCAAGAGAGAAGAATATTTAAAAGAATATATCTACTTGAACGTAGATTATACCCTTGAATATTAAAAGTTATTAAGCTATTCATATATTGAGGAAGCTGGCCGACTAATGCCTTATATACAAGTATGAGCCAGTGTTTGTACCTTCTTATGTGAAGTGAAGGCCAACCTACCATTTCATACAGTGCACAGTGATGAGTGTGATATTTTGTGCAAGTTATAAATCTTAGAGCAGAGTGATAAACAGAATCTACTGATTGTAAGAGAGCTTTAGTAGTGTTTCTGTAAAAAACATCTCCATAATCTAAGATAGGTAAGAAGGTAGATTCCACCAACTTTCTCTTAGCTGACTGTGAGAAACATGCACTATTCCGAAAATAAAACCCCAGCTGTAACCTTAACTTAGACAGCAGTTGTTTAACATGTAACTTGAATGATAAGTCCTCTTCCAACACAAACCCTAGATATTTGTAAGAGGAGACCAGTTCTATAGAGTTACCCTGCAACGTGTAAATAGGTGGTGGAGAAGAATCAGTCTTATGTTTCCTAGAAAAGACCATGTATTTTGTTTTCTTATCATTTAGGACTAATTTTAAAGAAAATAGGTTACACTGAACTAATTCAAATGCTTTCTGCAACTTTAAAATGCAATTATCAATAGAAGATCCAAAACAATATATAATAGTATCGTCGGCATATAAATGGATACTTGCGTCTGATAGATTATCACCAAGATTGTTAATACATAATGTAAACAACAGGGGACCCAAAATGGACCCCTGTGGCACACCAGATTCAATGGTGAGCTTTTCAGAAAGAGACCTCTTAATTTGCACTCTTTGACACCTATTCTTTAAATAGTTCCTGATCCAACCTAATGCTGTTTCAGAAAGACCGATACAATGCAAACGCGACAAAAGAATACCATGATTGACTGTATCGAAAGCTTTAGTCAAATCAATAAACATCGCAGCACATGACCTTCCAATATCTAGGGCGCAGGTAATGTCATTTAAGACTTTCATAGTAGCAGTTACTGTACTATGATTTTTTCTGAAACCGGACTGAAACCTAGATAAAATACTATTGTTAATTAAAAATTCCTTTAGCTGTTCGGTGACAATAGATTCTAAAATTTTAGCCACAGGTGATAGCTTTGAAATCGGTCTGTAATTATTTAAAATGGTTGGGCTAAAAAAGTGTTTTTAACAACAGAAGGTCATTTTAACTTCTCAAAAATGTTGTGCTCCTGTGCAAGACGCTGAAGAAACAGTGAGATGCTGTGCAACATCTGTCTTGTGCATGTTTACGTACACAAAATAAAAATAAATATACAAAAAATAGAATCTGCATGGACATTGAAAAAGTGTCTTTTTCAAGTGTCCACACTTCATGCTAAGAGTCAAAAGTCCAGCTACACAAGACTATGAGCTGACTACTAGGTCTGTTCACTTCTTATACAGTGGAAAACCATGTCAAAATGCTTTCCAGGCCAGGCAAACAGAATAGATCAACACTGTAGATTTAAAGGGGGGGATTTGTGCTGGGATGGCGCAACCATCCAATGTTTTGCTTTAACTGTTTCATTCAAGTTAATTTAAGTGTTCTGCAATGTAAGACTAAGATTCTTAGGGTTATAATAAAGGTTTAGGCCTGCACATACCTGGAAGCTATCCACAAACACAGCCGAGTCCTTATCTAGAGGTCACAACCAGAAATAATTCTTCACCAGTACAGTTGTATTTTAATGGCCTGGATGACCAGCAATTATAAAGGGCAATGAGGATTAACTGTCGTTTGACCAGTTCCTGTTTTAAGTCTCTTCAACAAAGAAGCAAAGTGAGCTTACTGTGGAAAAACCCTTCAATGAAACACTGATAGAATTCAACAAATACATCAAAAGATTCTACAGTTCTTTAGTTGGGTGTGGGTGGTGGCCATCACAGTTGTTCATATTTTTGAGCCCTGTTTGATAAGGTAAAAAAATTACACATTTCACAGCATTTAAACACACTCAATTCTCAAATACCCTATTTAAAGGCACAGCTCACCAAAAAAACAGAAATTCTGTCATCATTTACTCAGCATTATGTTGTTCCAAAACATAAGGCAACTTAAGGTAGAACAACATTTGAATGACACTGAATATCATTGTATGTGGAAAAAGAAAATATGCAATGAACGTGAATGTCGAATGAGTCTAACATTCTGCCTAACATTTCTTTTTGTGTTTCACAGGAGACAGAAAGTCATATAACATGAGTTTAGCACAGCATGAGGGTTAGTAGTAGTTTTGGGTGAACTATTATAGTGCAGATGATCTATTTATGACTCATGATGAAAGAGAGAGAGAGAGAGAGAGAGAGAGAGAGAGAGAGAGAGAGAGAGAATGATCGACCTGAAATCAGACAAAATTAAAGCCAAATGCCAACAGCACCCTGCAGCACTATGCCAACATGATGCCAGACAGGCATACAGACAGACAGACAGACAGGTTTTTTATATATTGAAGTGCAGTTAGCGTGAATTGGTTCAGTGCTCTCGGAAAACAGATGTGTTTTCAGCTGGTTCTTGAATGTTAAGATAGTTTAAGCAGATCGTATGGAGGTTGGAAGCTCATTCCACCATAGAGGAACAGAAAAAGTTAATGATTGTGAAATGGACTTAATGCCTCTTTTCGACAGGACCACCAGGTGGTGTTCGTTTATTGATGGCAGAAAGGGAGCTGTTCAATTGGCTGTCCTGAATGCCAAAGTCAAAGCCTTGGATTTGATGTGGGCAACTACAGATAGCCAGTGGAGTGAAATCAAGAGGAGGGTGACCTGAGCCCTCTTTGATTCATTGAAGACCATATATTCTGCTGTGTTCTGGACCATCTGCAGTGGCTTAATCGTGCTAGATTGAAGGCTGTCCAACAAAGCATTACAGTAGTCCAGTCTTGAAATTACAAGGGCTTGGACCAGGAGCTGCACAGCATATTCAGACAGTAAAGGTTTGATGTTAAGCTGGTTATCAACAACCACTCCCAGGTTTTGGTCTATCCTGGTTGGCTTTAGTGTGGTTGAATCTAGATGAATGGTGAGGTTGTGGTCAAGAGACTGAGATTGGCTGGGATCATGAGGAGTTCTGTCTTGGCAAGGTTGAGCTGAAAGTGGCGTTCCTTCATCCAGCCCGAGCTCTCCGAGAGGCAGGCAGAGATACAAGCTGAGGCAGTGGGGTTGTCAGGCTGGAACGACAGGTAGGGCTGCGTAGAAGTAGTAGGAAAAGCCATATGCCTCAATGATCGGTCTGAGTAATGTTGTGTATATCGAGAAGAGGAGGGGTCCAAGCACTGATCCATGAGGAACACCTGTGGTCAGCTGGTGAGACTTGGACACCTCCATTTTCCAGGAGACCTTAAAGGATCTGCCTGTGAGGTAGATTCAATTCAGCCAATCTCATTTCCTGTGATGTACAGGTTGGATAGGATGGGCAGAAAATCTGGGTGTTCACTGTGTTGAAAGCAATTTAACTAAGGATAAGGACAGATGATTTTGTGTTAGGTTTTGCCAGTCGTAGGGTTTCAGTTACTGACAAGAGTGTCCTTTTTGAAGCCAGACTGATGTCTATCGAGCAGGTTGTTCTCTCAAGAGTTTTAGCTAGGAAAGGTAGTAGAGAGACCGGTCTATAATCACTGACTTTTGTGCAGTGGGGTTACGCGAGCCTGCTTGAATGTGTTGGAAAAGTTTCCAGTTGTAAGAGATGTGCTGATGATGTGTGTGAGTGCGGGTAAGACTGATGGAGAGACAGCTTGCAGAAGATGGAAGGGGATAAGATCAAGGGTACAGGTGGTCGGACGGTTAAAAAGAAGCACTTTGGAGACCTCAGTTTCAGAGAGAGTAGAGAAAGAAGAAAACAGGGGATGGGATATGGGAAGAGGGGGTTTGTTGGTGTATGATGTAGAGAACTGGCTGCTGAGGCTCACTATTTTGTCAGTAAAAAATGTGGTAAAGTCATTAGCTGTCAGAGAAGTAGTGGGAGGAGGTGAGAGAGGATAGAAATGAGAAGAAAATTTGAAAACAGTTTGTGGGAAATTCTGGTAATAGTCAACCTTAGCAGCAGAAACGCTAGAGGAGAATGACTTGCACCACTTCCTCTCTGCAGCCCTGAGCTTAATGTGGTGGTAACAAAGTGTCTCTGACAGCAAGGGGCAAGAGGGCGTGGCACGTGTTTGGCCTGGAGGTGAAAGAACAGACACTATTAAGGCAAGAAGTTAATGTTGAGCAAAGAGCATTTGTGGCTTCACTTACATCAAGTGAAGAAATGTGGTTAGTTGAGTTAGTTGGGAAGAGAGCGCAGAGGTTACGGGCAGATGGAGACCATAGGTGGAGTGAGAGGTAAGGAAGAAGGGAGAGTGATAGAAAATTTAATAAAGAAATGGTCAGAGATATGTAGAGGAGTGACAAGAGGATTAGATAGACAGATAAACAGATGGGCGGACGGATGGACGGACAGATAGTCAGATGGACGGTCGGACAGACAGACAGACAGATGGTCAAACATAAGAAATGTCAGTTGAAAAAGACAACAGTCATGTTAATGGATCCTCACATCTCTAATCAAAGGTGTGTTTACATCTTCATAATACATCCAATGTCTTCTTGTCCCTGCTCATGTTAGGTCTGTTTAGTGTCTAGACCTGATGCTTACAAGCAGAGCCACCCTGATGGACAAATATATACGCTCATAACATTAATAGAGAGGTGTGTTCTGACCACACAGTAATGCATTACAGTACAGACAACAGAGATGGAGAGAGAGAGGGTGGGTAGACAGCTTGTACAGGTCCTGAGGGTTTCGCCAATACAAACCCAAACTTACACCACTCATTAAACATCTCTCTCTCTCTCTCTCTCTCTCTCTCTCTCTCTCTCTCTCTCTCTCTCTCTCTCTCTCTCTCTCTGTTTGTTCACATTGTCCTTGCCTTATAAAAGACAGAGTATATCTTGTGTAAAAATTATTTTGAATGTGAAATAAAAAGATTGAGATCAAACCATTTTTTTTCTGCGCTACATTTTAGGACTTATTTTTTATAGTTAATTACAATAGAAGCAGCTGTGCCTGGAGCCAGTCTGCATTAAATTATTAATAAATGTATACATACAAACATATAGGTGCACTAATGGCGTTTTCAGGCAAGATGAATACAGTAACTGAATGTGACAGAGGAAGTTGTCAGGTAAAATTTGTAAATATTAGGATATTTCTATATCATTACTTTTGCATTGTACCATTATAAATACAAATAAAGTAAAATGCTTTATTCTTCTGAGGCTTCAAGCACTGATTGTTTTCATGGGCTATGCAGAAAGCAAGCTAATTAGAATCAGTCTCCTGGATTTGTTGTGCCCAATGGGAGGATTGTATTTAATCCAGGGTTTAGAGAGAGGCCTATCTGAACATAATCTCCAGATTAAAAAAACACAAACGCACAATTCAGAGACCTCTTTCACTTCTCATCTGTATCATTTATAGACACAGCCTAGATAGATAGACAGACAGTAAAACAGACACATCAAGTCGGTGTTGTTTTGTATAGCAGAATAGTCGGTACTGTGTCCTTTCTCCTGATTTTACCTCACAGTGACATAAAACCGAGGAAACCTGTTATCTATATGTGTTTGTCCTTCCTTCAGCATCTGCCTGTCTGCACACACACACACACACACAAACGTACATGCACAGCGGCACAAATCAGGGTAGTTAAACACGACACACTTTTACTGCAGCTTCTGTAAATATCTGCCCTGCACCTGGAAAATCAATCAGCTTTATTTGCCTCCCTTTTATAGAGAGCTCGGACAAAACTGAGATAAATAAAACATAACAAAATGACCAGGGGTATTGTAGATAATAGATAACTACATACTAATACTGGTCTGTGTAAGCACTGTTTAAGTTATGCTTACCCACAAACGTATTGAATTGTACACTGAAATGATTTGCTAGCTGTGTAACAAGTGTAACAATCTTACTCAACTTGATTTACCAGTATCTGACTCTGATAGATGAGTGACCTTTGTATGGGGATAATGGAAAATACACTTAACAACATCATGCAATAACATCTAAATTAAATGTTTTTTTGTTTATCTAACTGAACAAAATAAAGAAATAATCCAGACATGTGACCTGTTTGCAGGTTTAAGATGGCATGGCAAGCTCCTCTGGCTGTGGCTTTGAGTGCTAATGGTTAATGAATAGGCAGCACCTGGTTCCTTCATGCAGGAGCTCTGCAGGTTCACAGTAGGTGCTGTGAGATGATGCCAGTGATCTGATCTCTGCCAAAGCTTGATACCATCAGACCGCCTGTGCCCACCACACACTGCGCCCTCACCTCCACACCAGCCCTGCGGACACCACTACAATTAGATCACATTCATGCTGTGTGGAATCAACAGTGTAAGGAAGTGCAGAGTACTATAACTCATCCAACGCTTATTAAAATTGTAAATAGTTCCTCAATTGCTAATTAAATAAATTGAAATGCAAATGTAAAATATTGTCTAAGCAGCTGTATGTAGAAAATGCAAAAACTTGCCAAATGTGAAAGAAAATACTTTTGAGTTGGTGTGGATTTAGTTGTTTTGACGGTCAATTAATGGAGAACTTTTTTCAGTTATAGCGCCCCCTAGCATCAGAAATGGATAAAAGTTGGCATGTTTCCTCATATTGTACAGCTGTTTGGGTGTACCAAATTTCATGACTGGTTGCTTTTGCGTTCTGAATTTATAGGTAAAAAAATATGCCACTTAAAGGAATAGTTCACCAAAAAATGAACATTTTATAATTTACACACCCTTCATACCATCTGTGATGCTTATGACTTACTTTCTTCTGCAGAACACAAAAATAGATTTTTAGAAGAATATCTCAGCTCTGTAGCTTCATACAATGCAAGTGAATGGTGACCAAAACTTTGAAGCTCCAAAAACCACATAAAGTTAAATCAATATGACTCCAGTGGTTTATTCAAGGTCTTCTGAAGCGACCCAATCAGTTTTGGGTGAGAACAGACCAACATGTAACTCTTGGCAATTATGATTTAAAGCTTGATTACACTTCCTAGCCCATCTAATGCTCTGCGTATGCATCAAGCACTAGGAAGTGTAAGTGTAATATAACGCTTGGGTTGTAGCATTCCTCATTGTCAAATTAGATAATTAGCATCTGCTGATTGATTAAACATAAGCAGCATTGTGGCTGTGGATATATTTGTTTTGACAATTTCAACACAACATTGTGCAGTTTTGAGGACTTTTTTCAGTTATAGTGCCCCCTAGAATCAGCAATTAATTAAAATAGGTATGCTTCCTCATATTGTCAAGCTGTTTAAGTGTACTGGACTGGACTTTGTGTTCAGAAGTTGTTGGATAACAAAGTGCAGTTGAAATGGTGGCAAAAGCAGTATGTTGAAAGATACCAATGTTAATTTCAAGTCGTTCCTCATAAATACCTACATTTGTAGTGTTGTAGAATTTCTTAATTCAGATTGGATAGTTAACATCTGCCAGTTTATTAAATGTAAATATAGAAGCAGCAGCTATCAGAGTCCAAGCAACTTTGTGTAGAAAATAAACCAAATTGGCAAATGTGAAAGAAAATACTGCTGTGGATATAGTTGTTTTGATGGAAAATTATAATTTTCAACACACACACACTTTTTTCTGTTTTAGCGCACCCTAGCATCAGAAATTGAAGAAATTTAGCATGTTTCCTTATATTGTTCAGCTTTTTGGGTGTACCAAATTTCATGAAGACTGGACTTTGCATTCAGAAAGTATAGGTCAATAATATGTAATTTGTCTACTTAACGTAACAAAAGCAATTAGAGGCAGTGCGTTACAGTGATTTTAAACAAGTAAGGTTAGGTTTATGGTGTTACATTAAGTACCGTTGAAGTGATGGCAGCACCAATATGAGGAACAATACCACTGTTCAATAAATAATTGAATTTATTATTAGTAATAATCAGTATTCAAGTTATGCATTCATTTGGCTTACTAACTGTAGGTTGGCATGCAATGTAGCAACTTTGCATATTAATACAGAAATTAACTGGCTATTTTAGAATGACTTTGAATGTGGCTCATCAAATCGGAATTTAGAGTCTGAACTATCCATATTATAAAATGAATTGTATATCCCAATTTTTTGGTAGCTGATTTTTTATTTAAAAATGCTTCAAAATATTTTAAAAAGTAATAATGTCTAATCCTATCAATTTTCAGTTAATGTGCCAAATACTGTTGAATTTTAGGCTGAATGAATTCACCAATCACCCTGAAAGGAACTTTACCTCCAACCTTAGGTCTTGTCTTGTTCATCACAAACATTTCACAACCCCAGTCCCATTTCCTGTCCACAGGGAAAGGGTGTGGCAATCCAACCTTATTCCAGAGTTTTCATTGCATTATAACAGAAAGCCAGGTACATTTGAATCCTTGCTGGTGAAGAACATTAATGTTTTGGCTGATAGATAATACAAAATAGACTGTAAACTTCACTTTCAAGGGCCCTCTTTCATATGGGATTATAGTCTTGTTTGACAAAAGCAGTCATTTGAGGTGGCACACGGCCAGACACATTGAACAGGAGCCAGGTGCATGTTGGGAGGCTATAGCTAGGGTGAGAATGACACTTGCTGTAGAAGCAGGTTGTGACAACCACCAAGACCATGTAGCTGAAGCCAGTGAGACCCAAAGAACATGAGGGACTTCATGTGAAATCCGTATATGCAGCTTGGCAAAACCTCTAGTGGTATTACAACTATTAGCATGTCAAAACAATAGCCACACTGGTCTCATAACAGAACTCTGCCTCGGAAATTATGGATCATATCTCTAAGGTGGCAAACAGACAAGTGAGATGTAACAGTAAGTGATAGGCTGGTCCGGAAATATGTGTTTGATAATATTTGCTAGCAGTCTGATGGGATTGTTTGTTCATGAAATGACTCCAGAATGGAAAAGCATGGGAGAAAACCTTAAACAACTGCACCATCTGGTGTACAAAGATGGATCTCCTGGTACATATTTGGGCAGGCTGGCATAATCAAGCTGCAAGTTTTAAGGTCAGAAAATTATTTGAGACAATGTCTATATTTTTCACAATTAACTGAATACTTAGCATTCCTCATGCAATTTGTTTATTACATTCTGGACAATTCTATAAAGCGTCTGTCTTTTGTGTCTCTTTTTTAAGTAATTAATGATTTAGCAATGAATAGCCAACAGCAACTTAATTACTATTTATGTTGTTGTATACAATAATTTCATATTTTCTATAGCATATTCTATAAAACATTTTAAAACACCAAATTTTCCTATTCTATTTCTCAATAGGCATTTTCCTTCATATTTAATATTCTCATCTTTCTTTGAGGACAACCCATGTAACGTCTTGGTGATACTGTGTGTATATATATATATATATATATATATATATATATATATATATAACCAGCCTGTACCAGCCTATCACTTACTGTTGCATCTCACTTGTCTGTTTACCACCTTGGAGATATGATCAATAATTTCCGAGGCAGAGTTCTGTTATGAGACCAGTGTTGCTATTGTTTTAACATGTTAATAGTTGTAATACTACTAGACGCTATTGCCAAGCTGCAAATATGGATTTCACATGAAGTCCCTCATGTTCTTTGGGTCTCACTGGTTTCAGCTACATGGTCTTGGTGGTGAAAAACAAGAAAGGGGTCTGAATACTTTCTGAATGGACTGTAAACATGGTGGACTGGTGGATAGCCAGTTTCAGGTCTCTCCAGAAATGTTCAATTGGGTTCAAGTCTGGGCTCTGGCTGGGCCACTCAAGGACATTAACAGAGCTGTCCCTAAGCCACCCTTGTGTTGTCTTGGCTGTGTACTTCGGGTCATTGTCTGTTGGAAGGTGAACCTTCAGCCCAGTCTGAGATCCTGAATGCTCTAAACCAGGTTTTCTTTAAGAATATCTCTGTATTTTGCTGTATACAGCTTTCCTTCAACCCTGACCAGTCCCCCAGTCCCTGCCACTGAACCCCCCACAGCATGACGCTCCCACCACCATGCTTCACCGTTGGGATGGTATTGCGCAGGTGATGAGCGGTGTCTGGTTTCCTTCAGACATGATGCTTTAATTGAGGTCAAACAGTTTGATTTTCATTTTATCAGACCAGAGAATCTTGTTTCTCACAGTCTGTGAGTCCTTTAGGTGTTTTTTATGTGTCTTGCACTGAGGAGAGGCTCTTGTCTGGCCACTCCCCAGATCAGTGGAGTATTGCAGTGATGGTTGTCCATCTACAAGTTTCTCCCATCTCCATACATGATCTCTGGAGCTCAACCAGAGTGACCATCGGGTTCTTGGTCACCTCTCTTACCAAGGCCCTTCTCCCCTTGATTGCTCAGCTTGGCCAGGCAGCCAGCTCGAGGAAGAGTCCTGGTTGATCCAAACATCTTCCATTAAAGAATTAAGGAGGCCTCTGTGCTCTTGGGAACCTTCAAATCAGCCTACATTTTTTCTAGACTTCCCCAGATCTGTTTCCCAGGTTTTTGCTCTGATATGCATTTTCAGCTGTGAGACCTTATATAGGCAGGCGTGTGTCTTTCCAAATCATGTCCAATCGATTGAATTTGCCACAGGTGGACTTCAGTCAAAGAGTAGAAACATCTCAAAGATGATCCAGAGAAATGGGATGCACTTGAGCTAAATTTCAAGTGTCATAACAAAGGGTCTGAATACTTATGTCAATGTGATATTACATTTGTTTTATTTTTAATACATTTGCAAAGTTATGAAAAATCTGGTTGTGGAGGTGGGGGCGTTGTTGAGCGCCGGCTTGTGAATGGAGAACGAGGCCCGGAAGATAAGTGGTGAACGAGTTCCACTTGTGCGCCACACTGGTCCAGTGAGGAGCAGCAGGAATATTTAAGGAGAGGAGACAGTGGCAGATGTGGAGAGAGAGCTGCATGGAGCTGTGTGCATCTCGTTATGTTATGTGTGACATTGAGAAGTGAGCATTAAATTTAGTCTCCCGGTCCCCGCTTCCTACTTTCCACCCAACAACTAACCTTGTTACACTGGTTTTTGTTTTACCATTATAGTGTATGGTCTGTAGATTGATGTAAAAAAAGATATATAATAATTTAAAGCATTTTAGCATAAGGCTGCAACATAACAAAATGTGAAAATATGAAGGGGTCTGAATACTTTCTGAATGCACTGTAGACAGACAGACAGACAGATAGACAGATAGAAAGATAGATAGATGGATGCACAGGAGAGACAGACAGATAAATGCACAGAAGCAAAGACAGACAGACAGATAGATGCACAGAAGGAGAGACAGACAGACAGATAAATGCACAGAAGCAAAGACAGACAGACAGATAGATGCACAGAAGGAGAGACAGACAGACAGATGCACAGAAGGAGAGACAGACAGACAGATAAATGCACAGAAGCAAAGACAGACAGACAGATAGATGCACAGAAGGAGAGACAGACAGACAGATGCACAGAAGGAGAGACAGACAGACAGATAAATGCACAGAAGCAAAGACAGACAGACAGATAGATGCACAGAAGGAGAGACAGACAGACAGATGCACAGAAGGAGAGACAGACAGACAGATGCACAGAAGCAAAGGCAGACAGACAGATGCACACAAGGAGAGACAGACAGACAGATGCACAGAAGCAAAGGCAGACAGACAGATGCACACAAGGAGAGACAGACAGACAGATGCACAGAAGGACAGACAATAGATATATTACAGCATATTCTATAAAACATTCTATAACATGCTATACATTATATAGCATATGATATGATGCATATATTCTACAACTGGTGTTCATTTTGCTAGTGTGGAATACATTGACTAAAATATATACTGTATCATTTATAATTTCTGTAAACACTCTTCAGAATACTGAAAGTGTATAATTCCTCAGATAGTCAGTAGTCACTTTTGTGAGCTGCAGTTTCATCCAAAAGAGATATGTTTAATAGAGGAAACAACCTTTACAACCCTGTCTGCTCATGGTTACATGTAGAGGTCATTGAAAGTAACAGTTTGAAGGACAACAACAATATATTACTAGAGGTTTTTTCAGGCTGTGTGTAAAAGCAGCATTTGAAGAGGATGGCTTTGAGCAACACTGAAGGGCAGAAGGTTACAGAGGTCAGAATTAAATGTTTTTTTCATCGGTCTGGTGGTTCATCAGCATCTGAAGGTCAAACTCTTTCAGATTGATTTTACAATTTCAAATGGAGGCAGAATGACACAAGGGCAAAAACATTTCTGTTTAGTTCAATGTATTTATAAGTGTTTGGAAACTGGTGGACCCTTATTTCCAGAGTAGTCCATTTTTCATTTCAGGATAGAATATATTAAACAAAAATAATATAAAGATAAATAATTATCCAAAATATTAAAAACTTTGGTGCACTGGATTTTAAAGATCAATGTCCAGGTGAAATGTCAATAGTTGTTAAATGTCAAAAGTTGTTAAATGTCAAAATATTAAATATTTTGTTACTTATCAGTCTAAAATTGTACATTCTTCATCAAAAATGTAATATAAATAACAGCTAAAGAGATTGTGACCACTAGGATGCAATAGAGCTCCACTAAAATATAAAGAAACTAAAGTATTAAATAAATACACCTAAATAATTGTATTTTTGATTATTTTAATTAAGTATATATCTAAAAATATTATACCATATTTATTTTAATTATTAAAACAATTAATTTTAAATTATTATATATTATTAATTATAATTATTAATAAGTGATTTATTCCTTTGTACACAAAAGGGAGGTAAGACAATGCTTTTTTATTTAATATTGTATAAATATTTTATTTATTATTTAATCATAATAATTACTTATCAGTAATTAAAAGTTTAAAATAGAAGAAATATTGGATAATGAATAGTAATGGTATTTATTTACAATTAAAATTTAAAGTTTAATAATATTAATTCTAAGGTCATTTTAATATATTTTAATTCTATAAATATTTAATTATACAACTATAATTCATGTTTTTTTTTAACTTTACTTAGATTTTTAATTTAACACTGTTATTTGTATTATTGTTTATAAATAATTGTTCTTATTTTGTATTTTTTTATATTTAAGTTTCAGAAATTGGAGTGTTGGTGGCGTAGTGGGCTAAAGCAAATAACTAGTAATCTTAAGGTTGCTGGTTCGATCCCCACAGCCACCACCATTGTGTCCTTGAGAAAGGCACTTAACTCCAGGTTGCTCCGGGGGGATTGTCCCTGTAATAAGTGCACTGTAAGTCACTTTGGATAAAAGTGTCTGCCAAATGCATAAATGTAAATTAGAAGTTAGACAAAAAATATGTATTGTATAAATAAAAAAAAATACATCTATTTGGTAGCTGAGAGTGTTACAGGCATTTCCACATGCTGAAGAATTTATTTGTTTTGCTGTAATCAGAAAGTGTTTCCAATTTTTTGACTGATGTTGTGTGGGTTTTGTCTGGGGATGTGAAGGTGGACACAGGTAATGAAAAAATACTTTACTGACACTTTCACCGGCGTCTTGATGACCGATTCTCCAATTCAGAGCATCACCTTCAATCCCAACAAATCATGTATGCATCTAATATAATCAAGTGTAGCCACATCGACACAAATCAAACAGAAATGCATGTTATCACAGCATATGTCAGCCAAATGTTTGCATAATTGACACCTTAATGAGGCTAAATTAATTTGCCCCTAATGACCCTGTGCCTGAGCAGAAGCACACTTGACATGCTGCAGGAATACAAGTGTTTGTGGGTTTCAGAGGGATTTGGGGTTTGATGAGCTGGAAACAATGAAGGAGAGGCTCTTCAACAAATGATGATGAATTCTGTGTTTTTAAAACAGAGAGAGACCCTTTATGTCAGGAGCTGAACTCATGGAAACAGCTCACTGTTGGGTTAAGATCTTTTGTATTATCAGTGCAATATACATAAATAAGTTCAGTCTAATCCTGTGTGTTTTATTCAAGTGGTGTTATGTTGAACTGAAACAACGCATATCCATTCAAGCACTGTGTATACAGGCTGTTTATTATTCAAATTAGTATCAGTATTATTGTCGCTGTTGATATTGTAACTGTTGAGTAAACTGAATAAAAGTTTGTCATTTAAAGCTATTCCTTAAAGGTCTAGTTCTATATACTGTAGATACAATTCTGTCATCATTTACTCACTATTACGTTGTTCCAAACCTGTATGACTTTATTTTTCTCTCTCTCTCTCTCTCTCTCTCTCTCTGTGGAGCACAAAGTAACACACTTACAAAGCTACTAACAATTTAAGTAAATGGGGGTATGTGCTGTCAAGCTCCAAGGGAAACCAGGCTTGTGTGCGCTCAAAAGATAGAATAGGGCACAGCAGATCACATGCTAAATTCAACCAGGCATTCATCATAGCGCAGACTAATGGTGGTGATTTTGAATCAGCTCAGTGACTCAAGTCTTTTGAATCCATTCACAAAAAAGATTCATTCAGATTTGTTCATTGACGAGTTCTGCAAATTACACCTTTGCACCTGTAGATGGCGGCAAATGGCCGACTTTTACGTTTTGAACAAGAATTTACATTGAACCCAAAGCACAATGTGATTCACAATGAGAACGAGTCTAATTATTTTTTATAAAAAAAAATTGCATGTCAACAAACATACTAAGAGACTGCAGTGTTTAAGCATCATTCCCCTCAAATGACAACAAATATTTATCGAACTGTGAACTGCTGAGCACAATGTTTTATCAAGCTATACAAAAAAGACAAAAAAAAATATTATTATGAATTTCATTAATGTCCATATGGCATTGTAATGTGTGGTCATCGCTCACTTATATTCATAATTCATCTGGCCGCTTTGCTGGTTGAACGAGATTGATGAACTGAAGGAACGACATGCAGCTCCTCTCGTTCAGTCAGTCAGCAGATCCTCGTTCATGAACGAAATGCCTCATCTCGTTCAGACTCAAACGACCGATTGGTTCTGTAAAGGGGTGTATTCATTCAGTGGGTCAAACCAATGATATGCTGCTTCACAGCCCGCTCTCGAATGCTTTTGGCTCACACTTAAGTCAGTCTTCAAAAGCAACACAAATATAATTAGCATTTCTACAAAATTAGTTTAAATACCATAAATGTTTCCCCGTTAAATGCTGGGCTTCACTTTTATCAAGACATTCAAAAAGTTGAAGAAAAGCCTAAATATCTTACACTGTGCACCAAAGCACAACATTTACATTACATTTATGCATTTGGCAGACTCTTATCCAAAGCGACTTACAGTGCACTTATTACAGGAACAATCCCCCCGGAGCAACCTGGAGTTAAGTGCCTTACTCAAGGACACAATGGTGGTGGCTGTGGGGATCGAACCAGTGACCTTCTGATTACCAGTTATGTGCTTTAGCCAACTACTCCACCACCACACCATACATTTCCATTTGTTTTTCATGTTATTTTAACTGCATGGTCTTCAGTCATATTTACACATTCATAAATTGGGTATAATGTTTTGTGCATACCTATAAACTTGTCTTAGTGTATTTCACCTCTTTTTCTCCATGTTGAACGTGATTGACTCACATGCCGAACTGAACCAACTGCATACTTCCTCTCGTTCAGTTATTCAGCAGATCTTCATACATCAACGAGATGGCCGAGTCATTCATTTAGTTCGCAAAAAAGTGTACCAGTGGACAAGTTGTCTCATCTTTAGGAATGAGACATCTCTTCTTGTTTAGACTCAAACGACCGACTCGACTGGACTGGTTCAGGTATTTGATCAGTGGGTGAAACCAATGATATACTCCCTCGCAGCTGGCACTCATATGCTATTGGCTTGTGCTATAGTCAGTCAGGTGAATGAGAACGATTCGTTCATTTAAAAGATTTGTTCAAATATATTAATATATACTATAACATATTAATAATGCGCTGTAAGTGTTGGGTTTGTGCGAGCCACCTACTGACAGCTGTGTTCCCCCACATTTAAAAGTCTGCTACGCCCATGTTTAGATTGGTTTGTTTCCTACTTGTCCAATAGGAAATGTGTAATGTCTGTCAGAGATGAGATGTCCTCCTCTTCAACAATAAATTGTGGTGTTCCGCAAGGAACCCTGTGGGGGCCAATTTTGTTTTCCCTTTATATGTTACCATTTGATCCTGCGATTCGAAAATGCAACATACATTTTCATTGCTATTCAGATTACCTACAATTACGTTGAATCGTTGAATCCTAATGATCTAATTTAAATGTTCTTCATGCTTGTATAGAAAATATTTAAAACATTTGGATGGCATCTAATTTTCTTCAGTTAAATACTGATAAAACAGAGGTTGTTATAATCAGCCTTGGTTAACAAAAAAAAAATAAAAAAAATAAAAAAAAGTCAGGTTTAGACAATATGGAAGAGGATTAGGGCCAAGCAATGATAAAAAAAAATAAAGCCATCTCGAGATTAAAGTCATTATAATGCGAGATTAAACTCGTTAAATTTCGAGAAAAAAGTCGAAATACAATCTTGAGAATAAACTCATTAAATATCGAGAATAAAGTCGTTGTGTTTCGAGAAAAAACCCGTTAAGTTTAATCTGGCATTATAATGACTTTAACCTCGATATTTAATGAGTTTATTCTCAAGATTGTATTTCGACTTTTTTCTCGAAATTTAACGAGTTTAATCTCGATATTTAATGAGTTTATTCTCAAGATTGTATTTCGACTTTTTTCTCGAAATTTAACGAGTTTAATCTCGCATTATAATGACTTTATTCTCGATATTTAATGAGTTTATTCTCAAGATTGTATTTCGACTTTTTTCTTGAAATTTAACGAGTTTAATCTCGCATTATAATGACTTTATTCTCGAGATGGTTTTATTTTTTTTATTATTGCTTGGCCCTAATCCTCTTCCGTAATACAACACTTAATCGGGTGGTGCCAAATATTCAGCAGGTGGTGAGAAATTTGAGGTCTGTTTAAATGCAATTACAAATTTTGAAAATCACGTCAGGAAGTTAGTTCAGTCTTGTTTTTATCAGTTAAGGAACATTTCTAAGATTAGGCATGTTTTCTGTTTTGATTTATTTAATCTCAATTATTGTAATGCACCGTTTTCAACTTTAAATTAGCACGGCTACAATCAGTGCAAAATACTGCAGCTAGACTTTGGACAAAAACTAGGTCTTCTAATCATATTACTCCAGTTTGAGCTTCTTTGCATGGGTTACCAATCCATTTTAGGGTTGATTTTAAGATTTTCTTAATTACATGTAAAACACTACATGGTTTGGCGCCAGAATATTTAGCAGAACTTTTAAGACCTAATGAAACTTTTCATGCCATGATCTGTTGGCTGTTCCAAGATTCAGATACAATACAAAAGGTAGAGAGCATTTGTAGTAAAAGGCCCATTGATTATGGAACAGCCTGCTCTGGGATATTAGATCTGCTAAATCTGTGTCTATTTTTATGTCTCGTTTAAAAACTCATTTATACAGACTTGCTTTTACTAATTTGTGAATTTTTGTTTTTAGCTTGTGTTTTACGGAGTGTGTTTTGATTGTATGTTTTGTGAAACACTTTGTGCTAAATTGCTAAAAGGTGCTATAAAAGTTATTATTATTACTATTACTATTACTTGTTCGTAAAAGCGCAGAAATGCCTTGGTGTCTTCTTGACAGATTCAAAACTAAAATCATGGTTAGGTTTAGGATTTGGGTTAGGTGTTAGAATTTATTGGTTTGAAATTGTGTTCATTGGTTACATTGATTTTTCTACGTAAGTATAAATTAAAGAAACAATTCATACAATTATTTTTAATTTTCGCCATCTGGTTTGAGAATTCAACATGAGATCAGGTTTGAGAATGACTAACATGGACCACATTTATGATACTTTCATGGCACTTATGTTATTTGGATCTTGGCAGCCCCTGGTCAGTGTAACATTCTTTACAAGCTCTCCTTTTGTGTTCCACGGAACATGGAATGTTATCCAGGTTTGTAACAAAATAATGATGAGTAAATGATGACAGAATTGACATTTTTGGGAGAACTATTCCCCTATACCTTAGAAAAGAGATGATCTGTATGTAAAGAATAAAAAGACAGATAGCGAGAGAGGTGAGCAAAGGCTGGTTTCACAAAGATGCAGCTGTCCCTCAATGGAGATTGTGAGGCCTATAGAGACACCCCTTCTGTAACCTCCAGGTGTCCAGAGGTCTTTCAGCTCTCAGAGCGCTTGGAGAAAACCAGCGACAGAGATAGAGAAAGATAAGAAACACGCTAGTGAAGGGGGAGGTGAGACTCATAAAGCAAGAGAAAGAGAATGAGTGGCAGACAAGTGAATAAGACGAGTGACTTGATTAATGCATTGAGCCACTGCACACAAAACAGCACGCAAAACCCCGTCGGACACATTTACGTTAACACACACACAAACACACACAGGCTCTATGGAAATCTAAACACAGACCCTTTTTCATGAACCCAGAACTGTGTGTCTCATTCAATAGTTGTTTCTTATAATTACATCTGTAAATTAGATTTTTACATTTTTTGAAGAAAATAAGAGATGTCTCGATGCTTGGGTGGATACCAGGGCATTGCTATGCAGTTACTAAGGTGTCCTGAGTGTTTTTTAGCACGTAAAGTCGTTGCTAGGGTGTTCTAGGTGGTTGTTGAGTGGGTTACAGAGGAGTCCACCCCCAAGTCTCTAATATGATAGTCAGGTCTCTAGATATGGCTTGGGTCCCTCCTTCAATGTAAGTTTATGGGATATTTGTGCACATTTGATCATTTAACAGGTGGAAAACGTATTGCTTAAAAATTTATTTAATCTGAAGAGCATATAATGTAACATACAGAACATTTTCTATCTACAAAGAACTATAAAACCAAAAAGATGGTTCTTTGCGTTAAACTAACAACAACAACTTACATTTATATAGCGCTTTTCTCAAACTCAAAGCGCTTTACATAGTATAGGGGGAATCTCCCCCAACCACCACCACCAGTGTGCAGCATCCACCTGGATGATGCGACGGCAGCCATAGTGCACCAGAACGCCCTCCACACACCAGCTATTGGTGGAGAGGAGATGGTAGAGTGATGTAGCCAATTCAGGGATGGAGATTATTAGGAGGCCATGATAGATAGGGGGCCAATGGGGGAATTTGGCTAGGACACCAGGGTTAAACCCCTACTCTTTACAAGAAAGTGCCCTAGGGGATTTTTAATGACCACAGAGAGTCAAGACCTTGGTTTAACATCCCATCCAAAAGACAGTGCTTTTTTTACAGTATAGTGTCCCCATCACTATACTGGGGCATTAGGACCCACACAGACCATAGGGTGAGCACCCCCTGCTGGCCTCCCTAATACCACTTCCAGCAGCAACCTTGGTTTTCCCCAAGAGGTCTTCCCATCCAGGTACTGGCCAGGCTCAACCCTGCTTAGCTTTAGTGGGCAACCAGGCAATAGCTGCAGGGTGATATGGCAGCCATTTACTAAGGCATTGTAAAGGATCTGGGTTATTCTATGTCAAATCAACCAAATTCTGACTTCTTCCAAAATTTCATAGGATGTTTTTCTGATTCACACAAACTTTTAAATGTGTCATCTAAAGATTCTTGACAAAAAATAATTCAAAAATTTGAAAAACTATATATAGGAATTGCACTGAAGAGCCACATGTCACTTAGTAATTAATAATAGTGTATTTGTGGATGCACAAAAAAATAGATTCTGACATTAATGTTTATATATGAATAAATAGACACATTTCTAGTTTCCAAATGATTTGTACTTCAGATCTTTGTTTTGTAGGACAAGAAAAACAGGCTTCATTCCATGGGACCCACATGTGGTATTTGGCCATTGAAAATGTAACAATTTATGCATTGAGCCACATTTAAAGACCCATATCTTTGGGGTTCAACCATGGAGGTCTTAAACCTGACGGCACAAAAAGGACAGTTTGCTCTGAACCAGAATCGAAAAGGATATTATGATGACTTTATTAATTCTGAAGTTATATGCACTCCAACTTTGGGAACACAACAACAAAAAGGTGTTTTTTCCCCATTTTTGGACTCGTTTAGCATAAAATGGGGGTGTTGAAGTCAAGTGCGGAGTGGGAAGAGCAATCAGCCCAAACGTTGTTGGGGTGGGGGTGGAAGGGGGTTGTTGCTGTCCTTTTCTGCATATCGTGGGGCAGTTTTGCAGATGTCATTTTGACCCCCTCAACAAAACAATGAATTACTCAGTAAATATTGATCCATGACGTTTAATATTTTGGCTTTCATCTTCATTTATGTTTACCTTTCATCAGAGAATATGAAGACTGTGACCTCTGGTTGAGTTGGCACAGAATGTACCACTTTTATTCTTCAAGGTAGAAGGCAATATTATAGTCTATACAAATATAGGCTTATATATTTGATTGATTCATGGCAAATAGTTAATTGCTGAAAATAACTCGCTTATGGTGCCGCTCTGTGGACATTTCACCAGGAAAATAGAGCTCACACATGCCCATGCTCCCAACTTACCGCTTTGGCCACTGGGCGCAGTGTTTAAAATTTCGGTAAGCACACACCGATTTTATCCAAAGAAAAGTCAAACTACAGTTTCTGATTTCACTATGAGATCAGTCTGGAATTTTGCATGGGGTTCAAGTTTAGTGAACTTTGACATGCTAATTCACAGCGTTGAAAAATGATACGTTGCTAATTTTGCACAATGCACAATGGACTAGCAAATAATTTTAGCGGTGAGTTTCTGGATTTAACGGTTATGATAATGGGTTTGTGTAAAGCCCTCCCATTTGTCGAGTGCACGTTGATTGAACTAACTATCTTTGTTAATCATAAACATAGTGACAAAACAGATAATCTAATAAAGACAAACAAGAGCTTTCCACTGACAACGGCAGTGAAATAGCTTGCTACAACTATGCCAATTACATTTCTCTTTAGAGCTGATACCCTGTGTGAGCGGTTTAGGGGAACGTTGTACTGGGTTAATAGATGTTAAGTTATTGCCTGTGACCTTCCTGAGTCTCTCACAACAATGGAAAACTCTTCAGGATTCAGCCATGACCTCAGTGGTGGCTGTCCATTGGCTAAAACAGATGATCTGTCAAAGCAGGAAACGCAGACTTTGTAGATAATACAGTGGGTGAAAAAATCCCATAGACATTCATGCATATTGTGTAATCATGGGATGCTCATTTTTTGGTCCAGTTCTATTAAGTTATTAAAAAAAATACATACATGTAATTCAAAACAAAACAATTACTTCAATACAACTCTACCATGATGAACATGTTTTCATTTCTGATTTTAAAGTCATTATGATATTTTTTCTGAGGGTAAAAAAAATTGTCTAAGTGGTGAAACCATCCAGAGATTGTTAAAAAAAAAATTTGAAAAATATGTTTGAAAACTTTTCATATTAATTATTACATTGTGTACACGCACATTTATTCAAGTTACAAGAGACCCTTTTTATGTCTTTTACTTGATGGTTACACCACTTGACATTTCACTGGTAACACTTTACAATAAGGTTGTTTTCTTTACCATAAACTAACAATGAACAATATTTTTTCACCACTTCTTAATCTTGGTTAATTTCAACATACACTCACCTAAAGGATTATTAGGAACACCTGTTCAATTTCTCATTAATGCAATTATCTAATCAACCAATCACATGGCAGTTGCTTCAATGCATTTAGGGGTGTGGTCCTGGTCAAGACAATCTCCTGAACTCCAAACTGAATGTCAGAATGGGAAAGAAAGGTGATTTAAGCAATTTTGAGCGTGGCATGGTTGTTGGTGCCAGGCGGGCGGTCTGAGTATTTCACAATCTGCTCAGTTACTGGGATTTTCACGCACAACCATTTCTAGGGTTTACAAAGAATGGTGTGAAAAGGGAAAAACATCCAGTATCGCGGCAGTCCTGTGGGCGAAAATGCCTTGTTGATGCTAGAGGTCAGAGGAGAATGGGCCGACTGATTCAAGCTGATAGAAGAGCAACTTTGCCTGAAATAACCACTCGTTACAACCGAGGTATGCAGCAAAGCATTTGTGAAGCCACAACACGCACAACCTTGAGGCGGATGGGCTACAACAGCAGAAGACCCCACCGGGTACCACTCATCTCTACTACAAATAGGAAAAAGAGGCTACAATTTGCAAGAGCTCACCAAAATTGGACAGTTGAAGACTGGATAAATGTTGCCTGGTCTGATGAGTCTCGATTTCTGTTGAGACATTCAGATGGTAGAGTCAGAATTTGGTGTAAACAGAATGAGAACATGGATCCATCATGCCTTGTTACCACTGTGCAGGCTGGTGGTGGTGGTGTAATGGTGTGGGGGATGTTTTCTTGGCACACTTTAGGCCCCTTAGTGCCAATTGGGCATTGTTTAAATGCCACGGCCTACCTGAGCATTGTTTCTGACCATGTCCATCCCTTTATGGCCACCATGTACCCATCCTCTGATGGCTACTTCCAGCAGGATAATGCACCATGTCACAAAGCTTGAATCATTTCAAATTGGTTTCTTGAACATGACAATGAGTTCACTGTACTAAAATGGCCCCCACAGTCACCAGATCTCAACCCAATAGAGCATCTTTGGGATGTGGTGGAACGGGAGCTTCGTGCCCTGGATGTGCATCCCACAAATCTCCATCAACTGCAAGATGCTATCCTATCAATATGGGCCAACATTTCTAAAGAATGCTTTCAGCACCTTGTTGAATCAATCCCACGTAGAATTAAGGCAGTTCTGAAGGCAAAAGGGGGTCAAACACAGTATTAGTATGGTGTTCCTAATAATCCTTTAGGTGAGTGTATACTAATATTTGTTTTTACTAAAAGTTGCACATTAATATTAGTTAATGCATTATGAACTTACATGAACTAACCACAAACGATTGTATTATTTTATAAATTAACATTAATTCATTGTTAGTTCATGATACCAAATTAATTTACTGTTTGTTAACAAATAGAATTGTATTGTAGTATTACCAAGCCTTTAAATAATTATTTTGTAGAAAATAATGTTATTAAAAAATATATGAAACAAGCATGGACACAAAGATTGCATTTCTACGCACTTGACACGTGTTTCAAACTAGATTTCTTTTCATTTTCATACAACATTATTGGTCAACGACCCATATGTCACAGAAATAAGACTATGGCTATATTCAGAATCGCTTAGCATGCTATTCATTCCATTTCTGTAATATACAGTATATATACACACTGCACATTTTCTGTATACATTACACTATTCCATTCCCAACATCGCCTGTGTCTGTGTGTATCTGAGAGCATGCTGTAAAACTACTGGGCACAGGCACACACTAGAGATGCATTTACAGTGTGTGGAAAAGAGCAAACCCTTTAAGTGGCCATTAAAATACACTGTAGCATCACCAAAACACTTACTGGACACATCAGTGCATTTCTCTTTCACACGCACACATACACACACACACACACAGTGTGTTTCTCTCACTCCATCTCATGTACACACTCTTTCTGTTTCTCTATTTCTGTCATCTTACATACAGACACCCTCTCTATTTTTGTTTTATTTTTGCTCTTACTGGCTCTCCCCTCATGATTTAGTCCATTTTATGCTTTCCATCTATCTATCTATCTATCTGTCTGTGTGTCTATCTATCTCTCTGTCTGTCTGTGTGCCTATCTATCTCTCTATCTGTCTATCTATTTCTCTATCTCTCTGTGTCTATCTATCTCTCTATCTGTCTGTCTGTGTGTGTCTATCTATCTCTCTGTCTGTCTGTGTGTCTATCTATCTCTCTGTCTGTCTGTGTGCCTATCTATCTCTCTATCTGTCTGTCTGTGTGTATATCTATCTCTCTATCTGTCTGTCTGTGTGTATATCTATCTATCTATCTGTCTGTGTGTCTATCTATCTCTCTGTCTGTCTGTGTGCCTATCTATCTCTCTATCTGTCTATCTATTTCTCTATCTCTCTGTGTCTATCTATCTCTCTATCTGTCTGTCTGTGTGTGTCTATCTATCTCTCTGTCTGTCTGTGTGTCTATCTATCTCTCTGTCTGTCTGTGTGCCTATCTATCTCTCTATCTGTCTATCTATTTCTCTATCTCTCTGTGTCTATCTATCTCTCTATCTGTCTGTCTGTGTGTGTCTATCTATCTCTCTGTCTGTCTGTGTGTCTATCTATCTCTCTGTCTGTCTGTGTGCCTATCTATCTCTCTATCTGTCTGTCTGTGTGTATATCTATCTCTCTATCTGTCTGTCTGTGTGTATATCTATCTCTCTATCTGTCTGTCTGTGTGTGTCTATCTATCTCTCTGTCTGTCTGTGTGTCTATCTATCTCTCTGTCTGTCTGTGTGCCTATCTATCTCTCTATCTGTCTATCTATTTCTCTATCTCTCTGTGTCTATCTATCTCTCTATCTGTCTGTCTGTGTGTGTCTATCTATCTCTCTGTCTGTCTGTGTGTCTATCTATCTCTCTGTCTGTCTGTGTGCCTATCTATCTCTCTATCTGTCTGTCTGTGTGTATATCTATCTCTCTATCTGTCTGTCTGTGTGTATATCTATCTATCTATCTGTCTGTGTGTCTATCTATCTCTCTGTCTGTCTGTGTGCCTATCTATCTCTCTATCTGTCTATCTATTTCTCTATCTCTCTGTGTCTATCTATCTCTCTATCTGTCTGTCTGTGTCTATCTATCTCTCTGTCTGTCTACCTATCTCTCTGTCTGTCTGTGTGCCTATCTATCTCTCTGTCTGTCTGTCTGTGTGTATATCTATCTCTCTATCTGTCTGTCTGTGTGTATATCTATCTCTCTATCTATCTGTCTGTGTGTGTCTATCTATCTCTCTATCTGTCTGTGTGTCTATCTATCTCTCTATCTGTCTGTCTCTCTGTCTGTCTGTCTATCTCTCTGTCTGTCTGTCCATGCATTTGTTTGTTCCAATTTGTTTATGTAGATTTAAATGAAATTAAGTTGAAATTACTTGAAAGGTAAAATAAAGTATATCAAACAAAACTAATAATAAATTAATACATTTGTGTTTAAGTCATCAATACTGAGGAAAAACTAAGAATTAGCACTTATAAATACTGTACTTTCCCATTAAAATCCCATAAACATGGATTATAATGAGAAAAATAAGATGTTACATCACATAATGTTAAGGCAAATTTATGGCCAGATTTCAAGGGTTAAAATCCTGCCAATACAATATGTTGAAATGAAAGGACATTTAAAGAAAAGACGATCTATTGACGATACAAGATTTCTATATTTCTGTATACTCACATCATAGTAATTAATTTAAAAGACTGCATGCGCTACTCTGAAACCAGTCTGAACAATTGTAATTTCCGCCCTCTAAAACAGATTATTTTGTTTTCCAAAACACTCAAAATGATGCAGATACTAGTGTGTTTATAACTACACAGCCATTATCTACACCACTGGAAAAATATATGCTAGATCGCTTTTAGTAAATAAAGAGCAAATTGTATTTTAAGAATTCTCTAATTAGGAATGCTTAAGTGATTTTTATTTTATTTATACTTCTGCTATATGAACATCTTTTTTTAAATCTACATTTTATTGTGGCAGGAAATGAACACAATTCCAAGAAAATACACCTCTAAAGGCTATACCGTATACTCTATATACACTCACTGAGAACTTTATTAGGAACACCTGTACACCTACTTTTGTGTATTTATGTAGTGAGGCAAAATCACTGAAGTACAAAAAGTTTGACTGAAGAATTTTCTCTTAGCTATTAAATTCATAACACACACACACACACACACACATATATATAATGTTGACTATGGTTTGACGTGTTTGGAAATGGCATTTTAAACTTACTTTTTATATAAAATGGCTTATAAAAAAAAACTCCTTTGTCTTGCAAACGCTCATTTGATAGCGAACATTTTTTTTGCGTTCTAAATACACAATCAAATAATGTTTTTGCACTTTTGGCATAATTTGATTGGAAATGACACCTAAAAATATCCTGCTCTCAAGTCATTAACTTTGAATTTTCTTTGTTTCTTAAAACATAAATGGTCTCATATTTATGACAGTTTCACTGACAGTTTTGTTATGTTTAATAAGTACATTTTATTTTTAGAAAAACTTTATTAGGGGCATACTTGTTTGGAAATGACGGCACAAATGTGGGACAATCATAACTTTATAAAAATGTATAGAAATAATTTTCACACAATAAATATTTAAATGGTTTATGTTTACTTTACTGTTTGTTTACATATCAGTTTTAATAATTGTAATTTTTTATATATATATATATATATATATATATATATATATATATATATATATATATATATATATATATATAATTTATATTATAATTTATACTGAAAGTCTTGGTCTGGGACAAGGTTAAAATAGTCAAATCTATAAATACAAGGCATTTGAAAAGTATGAAAAAATTAATTATGAAGGCCTGGTAAAAAGTTTCAGTCACAATTTATATTAGGTGTTTTTAACTACTATGTACTAAAACATCCAAATACATACAATACAATGTATTTATTGTGTAACTACTGCAGAAATGCTCACAAGATTCACATTTGCTGCCACTGAGGTTGATGTTCGGGTAGGTTTAGAAGTACAGGTAGAGGTTAGGGGTTAGGGTTAGTTAATTTAACAAGCGATGTAATTAAATGCAGATACTTTAAATGCAAGTACAATGCAACAACACAGATGTGTACATTGTATCAATTGCTTAAGTACATAGGAGTTAAAGACACCTATAACAAAAAGACAAAATCTTTTCATTTTAAAGAGCTCATAGTGTGCTCATTTACACATTCAAATACTGTAGATTGCAGCAGCTCTTTTCACCCTCTGTCTGAAACGCTCTGTTGTAGCTCCTGTCTCTTTAAAGCCCCCCTCTCTGAAAAGCCCAGTCTGCTCTGATTGGTCAGATGGCCCAGTCTGTTGTGATTGGTCAACCACTTAGAGCGTGTGTCGGAAATGTAACGCCCTTACCATAACCGTGTTTCAGCTCCCGAGGCTTCGTGAGCAGCGCATTCCTGAGGCGGGCATTATGCAAATGTGTTACAGTGACGTAGCTATGTCACGGAAGTAAAGGCTGGACTGCAAACTAGGCGTTTTAGGCAATTCAGAAGTAGTGTTTTCTGTGGGAGAGAGTAACTCTCTTTGGCATAGACTTTGTGCTTTGTAACTTTACAGACCATTTACATGCACAAACAGATATATTACACACTAAAGGAAACGTAAAATCCCAAAAAGCATAATAGGGCCTCTAATAAAAATCAACCCCGGGACATGAAATAGTCAGACACCCATTTAAGCTATGGGATTCTGAGAGGTTGTAAGCATGTTTGAATGCAGTTGCTAGGGTGTTCTGGACAGTTGTTAGGTGGTTGCCTACTGACTATAAGATAACAGAACTCCAAGTCTGTTATCCTGGTCTATATATGTTCCAAATCTATGGGATTTTAACACCTATTTTATCAATACTGTATGTCAGATTGCTCAGAAAATTAACATTCATGTTTGTAGCAGCACAAATGACGATTTAAGGACCAAAGTTTTAAGTACCAAAGTTTTGTATTTAGTGGTAGGGGTTTGTTTAAATCCTTAACCCTAAGTATGAACAACAGTAATTGCTATGCTTGTCCACACCAGCTGTAAAACTGGACAAAGGCATCATTTTACAGAAAAGTGCCTTTTGATGTGTTTCTATCCAACAGCTGTAGAGAATCCCTGGTTCTTTTCAATACGTTTAAAGATGAGCTCAACTCCACTATAGAAATGATCAACCCCCCAGCACCTGCCCTCCATTACCGTCTTCAAACATATGTTTTCAGATGCAGCCCTGTGACATACAATAACACCAGCACATGAGGGTACATGGGGTGAGGGGTATCTATCTCTAATGAGCCGAGGCGCTTGTTCTGGGTTTGTGCAGTAAGGCTAACAGGAAACAGACTAATGCCAAGCTCAATGGAAATACCTCATGTCGGAGGGTACAAAGACTTCTCTTAGAGTGCCTTTGCGCTTTTGTTTGAGTTTGTTTACTGTCTTGCTCTGTCTGCTGAGTGTCGGTGGTCTGCCCTTGATGGCCCCCCTGGGACAGTTTTACACTCACAAACATGGCTCAGAGTGATCTATTGTAATAAATGAGCAGGCAGACACTCACTGGTTAGGATGAGAGGCGCTACACGAACATTTGCAGGTATTTTGGGTTGCACCAAAGTCTTTCTAGCAAGTCAGTGCACTGTCGGCCATTTTTGGAACACTCTCAGGAGGCTATTTCCAGTCATGCCAGTGCAGCTCCTATCTACTTGAATCGGAAAAGACTGAAATCTCCTAAACGGTTGGTCAAAATTATGATCAAAGGACATATTTAAATAAGCAAATCTGAAAACACTGGTATGATAAATTGTGCTTATTTACCCAAGATTATGCAAAAAAACTAAATTTTCTCAGCTAGTATAGCTAACACGCATGCAGTTGACGTGGTGATTGACAGGCGATGTCTCTAAGTGGTGATTGGCTCTTTTACCTTTAAGGCGGGACTTCTTTTCTACATCCATTGACTGTTGGCTGCCGTTGGGTGTTCCAATTTCTCCCATTAATTTTAATAGAAGTGGCCCATCTCTGTTAAATAATCTCTGGTTGTACACTGAATGGCATTTCAGAAAAAGAATTAGATGCGTGTTAATGAAAAGTGATTTTGTGAGCGAGTTTGTTTGCAATAATTTATGTATGAGTATATTGAATGTTATGCATCATATTCAAGTTCAGAGCAGGTTGAGCAGGACTGGTTGCAGTGGTGCCGTGACACAGATGGGAGTGAGGTGTACGGGGGTGAGTGTAACAGGAGCCAGCTGGTACATGATGTATGTACCAGCTGGCTCCTGTTATGGGGTATGTGGTATATGGGGTATGTGAAATCTCACTCACCTTACCTCAAGAGGTGCACTAGCGACTGATGATAGGGGCTGTAGCCTTTAGCCTCCTCGTTAGTATGCCCGCCTCCCATGCCAGAGACCCCGGTTCGAATCCCTTTCGAAGTGGGTCGAGCAGGACCGGTTGCATATATGTGACATGTGTATTTGATAGAATGGCACAGGGAGTACTTTTTTGCTTGATTATCTATTAATTTAACCAATTCACTGTTGTGACTCTTTTCCATTATCACTGTTATTATTTTACATTTGTATATGATGGTCCCAAAAGTTATTTTGACTCTGATTTATTTTGTATTCATTTTTCTCAATGACTTTCAGCACATTAACTACGTACGTTCCACTAACGTTTGAAAATGCTACTGAAAAGAAAAAAAGACGTTTGTTGAGTCTTTCAAATTCATGTCACTTGCTTAGATATTTTGCATTCTAATTAACTTAAATTCATAAATTA
This sequence comes from Xyrauchen texanus, assembly GCF_025860055.1. NCBI lineage: Eukaryota > Metazoa > Chordata > Actinopteri > Cypriniformes > Catostomidae > Xyrauchen > Xyrauchen texanus. Next base: position 3,810,871 of record NC_068303.1, read on the forward strand.
AGTTTCCAAATACGTTTTGGGCCACTGTATGTGAAATCTTATTATCTATTACTCTTGTCGTAACAATGAAAGCTTTTTCAAATCATGGCCAATGTGCATACAATACAAATACAGAACAAATTTCTCATTTTATTCAAAAACGTGCAGTTAATTTCTACGCCACCTATTTTTTTGTTGCTATAATTTTATTCTTTGCTGAAAAGATAACATTAAAAGTGCCTTTTTGGTCCATATCAAGAGGACAGACAGAACTTGACCCATGCTTTTTAAAGAGCACACTGATAAGAGAGCTAAACACTTTAAAAGGGTTTGTGAACAGCTCCATTAGCCGAGTCTGACCGATTGGACTCGATCTCACATGCATACCGATCTAATGAGGTCTTCCCTGTGCTATTGTGTCCCATAAATGCGTCATTTGATGGCTGAAAATATTTCATGCCAATGCAAGAATTAAGAAAGCGTTTGAGACTGATGTGTACTCAGAATCTGTTATTCATAGAGACGCTGCTGTAATGGAGTATGTCTCCTTAATAAGCATTTTTTTAAAGAATGGGCTATTTTAGGAGCTATGTAAAGAGAGCCATGTAAAATATATAACATAGACCTAAAGATAAATTGAATTCAGTGAATTTTCTCATTATGCGTCAATAACAGCACCTTTGCTATACTGCATTACTCACAAAAAAAAAATTTAAATACAGTATAACAACAAAATTATTATTTGAAAGAAAGATTGCACAAGCACACGTTTGTATTTGTAAGTTTGTTATGTAATGTGTTAAAACAATAAATGTACTTTTCAAAATGAAGGAAAAAAGTATTATGATAATTTGTGGTTGTTAAACAAAGCGCAGTTCTAGCAGGAAGACTAGCAGCATCGCACCATTAGCTGTGTAATTCCCAGCCAATCACATGTAAGCCATTGCTTTATAAGTCTAACACATTGCTGATTCAGTGTGATAACGCGGCAACCTCCTCCACCCCACCACCACAAGTTGAGTCCCGTACTGCACGGGGGTAGGCTCCTCACCCCTGCCTCCTATCTCCAGCAGGATATGACGGTTCCGAGTACAACTTCTTCAGACCACCAGACAAGGCCTATATGCCAAAAAGAGACATTACTTTCTGTTCATCAAATAAATGTCATCTTAAATCTCACTCAAGTCGGCAAGTCTTCCTGATAGAAATATAGTTAATGTGCTGAACTCCACCTTTGGTTACTCTGCTAGGGCACCTGTGTGAACATGAGGAACTGACTTCATACTAGTGTCAGAAATTAACTTATTTTAAGGTGCAATATTTGCTCCTGTATTTGATTTTCAGGGGCATCTTTTTTTCTTCTTCAGATTTACAACAAACTCATCTGTTGCCTACAATTTAATCAATTAATTAATACAAACTCAAGATTGAGAATTTATTACCTCTTACGCCTCCTACACACTACACGACTGTCAAAGATGTCGGATTCCATTCATATTACACAACTGTCTGTCTGGTCATGAAAGTCATAGGGCTTTCAAATTACACGAGGAATCGGCGACAGGGGTGAACAAATTACAATATATTTCACTATTGACGAATCCACGACGACTCTGCCTGGATTCCAAATTACGTTTCACAACAGAGTACACGTGAGAAGTGATACGAGATACGAAAACAAATGCACGATCATATGTTATGCATTTCAGAATATGATGTGTATGATTTTAATCGCCTAAAGGCATCATATATTTGATTGGTTACAATATGAAAAAGTACATCCTACTGAAAAATCTACCTATTTGCTTACCTGACTGCCCAAGAGAATTGGCATTTTCTCTCCAACTCTTCTTTCTCCACTCGGTTGTGCTACAGTTCAGATGAAACATCAAATAGGCGCTGGTGCTCCTGCCAATGTTCCACTAATTTTTCCTCCATTTCTTCAGTCCAATGAGACTTTCTTGATACCGCAGCCATGCCAGTTGATGTTCTGTTGCAGGTACATCAGGACTCCTCCCACTGAAACTTCCTGTGCTACGTTTCTTGCTCTCTCATTGGCTGTAGGTCAACGCTGCAGTTGTATTCAGTCAAAACATTGCACGATTTGGAATTGCATATTTAACATGCTTGATACCTCACTGACATCGGAGACGTGTCGGCGCTTCTCTCAGATCGTGTCTTTGATGACGCTAGCGTTGACATTGTGATATTCAATGCAATGACAAACAGTACATGCATTTTGTTTTATATAAAAAACACTTTATGGACTTCTGTACAAACCTCGAAGACTTGTTGTCTATCAAAGCTATGATCATAGGAGAGGAGAATTATGAGTGTGAGAGATCTGCCCACGTGATTTGCCAGCTTTCATGCTCTTAAGTCCCTCTCTAGAACACAAACACTCAAACACATAATTGCATTAACTGAATCCTCTCTGATTGTTTTCAAAGCATGACAATGAAACAGCCCTTGAGATCAAACTAACAAAAAGAAATACATTTAGCTGTATTTTTCTATACATCTATGTTTTTGACATGTCCGTTTTTTGTTGAAAATACTAATATGTAGAGGACGCCATTTAGGGCTGGGCGATACATCTTCAAAAATTATATCTCGATATTACGTGCCCTTGCATGCTGCGGTTATTGAAAACAATATCAAGTTACGGATGGATGAATCCTCTGTCCTCCAAAAAAGTAATGAACCTATAAATGACAATCATGATGCATGTATTTTTATCTTCATTGACATCATCTCTGTTCCTATTTAGCTGATATGATGACACCGGAGCCAATGAAGGACAGAGACATTATTACAGCTGAATGATATGAGCAATCTATTCCTTTCAATGGTGTCATACAACATTATAGTTTGAAATTGGATAAGGACAAACTCCTTCACATTGTGACATCGTATCTTAAGTATGTGATTCAAATCTATTTTCTATTTCAATGACAGATTGGATCACCTTTTGCTCTGTATGTAATCAACATTGGATATTAGAAGTTTGATGAATTTCATATTTTGTAACAGCCTTCAAGCTCTCTCAAAGGAAAATTAGGTGGCAGCCTTCGGATTAATAGCCTTCACAAACATTTCAATTGAGAATGCTAGTACCAGGCATCATGCCATACGTGAGCCAAACAAACCAAGACAAAATGTACAGCACGACCAGTGGAGCCCAACTCCCAAATCAATGACTTCTATAAGTTTGTTCTTTTGAATCAACGCCACAATCATACAGCACCAACAGTGTAATCTGATTCCCCATGATGACTCCTATGAGTCAGTTCTTTTGAGTACGCTGCAAAATGTAGGACACGACCAGTGGAATCCGTTACCTCATGTTGGCTCTCATGGGTTGGTTCTTTTAAATCTATGCCGCAAAATATACAGCACGACCAGTGGAGCCTGATTCCCAAATTAATGACTTCTATGAGTTAGTTCTTTTGAATCTACACCGCAAAACATACAGCACCACCAGTGGAATCCAATTCTCCTGCTTTCTATCCGCTTTCTAAAACAGGCTGCCGCCATTATGACTAAAGCTACTTTTTAGCTCAGCATTATGGCTTAAACGTGTACACTGATTAAAATGAGGTAAAGTAGCCTGTAGATGCATGACAAATGCACTCTGAAAATGTTTGACTCCCTCTTGTGTTGGAGGCTAACAGGAAAATATATTTATTATTAAAACCATGCACGGCGGATCCTCACCCATGGCATCTCTATGCTAATGGTCAGGTAAGAGCCCTTGTGCTTTTATGGCACAGGGCAAAACAGGCCGCCTGCCAACGTGGTATCTTGTTTTTAACTGAGTGCTTTCAATTCTCATCAATTTAGCCCAATTAAAGCGCTCAGCCTGCACGAAGAGCATTTTAGAGCCACGTTACAAACCCACTCTTTTCAATTAAGCTAAAAGACAAAGAACATGGTTTCACTGATGCAAATAAATTGACTGGCATATCTGTGCCTGCTTCCAGTTTAATGTGAGCTCAGCACATTAAAAATGAAACAATCTAATGCTGTAGCTTTTGGTCTAGGCAATGCTAGTTTCTTATGCAATAAAGATTCCTCATCTGCTAAATAATTTAAGCTTTTAATAAACAAAAGCTGTACTTCAGTCAGATGTTGTATGTGAATTGCATTTACACTATCTGACAAAACTTAGCTAAATAATGCACCATCGGCTAAAGAAATACAAATAATCCGATTAAAAAAACATTTTTGCCTTTTAACAAATGGGTTATTGAAAAATATATATTTTTCCTCACTATCCACAAATGCAATAAAATACCGATATTGATGGACAGAACCCTTTATTTAAATAAAATAAATATCTTTAATATGTTATTTTTCCATTTGATATACATTTTAAGTTCTAAGTTTCATTCCAGTACTGTTATTGTGAGCTGTAGTGATAAAGTATGCTTTTAATATGTCTGTTTGTATTGACCTTCAACATACAGTAGTTAATATTGCAAAGAGATATCGCATCAACAACTGCTCATCATAAAGCCATTGACAGTCTGCCAAATTCACGATTTGCCAAAATTTGTATCTAATTTGGTCCGTATTACTTGTGCAAACACACATCCTGACTAGCTTTAATAATAAAAGTAATTTACCTTTCCAAATGCTTAGATTTTCCTAGTTTGGATTTAACTGATCCCTGGAATCGAGGCGAAATACCCTGTTGCCATTTAGTGACTTAGGTAAATCCATACTCAAGTGAACCCATTTACTTTCATCATGATTTTTATGAAGATGCAATTCTATTGGAAAAGTTTGAGATTTTAATTTGGAAACAATGTAGATTTCATGCAGATTTCTTACAGTGATTTTCACAGTACTTTTGTAATGCTGATGATAGAAAATACTTGACCTGTAAACATTAAAAAGAAACTTTATTATAAAAGCAGTTGTCAATTTAACACACAAAAGAATGTACCATAAATATTAGGGATTTTATGTTGATGCTTCATTCCACCCCCTGTACCTCAGTTGTGCCCACACAGTTGTGCCCTCACTTAAATAGTGTACACACACACACACACACACACACACACAAGCCAAAATAGCAACAAACAAATACATAAATAAATGTTTAATGGTTTAAATATCAAGTGTATAGGGTCATTATAGAGACTCTAGGTATGTAATAGTGTTGTTTTTTTTGCAATTCCATAAATCATATTTCTATGATTATTTCCCATCTATATAAGTTTACTATCACAGGATCTCTATTTCTATGTTTATTACAAGAGAAATTAATACTATATCCATACAAATATACTATATCACGCTGACTACTATGAGCAACAAGGAATTATCCCTATACCATAAGTGTGTACAGACATATTATACATGCAGTTGTTTCAGTGATTGACTTGATTTACATTTGACATTGCTATTTTCCTGATTTGTTGCATTATCCCTTTGATAAATTAAAAATAAAACATCAAAGATATTGTATTTTATTATTGCTAATTGTTTTAAAGTATTTTGAAAATGTTACACAATCTGGGCATTTTGTAGGTGCATTTTTGAAAGATATACATGCAGGATTGGGGAGTAACAGAATACATGTAACGGGATTACGTATTTAAAATACAATATAAGTAACTGTATTCCACTACAGTAACAGTTTAAATCATTGGTAATTAGAATACGGTTACATTCAATTATTTTGATTACTGAAGAGATTACTTTGCATTTTATTGTCATTTGTTTAATTTAATATTTAGTCCTTTTAGATGGAAAACATTTATACATATAAATGATCCAAAGTGCATTTGAACAGCGGTGAAACACTTTCTGATGATGTGTTACATTCATACAAGCAGACAGAGAAGTACGTTTGAAGTAAGTTTGGAGCAGAAGAAATAGAAATAAACCTTGTGTATATTGTCAGCTTTACGCTAAGCTAAAATGTTATTTCTAGCCATGTTACATGCACATGTTACCAGATATGATCATATTTTTTATCAAGAAAATTCACGTTAGATCATAATTTCTTTTTTTCTAGTGAGATCTTAGTTATTAGGGAAAAAATTATATTCTTGATAATTTTTTTATTAATTATTTTCCTGTAAAAATAGCTACAAATCCTTAAAACAAGATAAATTTGATTTATCTTGTTTTAGAAACAACATTGCATAAGATATTTTGGTTTTCAGAGAATGTATTTTTAACATGTGTATTTTGTCTTACTGTACTGACAGAGTTTTTATAGTAAAAAAAAGTGAAAATATCTACCAGTGCTGAAGAAGTAATCCAAAGTATTTAGATTACATTACTGACCCCAAGTAATCTAACGGAATACGTTACAAATGACATTTAACAGCATTTACTCTGTAATCTGTAGTGGAGTACATTTAAAAAGTAACCCTTCCAACCCTGGATGTATTGGGTCTCTAAAACAAGAAATAGGACTATTTTTCATAAATAAATTAATCCTATTTTTATTGGATTTAAGATAATGGGAATTTGTGGGGGCAAATGAGCTTAATTATCATTAAATATTGGCACAAGGCAAAAAAAATACTAATGATCTTTAAATAGGCTTCATTTTCTTTAGGCAGGATATGGCCATTTATTTCATTCAATGGATGACTATTATACATTTGTGTGTAACATACAGGTTCATGTGAATTATTTTGTCCTGTAATTATCCTCAATTTCTAAACCGAGACACAAGCATGCAACCCCAGTGAGACAGTGATAATGGGCTGTGCTGCAAACTAAATGTATTTATGCTCCTCGGTAAGAAGCCTCATTATCTGTAAGCCTAATTTATTAAGGTTATGTGTTAAGGTTGTCCATTCAGTAGCCAATAAAAAAAGATGCCAATAAAACATGAGGAATCATCCACAAAAGAGCAACTATTAACACCATTTATGTGTTTGATTTTTCTGTTATGGATTTTAAAATCCGGAATTGGCACATTACATTTTTTAATTGGACATTCAGCGATAATTAGAACATTTTACTTAAAACAGTGACAGATTTGACTGAAACTGAAAAGTTATCTTTGAGAAAAATACAGTCTAGCAGAGTGAAGAAAATATGGTTTTATCTCTTATCTTTTTTTTTTCTTAAGTGTTTTGTCTTCAATGTGATTCATTCTCAACAGAAATGTTGTAATCTGACAATTACAGGGTTAAGGCAATGTGGAAGCCATCAAGGACTCAGCCTTTTGTATGGCTCATTTTGACCAGCAGATGGCGCAGTTCTTCAAGGCTACTGCACTGTAGTGATATAATAGCAGGCTAGACCATTTCGTATAATCTTACCTGTTTTACTTAAATTAAACTAACATCCATGCAGTAGTGACCATTGGATGACTGGGTTTCATAACAAATGCTCTGAAACTGCTGTTCATCTCTACTCATACAAATCTGAAAGGTGTTCATGAGTATAATAGAGTTAATTGAGTAAAGAAGCTTATTAATACAATAGGCAGGCATCCGAAGTACCATACTCCACCACAATGTGTCAGTCAAACTATGAAATGGAATGCAGAATGGAACGCTGTTATTCAGAACGCAACACAAACACAAACAGTGAAGAAGTAACAGAAAAATGTCTGTTATAATGAATTATTGACAATCCAAATAAGTTACACTCCTTTATATCCTTGGGCTAATTCTTTTAATTGCCAGCATTGTAGTGCTACATTTGACACACAAAATAAATATTACCACTACATACATGTCAATGAACTTACATCTTATGGAGTGCTGAAATGTTGTAGTAGGTAAAGATGATAACATTATAGTAAACAAGTATATTTTTCATAGTTACTCACATATGCTAATCTGACAGGCTTCAAGAATAAATTATGCGAACATTTCAGAGATATTGACCAAATTCAGGACAGAATTATTTGGGGGGGTGTGTTTACAGAGATTTAAATTGTGTATGGAAAACACAGAATTTGTTTTTTTTATAAATATAGCAGAAAACATTAAATACTTTCTACATTTAATAGGTTAGTTTAAACGTGAAATTGAAAAAAAAAAAAAAAAAATATCCCCTTTTCTCCCCAATTTGGCATGCCCAATTCCCAATGCGCCCTAGGTCCTCATGATGACTCTCCTCAATCAGGGTGGCAGAGGACAAATCTCAGTTGCCTCCGTGTCTGAGACCATCAATCGCGCATCTTATCTTATATGTGGCTTGTTGAGCGTGTTACCACAGAGACCTAGCACGTGTGGAGGCTTCACGCTATTCTCTGTGGCATCCATCCACAACTCGCCACACACCCCACCAAAGCGAGAACCACATTATAGCGACCAAGAGGAGGTAAACCCGATGGGACTCTACCTACTCTAACAACTGGGCCAATTGGTTGCTTAGGAAGCCTGACAGGAGGGAAGTTGAAAATATTAAGTAAACTCTACATTTGTCCTCAATTTAAGCATGTAAAAATGCATGCTCTAGCTGATAAGTGAATATTATTATGATTGTTTATCTTTACAATGCATCATCATGCATCAATCCTGAAGTAGAAAACAGTGTCATATTTATTCACTAATTTGAGTACATTTCACTGTATTTAAAATAAGTAAATTTGACTTAGTGATAGGTCACCTAAAAATTTAACTTATGTGATCATTTACTCACCCTTTTGCCATCCCAGATGTGTATGACTTTCTTCTGAACACAAAGATTTTTAGACAAATATTTTGCTCTGTAGGTCCATACAATGCATGTGAATGTGGGCCAGAACTTTGAAGGTCCAAAAAGCATATAAAGGCAGCATGAAAATATTTAATACGACTCCAATAGTTAAATCCATGTCTTTTGAAGCGATATGATAGGTGTGGGTGAAGAACAGATACATTACCATTATTCTCCACTTTAACTTTCACTTCCACATTATTCTTCTTTTGATTTTGGCGATTCACAATCTTTGTGCATATCGCCACCTACTGGACAGGGAGAATTTAATAAAAAAAGGACTTGATCTGTTTTTCCACACACCAATCATATCACTTCAGAAAACATGTATTTAACCACTGGAGTTGTACAGATTACTTTTATGCTACCTTTGTATGCTTTTTGGACCTTCAAAGATCTGGTCACCATTCACTTGCATTGTATGGACAAACAGAGCGGGGATATTCTTCTAAAAATCATAATTTGTGTTCAGCAGAATAAAGAAAGTCAGTCACATCTAGTATGATATGAGGGTGAGAGAATTTTTATTTTTGGGTGAACTATCCCTTTAAGTAAAATGTACTTAATTTATTTACCTTTGAAATGTACTTAAATTAGTGAATATGACAAGGTTTTCAACTTTAGGATTTACTACATGATGACATGCACATAGCATGCAATAAGCTTCACTATGGAAGGCTCATGTGTGTCATGTGGAACATGATTGAAGGCGCTTTAGAGTAAAAAATGTGAAATGTTCACATAAAATGGTCATTTAAATTTATCAAAGTTAATTTAAGCACCTTTTACATCTGATTTGTAAGTCATAGTTACTGTATTAACTGAATTTTTTTAAATGTACTCACTTAAATCAATATTATGTCATGAAGTTAAGTAGATGTTACTTAATTTTATACTATTAAAATTTATTTTTTGTGAACTATCTGATTACAAGTACATATGCCATCTCTATTGCTCGCTGGTAATAACTTACAGTGTAACGTATAATCACTGTCTGACTGGCTTTTTTGCTCTATAAGAAAGGATGTAGGGTTTAATGCCTGAAAGATGTGGTTAGAGAGACTATAATCATCGTAAAACATGTTTTGACTTATATCATCTGGGCACTTGATCGTAACAAATCTGTTTTAAAAGATTGCACGTTGCAGCATTTCAATTTTGTGTTCATCTGTCTCAGTGTATGTGATTTCACAGACAATTGCATACATGTTTGTTCATTGTGTGTATCCGTGTTTGTGTGACAAGAGCCTCGATTAATGAAAGAGCCACTGGGTTCATGGACGTAACGTGAAGACACACATGACTCAAGAGGACATCAGAATAAGAATGAGCTTTATTGCCAAGTGTTCTCACGTACACAAGGATTATTTAATTTTTTTGGTGATAGGAGAAACAATCAAGTGCACACAGAACATTACAGTGAGACACAGAATATAAAACAAGGTAAGAGTATAAATAGACTTACAAATAATAGGTGTAACCCTTAGCACAATTTGCTGCAGACACAATAAGGTCCGAGTATGAATCAGCTCTATCAGAAGATCAGATCAGCCTACGGAGAATAAGGAGCTCACAACAATAATGACTCACTCAGATTCAGGTTCAACTGAATATATTATCTTGTTAGAACCTGATATTATAACACATTAACTGGAATGCATAACATGATAAAAAAAACTAAAGTTTGTATAAGAAAGGAAATAGGAAGAATCTCTCAATACCAATTGTATTACTCTGATATTCGTAACTCTTTTTCTCCCTTTCCCATATAGAGTTGAAGACAAATTTATTACCCCCCTATGAAATATTTAGTTATTTTTCATATAATTCCCAAGTGCTGTTTAATGGAGCAAATATATTTTTCAACATAGCATTTCTAAACATAATAGTTTATTTATGCAACTTAGAGTGTTTATAATACAGCAGGGTTTCCCGCAGCACTTTGAAACTAAGGTGGCCGCCTAAGCAACACATGCCTGCCACCTTAACTACGTCGTCAAAAAAATATATATGAGCGATATTCGCCGTGTTACTCTGTCCTGTTTTCTCCCTTTCCATCTTTAAATATGCGATAAGCCTTCGTGTTCGCTTCAGTCTTGTTATCAGCGCATTCTTCCGCAGCGGCGCCGAGCGTGTGTGTGTGTGTGTGTGTGTGTGTGTGTGTGTGTGTTCATCTGAGCCTCATTGGTCTGTCACTGCTTGTCAATGTCAGAATATCTGAGATGACCAATCAAATCAAAGTAGGCGGGCTTTATGTTCACAGCGCAAATTTTAGCAGAGCGATTCGACGCGCTTCAGTTTACGGTCGGTCAATGCTAGATAAGATGTAAGTTGCTAAACTAAACATTTGCTATTTGACTGTTTTTTAGGTCATAAATGTTATTTATGAAAATATACATAAATGGTCCACTCGTAAAAGAGTGCAATTACCGAAGGGCCCTTGAAATGTTTTTTTTCTAAACCAAGGAGGATAGCCTGTAGCGATGCTAGGTGTCAGCTCTGCCATAAGCAGTGATTGTAATAAGCTTTGCACATTTTGACGGACTATTAGATGTAATGTTATTACCTTGACAAACTAATACATCATTAAAAAGATATGACTCAAGTTTCAGTATTTGTCTTAATTTGTGTCAGGAGTTATGCAATCCCACCCCACCACCACCTTAACTAACAAATTTTCTGCGGGAAACCCTGAACAAATAGAAACAAAATTATAACAAAGAATAAAAAAAATCTTCAGGTCAAAATGATTAGCCCTCTGAGGTTAATCGTCAATAGTGTATCCCTTTTAAGCCTTTAGTCGTTTGTTGTAGTTCTCAACAAGTTTTAGGCATTTCTCCTGAGTCGCCGCAGCCCGTTCCTCCTTAGCAAATCTCTCAACCTGCTCCAGATTTGTTGGTCTCCTGGCATGGACTCTAGACTTCAGTGTGGCCCACCGATTTTTCCATGGGATTCAAGTCTGGGCTTTGTGCAGGCCAGTCAAGGTCATTCACTTTGCTCGTTTGGAGGCTCGTTTCTTCACCAGAAGTGAGGTATGCTTTGGGTCATTATCATGCTGGAAGACGAAATGACGACCCAAACCAAGTTTTGTTGCAGATTGCCTGAGCTTGTCTTTCAATATCTTCTCGTAGTCTTCCTTTTTCATGATTCCTTCTACCCTGATGAGATTCCCAGTTCCAGACGCACTGAAACATCCCCACAGCAATATACTCCCACCGCCATGTTTCACTGTGTTCTTTGGGTTGAGTGCCTCTCCCTTCTTTCTCCAAACATAGGCAACATCTCTATGGCCAAAGAGTTCTAGTTTTGTCTGATATAACCAAAGGACACGTTTCCAGTATGCAACATTTTTCTCTAGGATGTCCTTGGCAAACTTCAGTCTAGCTTGGAGGTGTCGCTTCTTCATAAGTGGAGTTTTTCTTGGTCTGCAACCTCGCAGTCCATTCCTGTGCAGGGCCCTAGTGACTGTCTTCGTTGAGACATCAATCCCAGACTTGGCTAAATCATTCACTAGTGTCTTGGCAGTTGTTCTTAGGTCTTTAGAAACCTCTCTCACCAGTTGTCTTTCCAAGGATTTTGAAATCTTTTGCTTCTTGCCTCTGTCAGTCAAGTTCTCTACTGTGTGGGTCTCTTCAAACTTCTTGATAATACTTCTCACGGCAGTTCTTGACACCTGAAAACGCTTTGATAAACGTGTATATCCCTCTCCTGCTTTGTGAGCATTAACAATTATTTTTCTCAAGTCTAAACAAATTTCTTGTGTCTTTGCCATGATGACAGTTTTATATTACTTCACTAGTTGTTTTGCAAGATACTAATCCTCAGTTTGAAGTGCAACTTAAAGGCTTGGGGGATTAATTAGGTTAATTAGGCAAGTCATTACAGTGGTTGGTTCCGTAGCCAATCAAACAGATCATTTCTTAAGGGGCCTAATAATATTGACCTTTTAAAAAAAAATAAAAAAAAAATATTATTTTATTCCAGGCAAATTGAAATAAATAAGGCTTTCTCCAGAGGAAAAATATAATAAGAAATGTGGTGTTAAAATCCCCTTGCTCTGTTAAACATCACTTGGGAAATATTTGAAAAAGATTTGAAATTTCATAGGGGTGCTAGTAATTTTGTCTTCAACTGTACATTGCAAGGACTTCAGATGACCTCAGGAGGACTCAAATGGTAAGTATAATCACCTTTTCTTGAAAAATGTTTACAAACATTGGGGTATTAACCTTTGATTCTTCCCTTCTAGGTATTATTCTCTTATTTCCTTCAGTTAACTATGTAGATATAAAGGTGAACCAACACCAGTCATACTCAGAGTACAACTTTTGAGTAATAAATTCACTCTAGAAATAATTTTAGAAAGTGAATTCACTTATTTGGTACTTCTTGAAATTCATGCAATACATTTCCCTTCCTGTTTCAATTTGTAAAAAATAAATTTAAAAAAGACACTCGATCAAACAATGCAAATAAAAACACAAATTAAATCAAAATAATTACACATATGATTTCCTTTACATACATTTAAATCTCAGTTTTCAAAATGAGTTGTGTGAATGAGTCTTAAGTTTTATTCACAATTTTGTGAATATGGCTGAATCCTTCGAACAACAACTGTATTGTTTTTCCTCTTTGATTTAGTTCCTCCAAAAGAACCAGAGAAATACAAGTGTATGTGCTGTTGGTTCAATTTCCTACCTTCCAACTCGGCAACGACAATGTCACTCAATCACAACTCAATGTTAGCTCGTTGTGGCTCGCCAGTCCCAACTCCCTCCACGAACGTGAGAATTTGAACGAATTCTAGAAGTCCAAGATCTCGGCTCATCAGCACACAGCATTCACCAGGCAGGAAGATGATGAAACCAATTCCAAACAAATAATAAACACGGGGAAATAACTCTTTAAAAAAACTCTTATTTCTTCATAAAACAACTTTTAATGCGTTAATAACGCGCTATGCGTTAACGAGGCTTCTCAGCACCAGTGTCAAACTCAGAAAGTAAATAAAGTATTTTTTCCACACTAAATCTTACATTTTCACATGTTAAATCGTGCCTAAATAAATCTCACTTCAATATTAACCAAATATTGCTATTTGACTAATCAAATTCTCACATTTATTCAGAGTGAAATGAAACACGTCTGCTCTCTTCTGTTCTGCCGAGTGCAGCGGGAAGAAAAAAACGGAAAATTGAAAAACCGGAAATGCTCTCTTCTGTTCTGCCGAGTGCAGCGGGAAGAAAAAAACGGAAAATTGAAAAACCGGAAATGCTCTCTTCTGTTCTGCCGAGTGGAGCGGGAAGAAAAAAACGGAAAATTGAAAAACCGGAAATGAAAATGCGCCAAACAACATTCTCAATTATCATTGGTCAGTTGCCCAAGTACACCATATTTTCATTGGCTGTTTTACTGCTCATGAACATAATTACATTCTGCTCATTTACATTATCCAGTCACATCTTAGTACTGTTTGTAACCGGGGTTACATAGGAAATAACAGAATAGCGTATACACATGTGCAAGTGTAGGGGTATGTACAGTTATTTAATTAAATATGAGTGAGTTTCTATATGTACATGAGATTTGTATTTACATTATTGCACTATGGGAGTCCTGAAGACAGTTTAATTGTTCATGAGGAAATTGACCTGAGGGTAAAAACTGTTCTTGTGCCTGGGTGTCCTGGTGCTGAGTGCTCTGTAGTGCCGGCCAGAGGGCAACAGTTTAAAGAGGGAGCGGGCAGGGTGTGTGGGGTCCAGAGTGATTCTACCTGCACGTTTCCTCACTCTGGAGACAGGCAGGTCTTGTAGGGTGGGCAGGGGGGCACCAATAATCCTCTTAGCAGTCCTGACTGTCCATTGTAGTTTCCTTCTGTCTGATTTGGTGGCTGAACCAAACCAGACAGTTATAGATGTACAAAGGACAGAATCAATGATGGCTGAGTAGAACTGTGTCAGCAGCTCAAGTGGCAGGTTGAACTTCCTCAGCTGGTGAAGGAAGAACAACCTCTGCTGAGCCTTCTTCACAATGGAGACCATGTGGGTTTCCCACTTCAGGTCCTGAGAGATGGTAGTGCCCAGGAACCTGAATGACTCCACTGCTGTCACAGTGCTGTTCAGGATGGTGAGGTGGGGGAGTGTGGGGGGATTTCTCCTGAAGTCCACTATCATCTCCACTGTTTTGAGACATATTCAGCTCAAGGTTATTGTGACTGCACCAGACAGTCAGCTGATCAACCTCCCATCTGTATGCAGACTCGTCACTGTTGTGGATGAGGCCGATGAGCGTGGTGTCGTCTACAAACTTCAGCTTGACAGTGGGGTATTTTGCATTGCAGTCATTTGTGTACATGAAGATAACGACAAACTATTGGCTTTGCATCACCAAAGATCAAACAGCCGTTCACAGACATCAGCTGAATGATTCAAGGCTCCATATATTGGCATATATGCCACTAATTTTCAAAGGCAACGAGATCTGCCACTGTGTATAGAGATATAAATACAATACACTATTAATACAAAATATACCCTTCATTATGCAGTCATCCCAAATCATTCTATCATTATGTAACAGATTCAATTCTGAATTGAAGTTAAGGCAAGAGAGGGACGGGCATGTGCATGCACATGAGGTTACGGTTGGTCCCTGTAGGACATGTGGTGGAGAGGTGGAAAAATTAAAAGTGTGCATCTTTCATGTAACTTCTGGGTCTCGTTTTCATTATTTTATTAACCAAAACTGTTTAGGCGAACCCAATTACAAAGAAGAATTACATTTTGAAATGCAAACACTATATTACACATTACATTAATGAATGTGTTAAAAGACAAAAAATACTAGTAAAGTATGATGCGCTTTTTCTTTTTTTTTTCTTTTCTTTTTATCTTTTGCACATTACAATATAAACCATAAGTGATCAAGGAAAGCTGCTTTTACTGTTATGTTCCAAAAATTTCTGGAATCTTTTACCAATACAATTTTTGACATGCTTCAGACAAACATCTATCATACAGTGTGATCCAAATGTCTGAGATCACAAGCTCAGAAATGACCAAAAAAGCGCCATAAAATGACTTTATTTCAAGTCATGTGAAATTCTATAGGGAAATTCTATCATTACTTCAACTGACACTATTAAGTGTCATAAAATTCGATTATTTCCCTCATGTGTAAATAAACGTTTTGATTTCGGTGGTGCAGTTCGCTTATCAGTCGGTATGGGGCGCTCTCTGCAGCACTTCCGGATGACTCGGAAATGACGCAGTGCATGCGCATGTAATTTAGCGTGTACGTGCTGTGTGTTTGGTTTGAGTATTCAACATCTTGTGTGTTTCACAGTTTTAACCGTTTTTAAAGTCATTTTTCAGTGTAAAGACGCTGTATTTTACGGGAGATGGGAGTCCCCGCTTTTTTCCGGTGGTTGAGTCGGAAATATCCGTCAATAATAGTTCACTGTTTGGAGGAGAAGGTGAGATCGTCACACAGTAACGATGCTTTAATTATTTATATAATGAAAGAAGCTTTGCTGCCCTCAAATGTGTTTGTGTTTTTTTCTGAAATGATTTCGCTTGTTGTGTTTGATTTCAGGTGGATTTAAATGTTTTGACTATTTTGGTTATGTAGAGTAGGCTGTAACTCAAACATCTAGCGAGTTGACTACCTAGTCAGCATATTTGGCCAACGTAGTGCGCGTGTGGCCGCTCAATCGAGCAACCAATCACAGATCTATATACAAATATTCAGCCAATTGTGACGAAGACTGTGGTTCACGTTATCAATCAGCAGAAGTTTGATTAGTAACAAGCATATGATGATGATGATGATGCTGCGTGTATGAAATCTGCTTAGGTAGGCTACATATTAGGGTTTTGCTATTCGGGGTTTTCAAACTGGGGTCCAGGGACCCCTAGGGGGCCGCAGGAAGAAGAAAAAAAGACCCAATTTGACTTATTCTTTCATTCTGCTTTTTAAAGTGTATAACTATTTCAATTAATTGTTTTTCTGTAGGTTTGTGCATCTGATATTACTCTAACAGTGGGTATAAGATAAGATGTGCTCAACTTGATACAAAGTAATATATTCTCTCTTAATTTTAATTTCATTTTCTTAATTTCCCTCATTACAAAATAACAGCCAGTTATTTCATTTTGCAAACCACACATTGTCTTTTATACACATTGTTTTTTCTCACACAGAATAAAAGGGAAATTGTATCTAAAATATAAAGCTGCCTATATTTATTTTTTGAAAAGGGTCCCTCGCAAGGGAGCTGTCTAGTAGGTAGTCAGCTCAGTAGGTTTTATATGGTTGCTCAAACTTTGTGTCTATCTAGGTTTTGAAACGGATGCCCAAAAACTTTGTCTACATGGGCAGCTCACTATGGTTTAGACTATGATGCCCAAACTTGCTGGCTAGGTGGTGTATGTCAAATTTTTGTTGCAGTCGGAACAGTTTCTCTCATTTAGGTTAACGCGTAATGCTTATCATTTTCAGGCTAAGGAGTACAATGGTGTTAAAATCCCTGTTGATACCAGCAAACCCAACCCAAATGAAGTGGAGTTTGACAACCTGTATCTAGACATGAATGGAATTATCCATCCTTGCACACATCCAGAAGACAAGTGAGTCTTATCCATAATTTATTTAATTAACATTGATTAACAGGCCATATCTGAAAGACATCTATTGAAATATTAATTGTTTTCTATTTGCAGGCCAGCACCTAAAAATGAAGATGAAATGATGGTTGCCATTTTTGAATACATTGACCGGCTATTTAACATAGTGCGACCAAGACGAGTTCTGTACATGGCGATTGATGGTGTGGTATGTGACATTTATTAATAACCCAATATTGTGTAAATATCAGGATGCATACTGCAGTCACCATTTTGGTGAACATTTGTTTTCCAGGCTCCTCGTGCCAAAATGAACCAGCAGCGTTCGAGACGGTTCCGAGCATCTAAAGAAGGAGTCGAGCTCACAGAAGAAAAACAGAAAATCAGAGAAGAAGTTATTCAGAGAGGTGAAAAGCATATTATATGTGACCCCTATTGAACTGCACACAATTATTCACTAAATTAAACCTGGTCTAAATTGCATGCATGCTTTGCTCTTATATCGGCTCTGTTTTTATGTCTTTAGAAATATTGAATTATGTAACTTTGATTTATTGGCAACATCAAAATGGTTTATCTGCTTAATTCGTTTCTTTTCCTCTTTTTTAGGAGGTTACCTGCCACCTGATGAAATAAAAGAACGTTTTGACAGTAACTGCATTACTCCAGTAAGTGTCTCACAACTTTTGCTGAATGGTTGAAAGGCAACTTGCCCTTTAATAATTGCATATAGAGTCTTTACTTGCAGGCCAAAACACAATGCATGTATCGCTCTGCTTGTGATTATCTGTTGAGTACTGTGATTGTACTTTTTGTTATAACCTGTTGTGGCAGGGCGGAGGGTGGGGCTTGATTAGCCTGATAATGGGCCGGGTGTGTAGCATCACGAACCGGCCCTGCCACACCTGTATTAATGGGGATGTGTTTTTCTTTATATAAATTCCCAATTTCTTTTTGTGTACACGGAAATCAGTATGCCTCATAACTTGGGTAATGGTTTCTTTTTTGTTTTTGTGTTTAGGGCACGGAGTTCATGGATAATTTGGCCAAGTGTTTGCGATATTATGTTGCAGACAGACTGACCAATGACCCTGGATGGCAAAATGTCACCGTAGGTCTTCTCTTTTTAAACGTGCTTTAAACATTTTATGGTTGGACCTTTTAGAATAAATTATTTCTGATGTGTCCTATAGGTGTTTCTATCTGATGCTAGTGTACCTGGTGAAGGAGAACATAAGATTATGGATTTCATCAGGAGACAAAGAGGTACGTATTAAGGTCTTGTTGTAATATGTGCAGGTCTTGGGGTGTGAATCTTTGGGTTGAAGGCGATTCGATTTGTGATTTTAATAGGTTTTTGATTCGATTCAAAGGTAATTTTTGCTGATTTTAGAATTGCATACTACAGTACTAATCTTACTATTTCTGCCATAGTCAGTAGGCAGAAGTAGTATGGGTAGTATGCAATTACAAACTCTGCAAAAATCACATTTGGAAAAAGTTACTTTAGGCACAATAAACAATTAAGTAGTTTCGTTTCTTGCTAGAGATACATTAGGGCACATATTAAAAAAAAAATACTATAAATGCATTGAAAAAAACCAACAACTCTGAACTGAATATTCCTGAATTCGCGAAAAAATTTGCGAAAATCGAATTAATCACGGTTTAGCAAAATAAGTTCACAATTTGAGCGGTCACAATTGCTTGGAAATGTTGTCAGATGATGTTATTTTAATGTTGTAATATTCAAATTAGTTTCTTGCTAAAGATACATTAGGGCACATATTTAATTAAATACTATAAATGCATTGAAAAAACTAACAACTCTGAACTGAATATTCCTGAATTCGCAAAAAACAAAACATTAATCGTGTATCGAATCGTTCTGAATAAAAATAAATCTGTTTTGAATCTAATAAAAAAAACTTTTTTTTTGTGCGAATTTAGAACGATTCTTTTCATAGTTTTTTTTTATTAAATTCAAAACTGATTTAATTCATTTTTTTCCAGAACGATTTGATTCGACACACTTTTAATGTTTTTGATTCCATTCAAATGTTTTGTTTTTTGCGAATTCAGGAATATTCAGTTCAGTGTTGTTGTATTTTTTCAATGCGTTTATAGTATTTAATAAAAAATGTGCCCTAATTTACCTTTAGCAAGAAACAAAACAACTTAAAATTGTTTATTGTGCCAAAAGTAACTTGAAATACACATTAAATACTTCTACATTCAGGCTACTAGGAATACAACAAATGGTGTAATGTACCAATAAAATATTTTAGAGCCAAGCATAACTAGAAAAGTATTCCATATATCACTACAAAAAGACTGATTTTAAGATGTTATTAATTTGCATGACTTTTTGAGGCCTGGAAACCTTTGGGGACCTTGAATCGGTGAACTAATCTGAATATTACAACATTAAAGTAACATCATCTGACAACATTTCCAAGCAATTGTGACCACTCTTATTGTGAACTATTTTGCTAAATCGTGATTTATTAGATTTTTAGCTGTTTAAATGATTATTGACCAACACTAATGATCCTCAATTCAAAAATCTATGCATATGAATGGCTAGGATTAGTAATCGAATCATTGAGCAAACAAGTGAAGCGTTACATTCCTAGCAGATCTTTTTAAATATTTGTGTGATTTGGTTTTGAATTGTCTGTTTAAATTGTTTGTTAGTTGAGGCTCTTTTTCTCTGGTGCTCTGTTTTTACCCTACAGATTCTTTAGGATAATATTAATAATGTCCAAGTATCTGCAAGCTAAGTACTTCAGGTCTAATGTGTCATTTGGGTTTTTCTTTGTCAGCTCAACCAAACCACGACCCAAACACGCATCACTGTCTCTGTGGAGCTGATGGTAATTAATTTTTTTTCTTTCTTCAAACTTGTAAATTTGAAAATGCATAACTCAAATAAAATATTTAAATACGTCTTTAAGAGAAACCAGGTGCTTCAGAATACTGATCTGACTGAGAGCTGTCTTCTAATGCACATTTATGTAATTTCCTTAATACAAAATTCACCTTCATCTGAAACTATTCTTATCAAAATGAATCATGAACCACCCGTGATAAAGCATCATTTTACAAAACTGTGATTCAAATATATATATATATATTTTTTTCCTCTCTCTCCAGCTGATCTGATCATGTTGGGTTTGGCAACGCATGAGGCCAATTTCACCATTATAAGAGAAGAATTTAAACCCAACAAACCCAGACCCTGTGCCCTGTGTAACCAGATGGGCCATGAGATCAAAGACTGTCAGGGAGTCGCCCGAGAAAAACAGGGCGAGGTAACAAACTCACCCTCTCCACCTCGCTCCTCCATCCACGCAGAGCTTCACCTTTGCTAACGGTCTGACCTTCTGTTCTATGTTTTCCATCACAGCATGATGAATTTGCAGACTCTATTCCAGTATCAGAACAGGAGTTCATCTTCATCCGACTGGCTGTGTTACGAGAGGTATGTTCCATTTTTGGCCAATAAGGCCCTAAAATTCCATATAATTTCAGCCAATCGAGAATATAGGCTGGACTAGTGTTGTTGGTTTTTGCCAGAGTGTCACTGATTCAGGCATTTATTTTAAAGAGGATCTTTTTTGTATTTGTCCGTTGTAAACTCGGTTGTTGTTCTGCAGTATTTGGAGAGAGAGTTAACGATGGCCAGCCTGCCGTTCCCTTTCGACTTCGAGCGGAGCGTCGATGACTGGGTGTTCATGTGCTTCTTTGTGGGAAATGACTTCCTGCCCCACTTACCATCTCTTGAGATCAGGCATGTTTGCACAAAACACTCCTTCACAGTCATTCCAATGTCCTCTGCAGTAAGTTCTGACTGTCATCTGTCTGTCTCCCCACAGAGAGGGCGCAATCGATCGCTTGGTTGGCATCTACAAAGACGTTGTGCACAAAACTGGGGTGATTACTGCTTGGCCTTTTCTCCCCCCCCACCCCTTTTTACACAAAAGGAGATTATTAGACTGTTCGCAGCTCTTTTCCAGATACGTGCACTACATACAATGTCTTCTAAAGTTAAACGATAGCTTTGTGTGAGAAATAGCACAAGCATTTGTTTTTATTCTCTGAAAATCTTCGCCTCCACTGTAGCTCTTGTACATTACAGTATGTTTGTTTGTGTTGAGATGCTTCACCCCAGGTTTGACCTCCGTTACACCAAACATCATTGGTTGTCACAGGTCTCAAAATATCTTGCGTGATGCATCTTGATATATGCAAATGAGATTTGAGAGCTACAGCAGAGGGGAAGATGAGTGACTTATTTTGTCTATTTCTCACACAAAGAAACAGCTAATGGCCTCAGAAGTATAGCGATTATGTTGTATGAACTACTGTTAGGTAATTTCAATGTCATTGTTAGAGCTTAATGGCCGTCTCAATTCACATTCATTGTATGAAAAAGAGCATCATGAACATTCTGTCAAACTTCTCCTTTTGTCTAAAAAATCATAACTGTCTGATATAAATCCCACCATCTTTTAAAGGGAAGTATTTAATCAAAAGCTTCTTTAAAAAAAGACATTCACACATTGTTTTTATAGGGCTACTTAACAGAAAATGGCTTTGTTAACCTCGAGCGGGTCGAGCTTATTATGCAAGCTGTGGGCGTGGCCGAGGACAACATCTTCAGAAAGCGCAAAGAAGATGATGTGAGACTGCACATGAAATGCACTGAAGGGGTCATGACCTCTGACCCCTTTTACACTGATGATTACAATCCAATAGAAATGTACAGTTCTTGTGTCATTCTTTGGATGTTGATGTTAAACTTTGTTTTCCTTCAGGAAAGTTTTAAACGGAGAATGAAAGACAAGAAAAAGCGGATGAAAGTAAGTGAAAATGTCCTCTTTCTAAACGCACCATTGAATTTATTGGTCATAAACAACGTTGAGAGGCTTCTGAGTAATTCATTTTTAAATGGCAACACGTGCACACAGTTCCTTTGAGAGCCAGTGAGTTTAATTCATTCACAAGGTCGTTTAATTCAGTTATGGTAGTTGAATAGCTGAATAGCTTGTATCTTGACCCTGCAGATACATCTATTTCATAATGAATGCAACGCGTGCATTTAACTGTGACCTGAACTAGATAATTAGTAGGGCTGAGGATTATGGCTTAAAAGTATTTTAGCCAAGTAGATGAAAAATGTTTATTGCAAGATGTAAAACACACAAAATTTAGTCATGGCGTGTTTTTCAATATACACTTAAGTTGATGTCTGACATTAATATACTTAGTAATGGCAGCAATATTTACCTACATTTTTGTAGAAAATATGTATTAATTAAATTGTTTAATCAAGTGTTTTGAATCGGTTCATTAAAGTGTACAGTTTGAACTTGCCAACACTTGCTACTGAAGTTTAAATCAGAGATGCTCATACAAGACAAGGGATCGGAAAATTTGGTAATTAAACACTCTTTGGGTAAATGTAATGGCCAAATAAAAATACTGACTTGCATAAAGGAGTGGTGGCTCTAAAACACAGAACTGGTAAGCAGAAGGTTGCTGGTTCGATCCCCACAGCCACCACCGTTGTGTCCTTGAGCAAGGCACTTAACTCCAGGTTGCTCTGGGGGGATTGTCCTTGTAATAAGGGTATTGTAAGTCGCTTTGGATAAAGGCGTCTGCAAAATGCATAAATGTAAATGTACATTCACATTGATTTTATTTTTTAAAAGGAATAATTCACAAAAAAATGAGAAATCCTCCATTTATTGACCCTCATGCCATCTCAGATATGTATGACTTCTACTAAACACAACGAAGATTTTTAGAAGAATATTTCAGCTCTGTAGATCCATACAATGCATGTAAAAGGTGCCCAGAGCTTTGAAGGTCAAAAAGCATATGAAGGCAGCATAAAAGTAATCCATACGACCCCAGTGGTTAAATCGATGTCTTCAGAAGTGATATGATAGGTGTGGATGAGAAACCGATCAATATTTAAGTAATTGTGTCTACAATAAATCTCCATTTTCACATTCTTGTTGTTTTTGGCAATTCACATTCTTCATATAGCCACCTACTGGGCAGGGAGGAGAATTTATGGCAAAAAAATACTTAAATATTGGTCTGTTTTTCACCCACACCAGTCATATCACTTCAGAAGACATGGATTTAACTACTTGAGTCATATGGATTAATTTTATGCTGCCTTAATGTGCTTTTTAGACTTTCAATGTTTGGGCCACCCTTCAGTTGCATTGTATGGACCTACAGAGCTGATATTCCTCTAAAAATCTTCATTTCTGTTCAGCAGAAGTATGTCCAACACATCTCAGATGGCATGAGGGTGAATAAATGATGAAAGAACTTTTAATTTTTTTGGTGGAACTATCCCTTTAATTTTATACTAACAACTTAAAAAATCTGATATCTTCAATATTTTTTTTGATACATCACCCAGCCTTTATGATTTGTAAGAACTCTTCAACTGTTTTTATACTGGAAAGTCTATGCAGACATGTCTAAACCATGCGGTTCAGGCTCAACAGTGTCTGTACTGTGATATCAGTTTGGTTGTGTATCAGGTGTGAAATTCTTTTGTATTTTCTTCCCAGGCAGAACAGCGTCCATCGTTTGTCCCCCATGGGCAGTTTGCCCCTCAGGCTCTGGGTGGCAGAGACGGACCCATGCCAGTGCAGAATGCCAGACAAACGGCATATGAAATGAGGATGCAGGGGAACCGAGACCAGCGCAATTTGGTATGCCTTCATACTGTCCTCCCTGTGATTTTCACAAACACCACACTAACTTAACATGAACATTAATTCTTCAGTTCTTTATTGTCATATTGTCGTCATTTTAAGAGTTTATTTTGCCTGCTTTGTTGAACTGCTAGTTTTGCTTTTTAGGATGCAGCTCAGTCCATGAGAGCCATGATGAAAAATGGGAAGGCATGTATTCTCTCTCTCTCTCCCTTTTGGTTTGTCAAACATTTTAGGGCTGTTTTCAGTCAGCATGCCACTTGCATAAGATTTTTCAGTTTCCCAGAGTGAAGAAATGACTTGATTTGATTTTGAAGATGCAGTATAATTTTAATTTAGATTCATAAATGAACATGTGACCGTCCATCCTGATTTGGGTTGCTTTAGTTTATAACAGTCTCTCTGTACACAGACTCCTGCTGGACCCAGTGATGAAATGGATAGCCGTGGTGTGAAACGGAAAGCTGAAGACAGTGACAGTGAACCAGAACCTGAAGATAACGTCAGGTATCCAGAACACAAAACCCTGAACCTTTATGACAGAGAAAGGAGTGTCTCATTATGCTTCTCCCTACTGCCAGTTATTAAAGGGATAATTTACCCAAAAATGAAAATTCTGTAATTTATTCAACCTCAAGTAATTCTAAACCTGAATGACTTTCATTTATGAAAGCAGGAGAAATGTTGAAGAACTACGACCACGGTTGTCCAGCTCCAAAAAGGACAACAACAAAAACACGCACAAGTAGTCCATGTGATTTGTGCGCTGCATTCCATGTCTTTAAAAGTCATGCAATGGCTATGTGTGAGGAGCAGACCGAAATTTAAGTGATTCATTAATCAAATATGATGGCATTGACATCAACGACTTGGGTCAGGAGACACACAAGCACCAATAATATTTGGCATCAATGCAGTCAAATGACATTTATTTTTGTAGTCCATTTCAGAGATTTCACAGAGGGGAAGATTATAAGTGAATAATGACTTAAATTTCAGTCCGTTTCTCACACAAAGCTATCGTATGGCTTCAGAAGACTTTTGTGTCATTTTGGAGCTTGACAGTCTTTGTAATCTGTTCAGTTTAAATGTATGGAAAAGAACAGGATATACTTACAGGTTTGGTGAGACATGAGGTTAAGCAAATGATGACAATTTTCATATTTGGGTGAACTATCCCTTTAGAATGGCAAATGTTTCAGTGATCAGCTTTCCAACGCTATCTAAATCAAATGGGTTCAATTGGTATTCATGGAGGTTTTCCGTGTGCCCGTTGGGACGCTGTTGAGGTTACACCAGACAGATGCAGCTCATCCTTGATTATGTGAGCTGAATTTCTCGAGCATGTCAAAATATCCCGACCAGCGCCGAGGTGGAAAGAGACTTTCCCTTTGCCTCTTAACGGAGTCTGTCACAGTGGGCAATTCTCACAGGCGTGCATATGCATAGAAGTGAACTCTCTCGGTTTGACACACGAGAGACCAGTTCCTCTTTGAATGAATAGTTCAACCAACAACGAAAATTCTGTTGTCATTTACTGACACAGGTTGTTCCAAACCCATAGATGGATTAAAACAGATTTAAACATTTTCCTATTTGTTATGTGAAGTTCACATTAAAACTAGTCTTGCATAGCCCGACTTTTGACTAAAACCACAAAGGTCTGGACCGTATAGCAGAATAAATTGTCCAAGAACAGCCCAATTTGGCATGTCGATAACATGTAACGTGATCAGTCACAGATGTTTTTGTCATTACATGCAATTTAGGGGCGGTTTATCAGAGATGTATCATACCATTATAAAAGCCCAACATATAATTAATATAATGCTGCGACACACTACTTGGATGAGTGTACAGAACGTGAATGGTGACTGAGGCTGTCATTATGACCAGTTCATTTTTTGTTCCATTGATGAAAGTGTTAAAACATTTATATTTTGGGTGAACTATCCCTTTAAGGAATTCAATTGTTTCTTGTCCACCTGTCAAAATGTCTTCTCTAAACTCTGAAGAATGTGTGGTTTGCAGGCTATGGGAGGAGGGATGGAAACAGCGTTACTACAAGACCAAATTTGACGTTGACGCGACAGACGATGAGTTTCGTAAGAAAGTGGTGAAGTCCTACGTTGAGGGACTGTGCTGGGTGCTCAGATACTACTATCAGGTAGGTAACAGGTACACACCCGTTCATGGGTTAATGGCTTACACAGTACTGATTGCACTTACAAATGTTACGTCTGAAGAGCTGATCCATGTCTGAAACGGACTGGCTAGTGAAACCAGTTTCCCAATTCGATTTAAACTTTTACTCCCAACAAGCAGTTAAGGGAACTTTTTCGCCAATATACTTCTCAATCACTGGTGAGTAAAATCTTAGCGGTCACTAGCCATTGGCTAATCACACGTTTTTAGTTGTATAGCATTACATTTGGTCTCATACTCGAGTGATCTACTGGCATTGTAGAGTTACACACAATAAAAGATCGATCTTGAGATTTAAGAATTGATATTAAGATTAACTGATACATCGGAAAATCTAGTGGCGAGAAAATATGGGAACCCTTTGGAATTTCCTGCATTTATGTATACATTTGCTCTTCATCTAAGTTACAATAATTAACAAAAACGGTCTTAACACACATTATTGTATTTTATATTGTTATTGAACGTGTTAAATATATGGTTAGTATGTGAAACACTAGGCTACCGACCTCAACAAAATCTAATCAAGAGTTGGCATACCTGGCATCCAATTGATAAAATGAGATTGGAGGTGTGGGTTAGAGCTACTTTGACTTATAAAAAGCACTAAAATATTTTGAGTTTGCCATTCACAAGAAGCATCTGCTGACATGGACCATGCCTCGCAAAAAAGATCTCAGAAGACCTATGATCAAGAATTGTTGCTTTGCATGAAGCTGGAAAGAGTTATACATTTATCTCAAAGAGATTAGATATTAATCTGTCCATAGTTAGACAAATTGACTATAAATGGAGACGATTTAGTACTGTGGATACTCTCCCTAGAAGTGGCCGTCCAGCCATGATGACTCAAACGGCACACCGTAGAATGCTCAATGTGGTATTAAAAAACAGAGCCCTAGATTAACCGCTTAAGTCTTCAAAGACTCATTGGAACTGGTTAAAGGGGTCATGAAGTGCAATTTTTCATAATTTTATTATCTTCCCTGAGGGCCAATGATAATGTTAATTGTATCAGAATATATTAAACCATTCATCTCTAGCACAACTGTTAACACGAAGCACCATAAACTATCAAACCGTTATGACATTTGTGTTCATGAATTAAACTATTTAAGTTTTTGATAGGGTTCACGTGTTTTAACTGCCCCATCGTTCAATATCAGTTCCTTTGCAAACCTGAAATTGTATTATGTCCAGTTCACAAGCAATCCACACCACGATGAGCTTAAAAAAATGCACGCACAATCCAGAACAGTGAAACAAGATGCGTGCTCACACACACCGTAGCATCCTGCACTGGGTGCACATCGCAGAAATGCATCAAAACGGTCAAACATGTCCATCTTAGTTTGTTTACATACACAACAATAAAAATTGCGCAGATGTGCGAAAGAATGTCCATGATGTTTTTGTGCTCAAAACAATTAGAGCAGCAGCTGAATGAGAGAATTGCTTCTCCCTTTCAGAGTTGTAACTTGGCACTGTGTCTTTAAAAGCATCAAGATACATGACAGCGGTCAGAGTCAGTGGTGTTACGTTAGGACACAAGGCCTGCTCTCTTGACTTATGATGCGTAAATATAAATGAGCAATGCCTTGTGACATCACAAACAGATTTCAAAATGAGACGTTTTAGCAGGGTTACAACAATAAATGCTCTTTTTAGACTGGGGAGGTCTGTACATTGAGCAGGTCTAATCCGCAGTGAAAGGAAGCACTTGGTTGAGGTTATTGCTGCCAAAGGAGGATTCACCAGTTATTAAATCCAAGAGATTTCACTTTTTAATGGGATGTGTTCCATTAAGACATGCAAGAATATAATTGTGGTGTTTGCTTAAAGCACAATGTGTTGTATCTATACTTGTGACTGATGAAGACGAGATTACATTTAAGACCAATGAATTCAGAAAACCAGCTAATTGCTAAGGGTTCACATACTTTTTCTTGCCTCGCCATATTTTTAACGAGTCCTCCTAAAAATGCTGCTGGTTTGGTAGACATTAGACGATTTAATTCTTTTCACTAATTTTAATTTAAACTGGCTGTTTTTGCTACTGTAAGACTTTTTGTAAATGACCTCTGTTATGATTGGCTGACATCTTCGCATGTGAAATGGGTATCAAAATGACACTATGTAAAGTGGGCGTTCACATGATACGGTGCTTGTGTTTTTTGGTTTGTTTTAATAACAGTTTTTGCAGTTTAGTTTCCGTAAATCGTATCACACTTTTGTTCTCATTTGTCAGTCGCACCCATTTCCTACCATTTTATATAATCTTTACTCCTTTTGAGTTATGAAGCCGAAAATACTTTTTTTTTTTTTTTTTTTTTGCTCCCATTTTAAGATCGGATCACTTCTCGGATCAAACAGCTTTGTCCTGTTTGCTATGGTCTTTGAGCTGGTTAGTGTTATCTAGTTGAGTTTTAATGCGGAGTCTTGATCTCTAGCTTTAGATTCAGTCATTAGAGCTCCGTTGTCTCGAGTACATCTCATTCTGATTAGAGTTCTGTGTTCAGGGATTTGTCTGCAGTAATTGAAGCTCTATATAAATGCACAGCCTGTGTTCAACTGCATGTGCTCGGCTGACAAGAGCCATCTCATGAGAATTCTGAATGGATTCATTATGGAGTCATGCTGCTCTGAGAGACGTGTTTGCTTCCTACTACTGCATATTTACGGATGTATACACACACACACGGAGACCCGGCCAAATTGCATTATTGCGGAGTGAGTGGAGGAGGCAGATCACCACATGGCTTTTATTTACCTACATTAAGGTGTCTTTTTCTCCATTTTAGGAGTCACAAATCTGCTTTTTTGCCACTTGATAGTGTCTATTTAAATATGGATAACTTCTTATGGATTGCTTGTAAAAATCATTTGTTGGTGACAAACAAGGACAGGTTAATGTGGGAAATTGTGTTTTACTCCATCGTATTGTTCAAAACGTGTTTGATTTTCTCTCTTCTATTGAACAAAAATGACATATTAAGCAAAAGGTTCCTGCAGATCTTTGACATACAATTAAAGTGAATGGGTAAAGATGTCGTCGTGCTCCAAAATGAGTGTTTGACTTGTTAATTTAATTAAATACTGTGTGCTGTATTCAAAGTCTTTTAAAGCCATACTCTGCGATTATTTGAGGAAAAATTTACTGAATCTCTCCCTCCAATATAGCTATCAAATGTCATTTAACTCTTATATTCAGAAATGTTCCATGCTGACTATATTGTGACTATTGTATCATTTTTGCTGGAAATGAAGGAACATAATGAATATTGTAACTATTTTTATGCACATTTAATTTGGTTATTGCATCAAGTTTTTTAAACATGCCATCAGACTAATTTCGCAATTCCTCGATTTGTGATTTACGAATAGAAGTGTGAAGTGTTTGTTAGCATCTGATTTAAACTACGATAGCAAAAGATCAGTTAGAATTGCTTCGATTCATTAGTGTGAATTTGTTAAATCCATTTGATTCAGTGAATCCTTTCGAAACTGAATTAAAGTTTCGCTCATGTCATTATTCCAATGTTCACAGAAGTCCCTGCATGCCAAAAATATTTTGGTCTGAAATATTTGAATAATTCTTACTGGTTATTACTACTGTATGTAGTGCTAAATTGGTGCAGATAAATGGAAATGAATCGTTCTTGGTCATTTAGTGCCAATTCAGAGTGTAAACATCCTTAATTATATTTTACTTCATTTACTGTAATAATTGGGCTGGACTGGTATTCTGGCATACCGGGCATTTTCCTGGTGGGCGGACGCACTTTGGGGCTGATCAGGGGTGGACTGTCCATCGGGAGATCTGATCAGGCAGTGGGTCGGCTGCGAAACGTGGTGAATGGGTCGCCGCGTTATGCAGAACGTACCACAAAACGGCGCCGCGATACGCAGAAAAGGACTGTGAACCCATATATATATTTAAAAATGTTGTGCTTTTTCTACAAATGATTAATAACTTAAATGTCAAGTGATGTAACCAAGTAAAAGGTATTCAAATCCTTACACCTCGAATAAAAAGTGTGCACCAATTTTTCAAAATTAAAACATATTTTGACATCAAGCATATGTTTCACTAATATAAAGACATTTTCTGGAACAAAATGTACTTTTTCATACCATCACGGGGATCTAAAGGGGTCCTCTGTTTTATGTCACAAGACAACACAATGATTACTGCATTTTGGTTACTCCACATAACTTTGATTTGGTAGACAAAAGTTTTTCAGATATTAAAATTAAGAGTTTTTGAAGAATTTCAGCTTTTAATAAGACTTATTTTTACTGTCTCCTGATGGTTACACCACTTATCTGGGGAAAAATATCAAATTGACTTTGAACACAGAAATTGTAAACATGTTTTTCATCGTAGAGGTGTAGAAGTATTTTATCATTTTTGTGTGTGATTTGCAATTTTAAAAACGTTGTTGTAAATCGATATAGATGCATTACAGTTTGATTCTACTTTGCTATAATGGCTGTTTGTTCAAGCCATTGCAGAGCAAATGTGTAAATGGAGATCTATATGGAAGATCATCAAAGCTGAAAAATAGCAGATGTAGGGATATCAAATTAATGTGATGTTTATTTGAGAGCTTGAAATAGTTAGCAAGGATGCCTATTTATCTAAACGGTAACAGATTTTTTCAATTGATAAAATAATTGTACCAACTCCCCACCTATTTTTAACAATTACACAAATGTCTATTTAATTTCTCACAGGGCTGCGCATCCTGGAAGTGGTATTTCCCCTTTCATTACGCGCCGTTTGCCTCCGACTTCAAAGACCTCAAGGGCATGTTCAGTGATTTCGAGAAAGAGACCAAACCGGTAACTTGAAATACATTGACTGCATTGACCCTCTGTTAATTGTTTTGCCTCAATGCTAAAATAATAACGTTCCTGTTGTTTTGTACTTTGCTGAATCTATGTAGCTATTTTGCAGTGATGCCATGATTGCCATAATTCTTTCTCCATAGTTCAAACCGCTGGAGCAGCTGATGAGTGTATTTCCTGCTGCCAGTGGAAACTTCCTGCCAACAACATGGAGAGCCCTAATGAGTGACACAGTGAGTGACAGTAAATTAAACTCTTGAAGACGTCATAAACCAGCATTTGCAATGCATTTACTTAATGTGACACATTTGAGCAACAAAGTTCATTAATGTTTTCATTTATACTAATAAATTGTATTACAATTATTGTTACATGTAAGCAATTTCACAAAAACAAGTGTACTGTATATCAGTATACTGTATATAACTATATATAAATTTGAAATTTTTTGCTCTATTTTTTATATGTTTGTTTTAAAGTTTTATATTTTATTACATGGAACAAAAAATGCAGAATTTGCAACTGCAAGAGTTTGTCGTTTTTTTTAATCCCCTTTAGCCACAATTTTGGAATGCCCAATTCCCACTACTTACTAGTTCCTTGTGGTGACACTGTTACTCACCTTAATCCGGGTGGTGGAGGACATGTCTCAGTTGCCTCTACTTCTGAGATCGTCAATCCGCACATCTTAGCACGTGTCTTGTTGTGCATGACACCGCGGAGACTCGCAGCATGTGGAGGCTCATGCTACACTCCGTGATCCACACACAACTTGCCACACGCCCCATTGAGAGCGAGAACCACTAATCGCGACCACGAGGAGGTTACCCCATGTGACACGATCCTCCCTAGCAACCGGGCCAATTTGGTATTGGTATCAATTTAGTATTGGTACCAGGGCTGGTGTCCTACCAAAGCTAAAATGTTGGTATCAGAGCATACAATGCATTCAGAAAGTATTCAGACGTTTTGTATGATGTGACAAGCTTTGCACACCTGGATTTGGGGACTTTCTGCAGATCTTTTCAAGCTCTGTCAGGTTGGATGAGGACCGTCGTGGACTACCATTTTCAGGTCTCTCCAGAGATTTATGATTGGGTTCAAGTCCGGGCTCTGGCCTGGCCACTCCAGGACATTCACAGAGTTGTCCCTAAGTCACTCTTGTGTTGTCTTAACTGTGTGCCTGGGGTCATTGTCCTGTTGGAAGGTAAATTATTACATAAGTATTCAGACCCTTTGCTAGAATGCATGAAATTTAGCTCAGGTGTATATTTTTTCCTCTCGATCATCTTTGAGATGTTTGTACACTTTGATTGGATTCCACCTGTGGCAACTTCAATTGATTGGACATGATTTGGAAAGGCACACACCTGTCTATAAAAGGTCTCACAACTGAAAATCCATATCAGAGCAAAAACCAAGCCATGAGGTCAAAGGAAAGGCCTGCAGTGCCTAGAAACAGGATTGGGATGAAGGCTACAAAAAAATGTGGCTGCATTGAAGGTTCCCAAGAGCACAGAGGCCTCCATAATTCTTAAATGGAAGAAGTTTGGAACAACCAGGACTCTTTCTAGAGATGTCCGCCTGGCCAAACTGAGCAATCATGGGGAGAAGGGCCTTGGTAAGAGAGGTGACCAAGAGCCTGATGTTCACTCTGGTTGAGCTCCAGAGATCATGTGTGGAGATGGGAGAAACTTGCAGAAGGACAACCATCACTGCAACACTCCACCGATCTGGGCTTTATGGCAGAGTGGCCAGACAAGAGCCTCTCCTCAGTGCAAGACGCATAAAAAAGTGCCTAAAGGACTCACAGACTGTGAGAAACAAGATTCTCTGGTCTGATGAAACTAAGATTGAACTGTTTGGCCTCAATTCCAAGCGTCATGTCTGAAGGAATCCAGGCACCACTCATCACCTGTGCAATACCATCCCAACGGTGAAGCATGGTGGTGGGAGCATCTTGCTGTGGGGGGTTCAGCGGCAGGGACTGGGGTACTGCTGGTTTGCAGCAAAATACAGAAATATTCTTAAAGAGAACCTGGTTTAGAGCATTCAGGACCTCAGACTGGGCTGAAGGGTCATTGTCCTGTTAGAAAGTGAACCCAAGTACACAGCCAAGACAACACAAGGGTGGCTTAGGGACAGCTCTGTTAATGTCCTTGAGTGGCCCAGCCAGAGCCTGGAATTATATTTTTATATCCCCTTTTCCAGTTTGGAATGCCCAGTTCCCACTACTTGGTAGGTCCTCATGGTGGCGCGGTTACGCTCCTCAATCCGTGTGGTGGAGGGCAAGTCTCGGTTGTCTCCGGTTCTAAGACAGTCAATCCCATTTTATCATGTGGCTCATTGTCCGTGACACCTCGGAGACTCTCATCGTGTGTAGGCTCCTGCTACTCTCCTCGATCCCCACACAACTTGCCACGCACCCCATTGAGAGCTAGAACCACTAATCGTGACCACAAGGAGGTTACCCCATGTGACTCTACCCTCTCTAGCTACAAGGCCAATTTGGTTGCTAGGAGACCTGGCTGGAGTCATTCATCATGCCCTGGAATCGAACTCGCGACTCAGTGGCGGTAGTCGGCGTCAATACTTCCTGAGCTACCCAGGCCCCTATAGCCCTGACTTTAACCCAATCTAACATCTCTGGAGAGACCTGAAAATGGCTGTCCACCGACGGTTCCCATCCAACCCGACAGCGCTTGAGAGGATCTGCAGACAATCCCCAAATCCAGGTGTGCAAAGCTTGTCGCACCATACCCAAAAAGACTTGAGGCTGTAATTGCCAAAGGTGCTTCAACTAAGTATTGAGTTAAGGGTCTAAATACTTATGTCAGTGTGATATTTAATTTGCTAAATTATCAAAAATAAGTTTTGTCATTATGAGGTAAGAAAGAAAAATCATTTAAAGCATTTTAGCATAAGGCTGCAACATAAGAAGGGTTCTGAATCATTTCTGTGTATGTATGTGTGTGTATATATATATATATATATTAGGGCTGTCGATGTAACATGTTAATTCAGTTAGATTAATTTTATAAAACAATTAACGCAATTAATCGAGTGCCCCATTATTCCTAAGAAATGCAAACTTGTAGTACCACCTGTTTACTCCAGAGGGCAGTAAGTGAAACTTCAGCTGTATGAAAAAATACAATACATGTCAAATAAGCAAAACAAATGCTTGTTAAATTTTTTTAATAACTCCTGAACTTTTACAATTGTGAATCATAAGACATGTTTTATGAAAGTAAATTTGAGTCCATTTTCATTTCGCGTCTTCAAATTAACTGTAGACATCTGTATGTTGTTTGATCTCTAACGTTTCGTCTTTAACAGGAATCGTCTATCATTGATTTCTACCCTGATGACTTTGCCATTGATTTGAATGGAAAGAAATACGCCTGGCAGGGTAACCAATTATCTTTGGATCTTCACAGTCTAAACCGCAACACTAAGTGATGGGTTACATTTGAATCTTTGCGATTGACCCGTCTTGTCTTCATAGGTGTTGCTTTGTTACCGTTTGTTGACGAGCGGAGGTTACGAGCGGCATTGGCTGATGTCTACCCTGATTTAACCCCAGAGGAAGGTGAGAGAGAGCAAATACTTTTATTTCCAATATGATTAAATTATTAAAATAGTCAGAATTAGTGACTGTTTATATTGTTCTGCCCTTAAAAATAGTTTTACTTCATGTATAATGTGATTATCAGTTTTGTTGTGATCTGACAGTGCTATCTGTTGGTTGTTTTCAGTGAGACGGAACAGTTTGGGAAGTGATGTCTTGTTTGTGGGGAGGTCCCACCCACTGTGTGACTTCATTCAGGAACTCTACCGTGCAGAATCTGATGAGGTATGAATCCATTTAATTTATTTTTCTCTGTTTCATAAGATGCTTTCATTTGCCCATGTCATAAGTCTTTATGCAACACATATTTCTCACATGGTGCTTCTGACCTATGTCATTTAGCTTAGTCTAAGCCCTGAATTTTATAGGAAGTTTGCAAACTTGATTTGAGCGTTTGGTATGTTTGCATCATCATCAACTACCATCATAAGTACTAGCATCAGCTGTTTATAACTGTAGCAAAGTAACGACTCAGGAGGACAAGGTTTGTTTTTTGTCCTTGAGTGTTTTAAAGTTTGGTAATGAGACCAAAAACTTAAAGGAACAGTTCACTCAAATTAATTTTGTCATCTACTCACCTTCACATTTCTGCCTTTTAAACCCTCCAAAAATTGGCCTCATTCACTTCCATTGTAAGTGTCTCACGGTAACCTTTTTGATTTTTGCTTCTTTAAAAGAAAAGGAGGGACTAGTCGAAATTTAGTATTAATCAACATTATGCCGCAAATGCTGTTGATTGTGCTTCACATTTAAATCTATTTATTACATGATCTAATTTTATTAAGGCATGTTTTTCACTAAATTAACAAGGAAAAACCAGATTAATCATTTATTGATATGCACTCATATTTTATATAATAAAATGCATTAATTTTATTTTTACTAGATTTTTTGTGTGTGTGTGAATAAACAAGATGTGCAAAACTACTGCAATATTCGACTGTGTTCCAAAATAAAAGTATAGTACTAGTTAATTTAAAATAATTTCTGTACGGTACCCAGTTTATTATTGTAATATAATACTGAATTACATTTTTATTTTGAGCATTAGATTTGTTTTATATAAAAGTAATACATTTCTGTCCTATTTACTTCACGATTGTTGCGGTGTTATTTTTCGTTAACTGAATTAGAAATACAAACTGAATTGATTGGGGGGGAACTAAAATAAAAATGTAAACATTTAATTATTTGAAGTAGGGCTAATTTGGGCAAAGTGGGACACTTCTGGAAATAAACATTTTCTTGGCACTTTTTTTAAATAGGATCCAAATACCACATAACCTGACCTTATACTTTATAGAAAGCTTGGGATGCCTCCCTAATTTAGTCAAAAGCAAAAATGAAGAAATGCTAAATACTGGGAAGAATCTTTGAAAGACACTCTTTTGACCAAATCCTAGATTTGTTTTCATCTGTCCCACTTCAGCAATACTCCTGAAAAGTTATTCTATAGAAAACATCTACTTGTTATTTAGAATTCATTTTTATGTTCTCTTCTAGGCATTCACGTCATAAATCATATGTAATATTTACAAACATTAAGTCAACTTTTACTTTTATCACCCTTTTGACTCAAATTTCTGTCATTTTCTTTAGCATTGCTTTGGTCGTAAAATGTGCTTTGACATTTTAAATTTCTGATATTATATCGGGATGTGTGGCAAAGTTAATTGTTTACTTCCCAAAGATTAGTTTAATAATGAATTTTAACCATTTAAAGAAATGCATATAGATAAAATGGGGATGAAGCTTAGCTGTCCCACTTTACCCATCTTCACCCTATGTTATAAAATGTGAAACTTTTACAATCTACCTTAATTAAACATAAAAATGCCTCAAGACTGCTCTGAGAAGCTTAATGACATTTGAAATTTTAAAATGCTTTAGCAGCCATAAACTAACATACTAAAGCCAAAATAAAACTAAAATGGTGTGATGGTGGTGTAGTGGTCTAAGCACATAACTGGTAATCTGGTAATCAGAAGGATGCTGGTTTGATCCCCACAGCCACCACCATTGTGTCATTGAGCAAGGCACTTAACTCCAGGTTGCTCCGGGGGGATTGTCCCTGTAATAAGTGCACTGTAAGTCACTTTGGATAAAAGCGTCTGCCAAATGCATAAATGTAACTGTAACACCTTGAAAACTAATGAACCTAAACTGAAAATGAAATGACAAATTGAATATAAAATCGAAATGTCTTAAAAATCCAAAACTATAATAAACCCTGGTTTGTAGTTTACAATGTTCTGCATCTGGTGAAATGCTGTAATCTCCTTATGTTATACCGTGCTGTCTTTGTAGATTTGTATAATAACTTGTAGCTGTTCATAATGTTTGGAATTGGAATAATAGGCACATTTCTGAAAAGCACTACATTAGTTAGTTTTATATTGTCCACAAACTTTCCGCAATTATATTGTGAATATTCAATATACCGCACAGCGTCCATGAAACCTGTGCATCATATTTAAAGTTTTCTGAAGGCATAATTTGTACGTTGTTTGAACAGAATTCTTATGCATTCAAATCATATTCCTGTAAAGAGAGCACAATTGAAATATGGTGAGACGTCTGTAACATCAAACCTCAATGGTTTTTGTGCATCTCGTGAGCAAACAATGACACGAACCAATGAGGGTTGACGTTATTGTGGGTCACCATATTTGATTTATGCTCTGGTTTGGCATGGACTGACCCATTATTTCTAACTATCCAATCTTTTCTAGGGCACTGAGATCCCTGCAGAATTTTGCCATGGAATCCAAGGTATATTAAATCTAGACGATGACCCTATTCTACCAGATAAGTAAGGACACAACATTTATCTCTTTTGTTACTCAATGTTTTTGTCTTTGATTTGTCTGAAGAGACTAAAGCTTTGTATTGTGTATGACATTCGTTTTACCTTAGATCAGTCGAGTCTCCCATCCCAACGCTCCGAGACATCGCCAGCAGTGCCGCCATTGGGTACGAGTTAACATTTACACATTTGTTTTTGCCTTGAAATAGCCTTTTGATATTGCAATAAACTCAAAAACAATCAACCAGTAATGTGTCATGTTTTATCGACATTTAACAAAATCATCCCAGGCTGTTTTTAGAATGAGGTTTTTAAATGTCCATCACTTAAACATGTGACATGTTTTTCATTAGTTTGTTTGTGTATCCGTCTTCTATTTTAATTAAGCATGAATAGCTGCTCAAGGACTCCCATTTGTGTCCTCAAGGCAAAGTCTTGTTACAGAGACATACTAGACCACTTTAAAAAAGCATGAATGTACATTTTGTGTCAGTCCTTGAAACATTGGCCTTTTTCCTGCTTATATTGACTGGTTCTTCTAGAGGTCGTGCACATCATGAAACCCTGAGACGTTCAACAAAAACTTTGGATAAAGCTGCTCTAAACTCTGGACTGATGCAATTAATTTGAATAGCTCTGCCATGAAAGATCCTGTTTTGAGCAAACAGCCATTACTCGTGCAATAAATAGTCAGACGTCACTTTATACATTTTTGTACTAATCTCTGGAGTTCAGACTTTTAATATTGATGGTTTGTGGTTGGCAGGATCAAATTCAAGGATCCGCAGTATGAAGACGATCATGTGTTCAAGGCTGTTGTCCTACCGGGGGCAAAGTAAGATCTTGTACCTTATATCACAGACATGATGCTTCACCTCATTGTGAAAGAGAATGAAATACTGGGGATTTATAATGGGGCAACTGATGTTATATTCCACAGGCATAAGGTCCATTTAATAATGACATGTAATATGCCGTAGATGAGACATGATTTTGTCTAATTGGGATGAATTAATTACCCAAATCTTATTACAATGACTTTGAATGCCCATTGTTCATTTAAACTGATAAAATCACTTAAACATTTAAAATTCCACTTTCCAGGATCCCTAACAAGGTTCTAAAGCCGGGAGACTGGGAACGGAGTAACCGCGGCAACTGGAAACCTCAGCTGGGGTTCAACCCAAATCGCCGACAAGCCCATCTGGACCAATCAGGTTTCAGAACGCTCAAGTAAGTGTAGAAATAACTAAGATCTGCTGAAATCCCACAAATGGGCTATTTTGTTGAATGGTTTTTTTTTTTGAAATTTATTTTTTTTTTTAAAGAGCTATTGTCTAAAATGACGAAATTGTCTTTTACCAAATTGTAAAATTTCTTTGCAATAGTTCTTATAAAACCAGCTAATTAAACATTTCCCACTTGATGATTTCAGCCCACGATTAAAGATGAATTATGTATGGTGTATAGGGGAGCTGTATGCAGATTAACACTGTGTCCTAACTACACGCGACGCGATAAAATTCCAGCGACAGCAAGCGTGTCTTTCCACACTAGACGCGACGCGACTGAGACGCCACACGTCAATCAAAAATCACAGCCATTCAGAACAGCGTGTGGGCGGAGTCTCTCTGTGAAAGCACACTGCTGGCCCGCACTCGCATTGGAAATGGTGTGCACAGCTCGGACTACTGTCATTGTGACTCCCCACCCTGCCTGTATTTCAGTAGATTGTCTGGAATGACACCCCTGGATACAGGGACACAAATCGTCATGCCTATTCACTCTACTTTACATTGAAAATAAAGCGGAATTTGTTTTACACAGGTTGATGCGTCATTAGTAGCCTACTATAGCTAAATGCTACATTAATTAATTCATTCGCTGTAGATGAAAGTCTAAACTTAACTTACCATGTGTATTCAATGCTTCAGCTATACTTCTCCAGACGGAATCCTTTTTCCTGATGTCTTTGTGGGATTTATCGTAGAGAATTGAATGCCTTTGAACTTCGACAATCAGTTCCTTGTCGTCCATGTTTGATGATTAAATATTCGTGACACGCAGAACTTCCATTCAATGAGATCTCTGTGTGGGCGGATCTGTCAGCCGCGACGTCGCAGAAATAGGAACCGTTTCTAAATTAGAAACTTCGCGTCGCTGTCGCGTCTGGTTAGGACAAAAACGCTGATTAACATGGAAAAGATACCTTTTATCGCGTGTCGCGGCGTCGCGTCGCGTGTAGTTAGGACACGGTGTAATGCCCAGCAAAGACTTAATTTCTTAATGAAAGCTGTTATTGCGTTTGACTGGAAGCAGACAGGTGTTGTTGGACTTAAAATAGCCAGCGGTTGCTTTTTGATAAATCTGATTACACTTGCGTTGTGGTCTGAGAATCAAACATTTGTCCTTTTTTATAATTTCAATAATTGTTTATTTTGCAAAACTCTCAAACTGATATTTAACCCTTAAACGCATACCTCATGTCTATAGTGACCCCGGGACCCCCTGTGACTACTCCATTTTTTTACAGTTATCCCCACACCTCTTTAGTATTCCTCAACCTATCTTTTATAAATGGTGTAACTCGCAAGCAAAAAATTTGCAATAGTACCAAAAGTGTTAAGGTCATTCGAGACCTTATGTATGGAATATTGGAATATTGTTTTTGTTTTTTTTATGATTATTTCATTATGACATAACATGCATGTACACGTTATTTCTTACTCGCTCAAGGTGGCGCTGATGTGTCAGTGATTCGATTTGATTTACATTTGACATTGCTAATTTGGAGAAGAAACAACATGAAAGTAAACTATAGCAAGTGTAACACATGAACACTTATCACTACTGTCATTTGTGTTTACTACTGAAATTTACTACATACTACTGAATAGTGTTTACTACTATTTAGACTCAAAGTGTCTGAGAAAATACATATGTGCATCTTATGTGTCAATCAATATGCCCAATATATGTTTTTGACAGCTAGTTTCATCTCATGAAATTTCGGTATGAAAGTAATTAATCCTGATCTATTTTAGTCCTGATTTGTTGCATTTTCTCTTTAAATATATGAAAAATATAACATCAAAATATCCATTTGTTATGGATATGTGTCGGGTCTCTAAAGACCCAAATATGTAAGAGTATGTATGAGTGTTTGGTGAAATTCTCATGCATTTAAGGGTTAAATGTGTTTCACACTCTCTTTTCAGTCACCATGCAGGCAGAAATCAAGGGGTGGGTCTGTATGGCTCTGGACCGCCTGGCGAGAGTCAGCAATGGGGTGGCCAGTACAGCAATGCCCCGCCCCCTAGAAACTACAACCAAGGAAACTACCGCCCACCTCAAAGAGGCGGTTACTCTTCATACCAGAGTGAGTTTTGCACTGTCAGATCACATCCTGTTTTAAAGAGGTAATGAGTGGATTCATTCAATTCTAATGTAGGGAAAAAATGAATTCAAGTGAGATTGGGCAACGAATCACAAAGTTCATTCTTTGCACTAGGGGTGGACCGTTAGGGGTTTGTCAATATCTAGAGGACGGTGTGGCCCACACAGAATCAGTGTCTGGAAGTTTCTGCAGAATCACTTTAGTTCTACATGATCTCTTCCCCTTGCATGTTCACTTATTCAATATTTTGGCACTTTGATTATGACTCTCAGCTCTGTTTAACACGGTTTACCATGTTTAAATCATTATGGAGATTTTCCTTCAAAATCAGTGCAACATTTTTAAAACTATTGGATAT
The DNA here is from genome assembly GCF_025860055.1 of Xyrauchen texanus. Lineage (NCBI taxonomy): Eukaryota > Metazoa > Chordata > Actinopteri > Cypriniformes > Catostomidae > Xyrauchen > Xyrauchen texanus. The sequence continues at coordinate 3,852,156 of NC_068303.1, forward strand.
GTAAATTGTAGGAAGCAGTTCAGCCGATTGCATTTGCATTATAACAGTTTACATAAACAATGACATTATAAAAATGTACTTAACGTACATATAAACGTTTAAGAAATTAGCTTTTTTGCCCATTTACTCATCGGCTTGCTGGTCTAATAATCGGCCTATTAATCTAATGATTAATCGGCCTGACAGCTCTAAAGAGCCCAACAGTGCCGACCTACTCTTTCAGCTGTCTTGGTTCCTGAAGTATTTTCCCCATTCATTTTTCCATTGGGATATAATAAAGTCCTTAATAAACAAATTCTAATCCTTGAACCAAACCAACCAGCTCTGAAGTGAATCACAACATTACAAACTTTGATTTGAAGCAAAAAAGTATTTGAAAATCTTGGACCGTGTTATTGTCTTTAATGAGGGAATGAACTATAATCACTCGGCGCATTGTAAATGATGTAATCGAATTAAAAACTATGGAAAAATATAAAACTATTGATGTTAAGTGCAAGGAATATTCTTGGTTCAATACACGTTAAGCTCGATGGACAGCATTTGTGGCATGATATTGATTACCTCAAATTAATTTGTACTCGTCCCTCCTTTTTCTTTTAAATAAGGAAAAATCTTTATTACAGTGAAGCACTTACAATGGAAGTCAATGGGGCCATCCGTATGTTAAAATACTCACTATTTCAAAATTATAGCCACAAGACATTAATAATATGCATGTTAACATGATTTTAGTGTGATAAAATCACTTTCTAACCTTTTTCTGTGTAAAGTTATATAACATTTTACAACTTTGTTGCCATGACGATGTAATGTCAACAAACCCTAATGGGAGTGAGCAGTCGCTGAAAAGCTGTTTTGGCGCACTTTGTTTGCCGTGATTCTCTGATTGGTGGATTTTCTCCCTCAGGATCATGGGTAGTATAGTTATTCACTAATTCTACTATTAAACTATTTGTTTAAAAATTGAAGGAAATGTGTGGACTAGTGGCCTCTGCTGAGATTTATACCATCCATTAATAACCTTTGAGTGCACGGTAGGACTGTCTTAAAAGGTTTATAATTCATCCTTAAAATATTTTTCCCTATGTAGAAAATAAATGAGATTTTATTTTAATTTCCTGAACCAGACTGTTGCCCTCTTGGTCCATTACTATTATTCACATTCATTTTCGTGTTGAACGTTCAACCAAAAAGACTGAACATAATATATGAACCATTATCTTGTTTTACCTCATGATTTGGTGACAAAGAGGCTGACATAGAATGACAGCGTGTACAGTGACCATCTGTACACAGACCATGTTCCCCTCTGAACAGCTCCGGTCTCCCCATGCTGCTACTCTCACTTTGATGTGCCAATTTGCACTGGCGGCTTCCATTCGCCCACAGATTAGATTATTCATCATCTCATCTGTGGGCGAATTGAAGCCGCCCTGCTGCCACTTGATGCAAATGGAGGTTTGGGGGTTCTTGCTGATCACTGTAGCTCTTCACTCTGCGCTTCGCTGTAATACGAAACTCTGCAATTAAATGTACCCACGTAACCCACTAACTGTCCCGTATGTCAGTTATGTTTCCTTGAATAACGCAATCAAAGAAAATATGCAACAATTGAGACGGCAATTCACCATCTTTGATAACTCGTTCAAGAGTTTTGTATTTGTTTTTTTTACCTCCAGGTCTAAAATTATAATGTAGTTTAATATTGCAGGTATTTGTAATCAATAGGTTGTGAACCAGGTTTCTCTTTTTTTTAGAGTTTCTTTTCCGTATCAATTTGTTTAAAGAGTTAGTACAACCACAAATTATTTATTCAAATAGGGTTACCCTTTTTTTTGAACACAAAAGAAGATTTCCACCTTTCCAAAGGATGACTGAATCGGGACAGATGCTGTCAACCTCCAAAAATGACTAAAAGGACCATAAAAGACCGTCCTTATGACTTGTGTGCTGTATTCAAAGTAGTCTTCACCTAAAGTTTTGTTAATCACTGAAAATTCCCCCTTACCTCTGCAGCTCTAAAAGATCATTCACTGTTTCATATATTAAATATGGTGCCAGATGTTGTGACCGATTAAGAAATGTGAATAGATGTCTTTCGGTCTGTTCCTTTTAAAGCTATCGTGTGAAATCTGGAATTTAGTGATTGCAATTCCTCTTAAAGGTTCTTGGTCCAATTAGTGAGTCTTTTAATATTTTGAGGAAGAAATATTGTGTTGTAGGGGCCTGGGTTGCTCAGCGAGTCTCGAGTTCGAATCCAGGGTGTGCTGAGTGTCTCCAGCCAGGTCTCCTAAGCAATCAAATTGGCCCGGTTGCTAGGGAGGGTAGAGTCACATGGGGTAACCTCCTCGTGGTCATGATTAGTGGTTATCACTCTCAATGGGGCGTGTGGTAAATTGTGCGTGGATCGCGGAGTGTAGCATGAGCATAAGGAACATTGTGCACAATGAGCCACGTGATAAGATGCAGGGACTGATTGTCTCTGAAGCGGAGGCCACTGAGATTTGTCCTCCGCCACCCGGATTGAGGTGAGTAACCGCGCCACCACGAGGACCTACCGAGTAGTGGGAATTGGGAGTTTCAAATTGGGAGAAAAGGGGATAAAAATAAATAGTGCTGTGAGACATTTTGGTATTTATTTACATTTGTTTTCTTTTTTTAAATAGAGCCAGTTCTGAAAAACCAATTCTCGGTTCCAAACCTTATTTACAAAAGCAGTTTGATTTTATGGTGCCAAATATTTGTTCATTTTCGAGCCCCATTCACCTTTACTGTATGGAAGAAATGCAGTGTAAAAATTCTTTAAACCACCTAATTTTGTTTCACAGAAGTGGTCATATGGGTTTAGCGCAACACGAGGACTACTGAATCAAAACTGTTCAAGAAATTATCCAAAAATGACAGCTTAGTTCTAAGTCTAGAACTTCATATTAAACAAACCTGCATCGAAAAGATCATAACGTTACTCCCAGAAGCATCTTCCAGGGCTACCACAGGATTCTCTGTTGCTGTTTTGCTCTTAAAGCATGTCTGTGTGCGGTAAATCCTCATTAACTTTCTCCAGCTCACTGTCTCACTCTCTCTCCCTCCTGCGGTGTCGGCTCAATGCACAGTTCCCGAGACACGCTGAAGGCTTTTGTTAAACCTAATCAAAACAGCTGGTGTTAAAGGACCAACTAGTGTATTACAGTCCTGCCGTCCTGCGCTCCATGGATATTAATAAGCTGAATTGAGAGGTTCATTACGGGCTCATTAGAGATCAGGGTGTACGTCTGTGCACTAGGACAAATGTAATCCCTCTGTAAAGTTGACAACGCTATTTACTGTTGTGTTTTTAAATGCATAATCCTATTTGAGCTTTGTGTCAACTGGCTTTAACGTCACAACATTCAGTTTGTGGACTGTGCTCAGTGTTTATTGAGAGGAGGATGAATTGGCTGTAATTTCACCTTTTTCGTTTGGCTGGTTGTGAGATGAGCTAGGATGAATTAGATGATGATAATGGAGGTGTAAGTGGGTGGTCCGATCGGTCTTTCTGGTCATTAGATTGCAAACTGGATTTCAAAGGTGTTTATTGGGTGTAGAATTAAAGAGTCTGGGATATCTAACAGCATTTGTGGCATAATGACATTACCACAGAAAAGTTTCAACTCTATTAATGCTCTTGCACAAGGGAAGTCAATGGGGCAAGGCATTGCACCAGAGTTTTTTTTAAATGCACTAAATATAGATTCAATATATCCACAAGTCTATGGCTGGGAATTGATACAGGTTTTTCAATTAGATTCCGATTCATAAGCTTTAGATTTTGATTCAATATATGGGTAAGTTTTATTTATAATTACCCTTTTGCTTGTATATTAAATTGTCTCCCAGCTAATGCTGTTAATTATACAGGAGACCTAACTAGGTACAATATGAAAATATTAATTTACTAATTAATTATTATTAGATTTATCATTTTGGTGAGGTCACATTTTAGCTTTTTCAAATTGAACAAATCAATGCATTTAATCAATAGATATGGTATTGTATTGCATATTTTCGTTACATGTTTATAGTTTAATTGCGTAATTTGTACTAGTGTTGTCAAAAATACTGGTACCCCGGTACCAAGTCGGTACTCAAACAAAAAATTATTTACGATACCAGAATTTCTGAAGTTACCGGGGTACAGAGTACCGGGTCTACCTGGTACCCATGCAGAGGCGGGACCTTTTGAATGCTCGCAACAAGTAAAAGATTGCGGCAAGCAAAGCAGCTGCTGCTGCTGCTGAGTATCAACTGAATCATGTCGAAATGAAAAGTGGAAAAAGCCAGGTTTGGAAATTATTTGCATTTGAGGCTGATGAAAAGGGAAACATTTCACTAGTGAAAATACAATTACAGATATCAAGAATGAGCATTTTAACTAGTAAAAATGTAATTGTTGATATCAAGAATTGGCATTGTTACTAGTAGATATCGAATTCCTGACATCAATAACTATCATTTTAACTAGTGATGGAATTGTTGATATCAAGGGTTCATATCCTGGAAATGAATAAAAGTTAAAACGGCTTGCCATAGCTGAGAGAGACTCTGCCTCGGGGAACTCCTCCCTCGCGCGCGCTAAATGCAGCAAAATTAGAACGCGATTGCTCGCGACTTATTTAATCATAATATATGTCACTGTGTATTTCTTATCATGAAGAAAATTGGCAATATGCTGCTTTATTAATAAGAGAGCACTTTGCACATTAGTTTGGAAATTGTTTTTTATTAATTCTATTGTATGCTTGTTTATTTTGGCCTTTTTTTAGTACTTGGTTAAAAACTTAAATTAAAAGTTGCAAAAGTTGAAGCAAATCTTATATACGTGTTCAAAAATACTTTAAGCATTGTTCAGTTTTGTTATAATTAAAATATAATATATTTAAATTAAAGTGTTGCTCAATGGCATATTTTTGTTCTAAGTTCTGCTGCTAATATTTTGTAGACTTTGTTAATAAAAGTATTGTTTAGTAACCCGTTTTTGCTTTGGTACTGAAAATGGTATCGAGTACCGTGAAATTTCACTGGTATTGGTACCGACTACTGAAATTTTGGTACCGTGACAACACTAATTTGTACTGATTTACAGGTATTCATATGGATTTGTTGAACACATACTAAAAACCGGTACTGTCTCTTTAAGGAAACACGGCAGTTCTGTAAAAGTGTCTTTAAATTAGCGCATGTTAACGAGATACTCCCAATTACTTTATTTCATCTGTTCTAGGCCTTATTGTTATTAAATGATTGATTATAGGGTATTTTTTTAATCAACAACTGACTGTAACAAACAGAAAGGATATTAAGAGACATTCAATGACAAATTGGTCACGTGGATCTCATCTTTAGACACACAAAACAACTTTTACTCTCAAAATGCAGTGCGAAGTATCTCGCTGCTGACAGCTCCACCTCTATGCTTTACAAATTATTCATTGCTGAGTGAAATCTAAACATTTGCCAGCCAGTTGCCAGATATATAAAAAAAAATTGGCGCGTTGCATGAAATTTGGTTGCAAATGCGAGTGATTTCCTCATTGTACTGGAGGGTTGCACATAGAGTAAAAGATCGATCTTGGTGTTAAGAATTAATATCGAGATTGTTCAAATGATGATCTCGACGCATCAGGAAATCAATATTTTTACCCACCCCTACACAAGACTTATTAGCACATTAAATATTAATTTCAAAACATTAAACATGAGACAAATATGAAAAAAAATCTGCCTAGAAAAATAGTCCCACCTTTAACCATTTAGACAACTTGGCTTAAAATATACCTAAAAGTCTTATTAAACTTTACATAGATAAGGGTACATTTTATCACGTGTTGAGTTGGATGCAAGCTTTCAACTCATGCCATGACCATGTAAAGCCGATAAACCTGCATAGCTCGAGGTTTATGCACCTAGAAAAAGTTCCACCGCTGCACAACCATTTATGCAACTTTACGGTTTTCCTTATGAAACTATCAATCCTGTTGGCTTCTAAATGTCTAATTTTTATTTCTTTCCATCTTTACTCCTCCAAGCCCACATTTGTAAATGACAGCTTTTTCTTTGGCTGAAGTTCTTGTCTTTGTCACTGTCTCTCTCACACACATACACACACACTCGTCTCCGCTCCTGCCCCTATAAAACAAACAGCTCGAACCCTTGCAGCTGGTGATCACCTTGGCAACGGCGGATTGGAAAGAAGCCGCTTGCTACTTTTTTTTACACAAGTCCGTCTTTGTGAAGGACCTGCAGCTCTGGAACTAGAGCACTTGAGCTCGACACAGCGGCAGCTGATGAATGCTTATTTCATTGAGCACGGGAAGAAATGCAAATGTGGCACTTCTGATACTCCCCGTAAATCCTGTTCATATTACCAAACGGATTTCATCTATGCAACTGTTTCCCCTGAAATGAGAAGCCGACACATGGGGTTAATGAAGTCTTTTTTATGTATTTATTTTGGAGACCTTTGACCCATTCTGTTTTCCCAGTTTTTAAAATAAGAAATTGGTCTCCGTTAATGGACATGTTCATGGGAAGATGGATGGATGGACTCTGTTAAGAAACATCAGTCAAGCGTGGTCTGTATAGCATTTGAAATATCTTGTTTATCCAGCCACTTCAGAAAGTTATTGTAGTTTTAGTTTCAAAGTTCCCCATTGAAGCAAATTCATGTTATAATGAAACTAGATTTGGTTTTCTGAAGAAAATTAGTGGTGCGTGCCAATGCAAAACCCGCTGCCACAGTGCTAGGGTGTGTTGTGTGGTTGCCTGGATGTTGCTATATGGTTGCTAAAGGGTTGTAGGTGGTTGCATACCACCCGAAGTCTCAAAATGCAAACCACTCAACAGGGTGCACAATTTATCGTTTATGCTCGTTGCTACTTTTCAGCTCTGAATTTTAAACGTAAAAGTATGTCACGTAAATGTAAGTGTGTACTTGTATGAACATTTTATATGCAAAGCTAAATGCATTCTGCTGTGGCCTGGTGCCTACCTGACCTTTTTTATTATATATAAATAAATAATCATCCATTTTGTCGTTTTCACAGATTTCAGACAGCCTGGATTTAATCAGCCTCCCCGAGCCAATCCCCAATCAAATCCCAGGTAAGACAACTCCGTGTTTGTCCTTTACTTCCAGAAAGAATACATGAAAGGTATTGCAAGGTCTCTCATTATACACTTCTAAAAGTACATTTCTATGTTTGCACAAGATTATGCTGTGAGTGTCTCTATGTATATGTGAGCACCACAAACAAAATGCAGAATAAAGCAATAAGCCACACAAGAGCCCATGCGTTAGTGATTTTTACCACAGGTGTGTTCTTTAACCTCCTGAGACCTGAGCATGACTACTGTGTGCATTTTCCATTTACCTTTTAAAATTGTAACTAGTAGCACCTACGAAACATGCACTGAGCTACATAGAGATCTATGGGATACTCCCTTGCTCCCTATTTAGTGAACGTCTTAAACTCCAGTGTGCGTAACTCCATATGATGCTTCTGAAAGCAAAAATGTTGGGCGGCTGTGGCTCAGTTGGTAGAGCGGGTCGGCCACTAATTGCAGGGTTGGTAGTTTGAATCCCGGCCCACACGACTCCACATGCCGAAGTGTCCTTGTGCAAGACACTGAACCCCAAGTTGCTCCCAATGGCAGGCTAGCACCTTGCATAGCAGCTCTGCCGCCATTGGTGGGTGAATGCGTGAATGAGTCAGTGTAAAGCGCTTTGAATACCGTTAAGGTTAAAAAAGCGCTATATAAGTGCAGACCATTTACCATTTAAATCGATAAAAAATGGCATATCGGATGAAACTAGAGACACTAGTGTTTTGACTAAAACGGGTTTCGGTGTAAAAACGTAATGAGGTTTCTCACCAGATGTAGTTTTTTGGCGTTTCTCCCAAAGACAAACTCTGCTGTGATCAGCACCATGTTGTTTTGTCACACGACTCCATATGTGAGAAGTTTAACTTTTTAGTGACTTAAAAGAATTTAAGTTAGAATAAAAGAATTTATGCATTGCATATAGCGAAGCCAAAATGCAACATCTACGCTTGTGTACGCGGGTTCGCACAAGGTTAACGTCAACTCGAGTAACCTATTTTGTTGCTCGTGTTTTATAAAAACAATATGATGAAGACCACAATGTTTGAATAATTCCTAGTAATATAATTGATTATCTAAAGTGTAGGCTGTTTGAATGTCGCCAAGCAAATGCAGCTTGGTGCATAAATGGATGCTAACTCGACTTTGGGCAGTTTTAGCACGTAGGACATCTAGACAAAGTCTCGTTCTTGATTAAAAAAACAAATTCAAACTATGGCTTTTTTTTCTTTATTAGGGGCAAAATTGTTTGGTGTGTTTGAAATGATGCGACAACTGTGGGACAGTCGTGTTTTTGTTTTTAATTAAAACCACTTGCAAATCATTTTACAACAGATTTGAATGCAGCTCATCCGATCTGAAGCCAGTGTCGGAACTATACATTTAGTAAATAGAAAGAAACGAGTCACCTTGTTCCTCTCTGCTTTAGTTATCTTACAAGTTATTGAAGTTCTCCATGGGGGGGCTGGACTGGAATTAGTTTTTGTGCACGCTAAACAAATTTTCTCCTAAAGAGGTTTGCTGGGCTTAATGAGGCAGGACTAATGCTGTTGCAGTTCAGTGTCTCTTGTGTGCAGGGGCTACCATTGATTCTGGCTCCAGACCACTTCAGGGACTAATCAGCTTCTTTTAGTTCAACTTTTTAGGCCTGGCAGCCCATTGTAGCCCTGTGTCACCTTAGGTCAGTAGTTATTAGAGAGAAGTTTCTTGAACTGTTCAGGACCGAGCCGAATGAACCTGGAGAAGGGATTATGGATTCCTCAGGAAGATTGACCCGTTTCAGTAATGAGGGATGCTGTTCTGTCCAGCTTCCTCCTATAAACTGATAGAAGTTTGGAAGGTGTTTGAAGGTGACCTGGTTTGTGGCCAAGCACAGGTTGATGGTGTTATTCATAGCATTCATTAAGCGGATGTCTGAATAGTTTGTCGGTGGATGAATGAAGTGGATCTCAAACTCAGCTGGTCTTTGCATTCCAAAATGCTACTTTTGCTCGTTCAACAGAAATGTCATTATTTGTCTTCTGGATTTGTTTTCTTTGCTTCATATGAGCAGAATAATCGGGGTTCCCATAGCCATGGAAATGTCAGGCAACTGAAAATTGTGTTCATTTCAAGGCTTGGAAATTAATTTTTTTACGTGGAAATTTTAATCCAAAAATAAATAAATTCCCTTATGCTCTCTAAAATATTACAAAGACTGTATAAATTGCTATTTGTTAGTGCAATGTCTATTTTTTATATATCTCTCTCTCCTTGTCCAGGAATGACAAATTACTTTTGAATTTGAACTTTTTGCCTTATCTTTTACAAATGTATTTATGTAATTTTATTACAATTCTTCATTTTAACCTAAAACCTTGATGTTGAATTTAAAAAGTCCTTGGACAGTTTGTCAATAACCCATTTTGAGTCTGGTGATCTAAACTTGGAAAATGTAAGTTTTCTATTTTTTTTCTTATGCTGTCATCTGAAATATTTAATACATTTCTGTTTGCGAGTGCATAGAAATGTCTATAAAATTATTGTTTCTCCCAATTTGGAATGCCCAATTCCTAATGCGCTCTTAAGTCCTCATGGTGGTGTAGTGACTCGCCTCAATCCGGGTGGCGGAGGACGAATCTCAGGTGCCTCTGCGTCTGATACCATCAACATGCACATTTTATCATGTGGCTTGTTTGCACGTTACCGCGGAGAGCTAGTGCGTGAGGAGGCTTCACGTTATTCTCTGTGGCATCCATGCACAACTCGCCACGCTCCCCACCGAGACCAAGAACCACATTATAGCGACCATGAGGAGGTTACCCCATGTGACTCTACCCTCCCTAGCAACCGGGGCAGTTTGGTTGCTGGCTGGAGTCACTCAGCACACCCTGGATTCAAACTTGCAGCTCCAGGGGTGGTAGTCGGCATCAATACTCTTTGAGCTACCCAGACCCCCCTATAAAATTATTTTCTAATCCTAATCCAGTAATCACAATTGCCTGGAGAATTCAGTGTAAAAAAACTTTTTAGTAATGATTTATAGTGTGGGAAAGTAAAGACTTCAAACGTATTTCTCTGAAGATATGAGAGCCCTCACTGGAAAAATCCAAGGTCAATTTATTAGATTTTAAAGATAATCGGGCTGCATGCTTTTTCTAAGTAAACGTACTTGTCTGGCTCAAGTAAACTCAACTTAATTTAAGTAGTGTTGACTAGTTACAAGTAAACTTAACTCATCTGTGATTTAAATTATCATTGTTTGGATTTCATCATTTAAATTTGGTTATAACATGTCTTATACATTGTAAAGGAAATTTGTAAGTTAACCATAGGGCACACTGGACTTTACTCAGTACTTGGTGCGCATAAATCTGCACTTTTGTAAAGTTCAGTTGAGTGAAGAAGAATGGCTTGAACTTAACGGTCTCAAAGTTCACCAGAGGTAACCATAATCACCCTTGTGGTGACTTCACAACTATCAACCAGCTACAACAAAACAACAACAATAGTGATAAGAAATATATATAACTGCATTTTAAAATAAAACTCCTTATTTTACTACACAAGTTCCCTTGTTTGACCAAATATACATAAATTATTCAGGCTTATGGGTATTCCACACAGCTACAATTTTGTACATGATAATTTTGAGTTGGTAATACTCAAATCCAAATTTTAAAGGAAGTAAATATTTGAGTTATGATTCCAAAAGGTGACATTTCAAGTATTGTTTATAGGACCACTTAAATGTTTTTATTAATGACAACTTTAGGGTTTAGAGTAACGGTAACTTGATTAAAACTAGTAAGAAGTGTAAAAACTTGAGTTTAAGTTGAGTAAACAATTTTATTTTACAATTTGAGATTAATATTTCTATTTACAGTTGAGGGTCGATGGTAATGGTCAAGTTTATATGTATATAAGTGAGTGTTTTTGACCAAATATGTTTTCAATCTTCATAACCATCCTGTTATTTGTGGGGAGGTTTTCATTAAGTTGTCTCTCTATAAGTGAATGAGATTGATTGTGGACTTCATGAAACTCTTGAAGGCAGACATGTCAACTCTATTTGAGAGATGTTTTGTATTGTTTCTTTGTTTAATAGTTTGGTCTGATTTCCACAGGTTCCAGCAGGGAGGTCATGGTTGGGGTCGGTCCATGCAGTCTCAGGGCACTGCGTACCAGCAGAACCAGCAGAGGGGACAAGGAGGCTGGAGACCCCCTCACAATCAGCATGACAACCGCAGAGGTGGACCGCAACAGCAGGTCTGAGCACCTTGTAACAAATACATTTTTTTTTTTTTTTTATTCAGGGCTCAAGGCTAAACATAAATTGTCCTTGTAATTGGGTTTTTGACCTGAAATACTTTTGGAAAGTTTACATTTCCTGTGGTACGGCATGCTCCATCTCCATCTTAAACTACTTTAAACAGCATTTTGATCATTATTATTCCATGCACCTTTATGCACTCAAATTATTTAAGGCCACACGGGGCATATTTGTACTTTTAACTTTTGATTTGTCACCACAGAATCATTTAAAATAAAATTATGGAAGTCAAAGAAATGGTGAAAAGTTATACACTTTAACAACTCTTGATTAATATGCATCAACTGCTTTTTGACCTCTGATCATCTAACCTCTTTTTGACTTTTAGGGGTCTAATTCTGGACAGGGTTATCCCATGCCTCCAAAACAATACAGATGGACAGATTAAACTCTCAGCCTAAAAACGGCTTCTTTTTTTATTCAATGCAACATTGTCTCTTTTTGCGCTGTTGATTTGTAACTGTTTTTTTCTTGTTTTACTGACTAAATGTTCTTATGTATTGATTTTTAAGAATATGCCTGTAAAACTAAATACACGAGACGAGACCACTGAGTTTGATGTATTTCTTGACTAGGATGGTGTGTTATATGTGTTGATTAATTCTCCGTTTTATAATTGTTTTACTCTCATAGCGGAATCAGTGTTTTGTAGCGTTTTTGTAATCTTTAACTGTATATTCATATCTTATTGTCAATTATAGATGCAGATCAACATTTTGAGAGACCATTAAAAATTAGATCAAACAGTGGAGTTGACTGGAATGTATGAATATGAGTAACTAGTAAATCGGGACAATTGTGGTGCATTTTCTATTTTTGGCATATAGAAAAAAAGATATTTTGTTTAAATCAATTAAGGTATAATTGAGCAGCTAACAAATAAAGGACTCTTTTCAGCTACTTAAATTCATTCTAAATGCATTTAAATAATTCAAGAAATCTTGCAAGTGTCCTCAAATGTGTTTAATAAAATCTTAAATTAAATTATTCTGGTTGTAATGGGGAATTTCATAATCGGTACAATTGTCGCGGTAATATCGAACGATATTCCGTTAAAATTGTTATTTTATTAAAACAGATTTTTTTATATTTTGTCAATTTTCTGAACTCTTATTTCGGATCGGAATTGGCCTCAGTTACGCTATTTGGCACGCGTTTTTATTATTATAATTATTATTCATATTTTGTATAAGCTTCGCAATTTACTATTCCACCTTTTTGATTTGTTTTATTGGATACTGTTTTTTATGCTAATAATTAAGAGAAAAAAACATTATTGATAATTTAGTACTTTACTAACTTTTTGGAAACAACAACAAAAAAAAAAATTCAAGTGGTTTATTGTAAAATTCCAGTTGGGTCTCATATGTGCAGAAATTTTTTTTTTTTTTTGCTTACAAAAGACTTGAAACACTTCTTTGTCCAGTGTTGGATATTTTAACAACATTTAATCTACAGATTGATTTTTACAAAAGCAACAAAATCGATGTGGGATTAATCGCATCACACTAGTCTAGTCTTCATTACAGAGTCCACATCCGTCCTCAAAATGTCATTCAATAATGATTAATGTCAGTCCATAAAATTCACATGGGCTCAACACATTGCACCAGACGAGTGCTGTTTAAAATTATTTTTTTTAAAGTCTTGGAAAAGTCAAATATTGTTCCGTTTCAACGGATTTGTGAAACATCACCATGTTCTGCCGTACAGCAGGTTTGAGTTCACCATACTGCTGGTGTATTCAATGAGCGCTGCGTCAGTTTGAGACAGGCTGTTCATGAGAGGTGGACTGGGTGACATCTCCAAATCTTCAGCTGAAACCAAAGTCTCACTGCTCATCACATTCTGCACCTGCTGATGGACAGGTGTCTCTGTGTTGGAGCCGTTCTGACACGGTTTACCGTCCTTAACGAGCACAGGCACGGCGACGCGCCTCGGCGACTGTTGCGCGCACATGTTTCCAGTGTCCCCTTGCTGCTGTGGGGACGCTTTATCCTTCGCTTGGCGTTTCATTTTATACCTGTGGTTTTGGAACCAGATCTTCACCTGGGTCGGCGTCAGGTGAATCATGCTGGCCAAATGTTCTCTCTCTGGTGCCGACAGATATTTCTGCTGTTTAAATCGTCGCTCCAGCTCGTAGACCTGCGCTTGAGAGAAGAGGACGCGCCGTTTTCTCCGTGGCGCAGCGTGTAAATTCACCAGAGATTTAGATTCATCCATTCCTGTTAGTGTTCCCATGTTCATGGCCGTCGATGGACCCATAAACCTGGAAACTTGAGAGAACAAGAAAATTGTTAATATTATTATATTAATTGATTTTTGTAATTTAATGTTCCTTTTAATTGTGGATATGTCAAAATAGATTGTCATGGAATGACTATATAAATATAAATATATATATAATTTTATTTTTTCTCTACAAAAAAAACTATTATTTTTCTTTAGCCAAGACTTTAAGAAATGTGTCTATAAAGACTTTCTGAAATAAATTGCGACAGTCAGCCATGGTCGCCCCTAAATGTACATAATTACATATAGGAGATAAAACAAGCCAAAAGAAATCGACAGGGTAAGAAAGGAAATTAGAGAAGAAATAAAAAGAAAATGCAATGTCATATCTAATTTTTTTTATTTACGCATGTAAATTTCATAAATTCCTATCCAATTTAATGGAGTCATCTTTTACAAATAATAATAATAAAAACTTAAATATGTTCACTTTTAATAATAAAATTTTCTTTAAATTTACACTATTTAATTTGATGGAAATTTGTTATGAAATTGAAATGCAGAAATCATTAAAATAGGCTTAAATATCTAATTTAGTGTACAGAATACTGGTGTGTACAGGCAGGAGATATATTTAATCCAAACTTGCTATTATTATTATATATATATATATAATCCGACAATTTATTTTTATAAATAATTATTTGTGATATCCTAAACTATCGTGTAGGAAATTTAGAATAAGACATAAATATATTCAAAATTTCAAAAAGCATCAATAAAATGAAAATGTACATGTAAAACACGGGTTGAACTTACTTGTTGGATATCTCGGCTCTTGGGTCGAGCCGTACCAGGTCGTCGCCGTTGCGCTGTTCCGCATGCTCTCCTGGTACGACGGCAGGTCTCCCATGGTGCCAATAGTCCCGTTGCAGTATCCTCCCATGGCGGTGTGTGAGAACTGGGAGTGGGGCATGTGGTAGGTGTTATGGCTCATGCTGTGCTGTTGCAGGTTTGCCTGAGACATCTGAGTCTGTCTGTAGAGAGGAGACGCCAGGCTCGCTGTGCACTCCATGGCTGCAAACTTCTTGAAGGTCTCCTCAATCGGGCTCAATATATCGCTCACTGAGAAAGGTGTTGAATGTTTGGGGCTCAAGGACATGGTTCAGCCCGCAACTGAGTTTGCCGAAGCTGCCACAAGCCCGTGGATGTGCACGCAACCACCAGATGCCAAATGTCCACCGTGCGTAATCGGGTCCAAATGCTTGCCCTTGAGAAAGAGGCGAGTCCTGGACGCCTATTTCTGTCTTATTCTTGTCTGACTGCAGGTTAACGACAAACATGAGGGGCGGAGCAATGCGGCAAACGAGCCACTGACATCCTAGCAGAGTAATTGTAGAAAATATACCCATGAAACAAAAGATAAGCAAAGAATGCCATCGGAACGCTTGCATTTGCAAATGTGTATCATTTTGAGCTTTAAAGTGGCATCAGGGTTTTTTTGTGTTTTTTTTTTTTGGTTTGTTGTTTTTTTACATTAATCTAAGCTTTCACATTATGATAAGTGCGGAATTTCCTGCATGCTCCTCCAAACATCTGACATTTCTCTTTATGCACACTTGAGTGCACAGTTTAAGATTTAATGCGCCAGAATCGGATATTGAATATACACTGGAATGGCTTAACAATTAGGATGCTACTCGTAATGGTAGTTTATGCTAAAATCAGAGGAATGCATGCATTTGGTTGGAAATTACCACACTAAACAATGCATATATTAACTATCATTTACTGTGCTCGATATTGAAACCGTGAACACTGAATTAACTCATTTTTACCTGAAATATAAATCCTAGATCATTGATTTGTGCAATAATTTGTATGAAACTAACATGAACATAGGGACTATCTTTTTCACAGTTATGCGTTAATTGAACTTTGTGGATTTTGGTGATAATTTATAATAATTTAATTAGCAGTTGAGCTTACAAAGTTCACAAACTCTTCCTAAATGTGTTCTGTGTTACTACATTTTTATTTGCGCGTATTTGATTAAATTTGCAAGATGTAATAATATCTGAAGTCCGACTCACGTGGCTGGAAATATCGAATATTTCACTATGCAATCGAGGAACCCTTAGCCAAAGAATATAAAGTCATGGGGCATCTCCAAAACCCAGTGGTGTGTTTATGATTTAAAAAGGCGCATATTTATATTATTAGCCTTGAAGATCGGAGACAAATGCACAGGTTTCAAATAAAAACCAAAGTATATCCGATCATCTCTAAGGGTCTCTTAGTTTATAGATGTAGATATTAAGAAAAATTTCGGATTACTCTTCTGTTAAAAATGTAATAATAATAATAATAATAATATGAAAATGCATTAATTGTTACAATCGAATAATAATATTGGAATGCAATAATTATGTTACAGCAGCCCACCGAACACGCTTGATTAGATTACACCTTCCCGCAGGTCAAAGTCTGTTTATTCCTATTTATTCAATCGTTTAATATTCGTCGCTTTTTGTTTTAGCTCGTTAAGAAGCTGGGCAGCTCTTAACAATTACACAGACGTTTTTGTTATTCAAATGAGTCACTATGGAATAAGATTGAGCATTAACAAAAACTAAACCTAAAATAAATAACTGTTCCCGGTGTGGCGTCAACACGATCACAAAAGACTTCAAATGTGTATTGTGTTTATTAGTTTTACCACAGAGGTAAAAAAGAACCTGCTACAAAACTGTCACCACTACTGAACTAAAAGGCATTATTTCCGAAATACTGACAAAATTCGTTTTGAAAGTCTAGAGGCGCGTGATGTGGATAAATCAAAACATTTTAGATCACGCGCAAAAAATAAAAAAATTATATTTTCATTTTTTTTTTAAATTTGTTTCCAAAACATTTAAATAGAAATACGGCGGAAACAAACAAGCCAACGCCTATTTATTAGCAGTTTTATTCATTATTTTTGAATAAAATTAATGAATTTTATTTTTAGTTTTATCAATTCATATTATTAATTGTATACCTAGACGCACACACACACACACAATATTGTTTTTAATGTTGTTAGCATAAGTTATATAATAGTTATAATATTTTTAAGATTTACTCATTATAATTTAATAACAAAATTCCATCAAACTTTATAATATAATATTTCTTCAATTAATTACATTTTAGTTAAATATTGCTCAATTTAATGTTATAGAAATAAAATGCGTTCATTTTAAAATAATTATTTTAATTAAAATAAATCATATTTAATACTATTAAATATTTTTGGAGTGTTGATTTATTCTCACTGTTTTATTAAAAATGAAATCATTAGTTTTTGTTGTACACCAAACAAGTTTGCTCCATAAAGGCGCGAACGTTTGCTTCATTAAATCATAGAGCTGCTGTTTGATATTCGGTGCTTCGAGGTCCGAACCAGAAACGAGAAAACAAAGAGAATGTCTTTGTTTTATGTTTCTCTAAAGGTTCTGGATGAATCTCCAGGTGTACATGTGGCACTGTGGCGCACTCGAGTACACATTCCAGCCTGTGATGAGGTGAAAGGTCCAACGCAAGTGACAGAGCACTTAAACAGCCTTTCTTCTGCTGTCTCCCGCAATTAATGTTATTGAAGGACTGAAATGATGCTAATAGTTTTGCAGAACACATTTGGCAGTGTGGAAAGAGTATACCAGTTTTTAGTTTTGCCATTGCATAGCGGATAATGGAATAGCGTTTATGAAATGGTTAAAAAGATAATTTGGAGAATTCCCTGCAGAGATTTCAAACGAGGTAAGGTCTGAATGATTGATCATAAAACCATTAGCCTTTATAACAGTTTAAATGCCTCTTCTGTATTTCCATATGAGCTCCGTGAACAGATCCCTCCAAAAAGACTTGAGCTGTTACTCTAATAAAACTAACTCTGGAGCTTTGACCCTATATTTGGGTCAAATATGTTTAATGGAAGTTAAGAAAGAAAAAAGCTCCATTACAATCTATGTTAGGCCAACGTCCAACACAGTCTTATGAATATTTTATGAGTTGGCTATTTCGTATGATTTTGTACGATTTCATCATGTGCCAATGCCCGGATGTGTAATGTGGATGTAAGCCCGAGGTTCGCGCACAAAGAGTTAAGGACATGCTTATTAATATTATGCACTTACCCAAAACCCTTATCTGAACCTAACTGATCAGCAGAGTGTGCAAACATGACAGGAAGCTGTTGTGTGTGACAGAAGGAAGTAATTGTCCGGTATTAGATGGGAAAATGTCCAGCGACGTCATTGGCTGCAGTAAAAGCCCTACAAATTCATAGGCGTGCAGTCATTTGATATAGTATGAATTCTTACGATTTCGCCTCTTATGAATTAGTACGATTTAGCCATGACGGTGTGTAGCAAAATCACTCCATTTCATTTTCTAAACGTAGTAGGCCTTTTATCAAATATAACTAAATATGTGACATAACATTCTCATCATTTAGTTAAAGATGAAGGCAACAGGCAGAAACGCTTTCTAAACAAAGCTCAATACATGGATGTTGGAAACCATTCATTTCTAACAATTTTTCTAGACTCATATTTACTTTTATTTACCAAACATGATGGGGGAACAACACTTACCTATACATCTATTTAATCATTTAATCGTTAAGAGGTCTTCATTTTAGTGGGGTTTCATTTTATTGTAGGCTACCTCCGACAAAACCTAGACACAGAGATGGAAGTAAATGGTGATAAATTCCCTACATTTAATAGGGAATTTAGGTTATAATTTACAAGCGTACATGTGTTGTCATTTTAGATATACAGTTAGCAGGATAATCTATGCTGGATTAGCAAACATTGGTGTCAACAGCAACATAAAAAAAGCACAAATCAAATTGGCGACAAAGTTACAACCAGCAGTGATGACTTCATTGCATTGTTCCACTTTATCATTATACTCAATTTTACGAATTTAGAATTTTCAAAGTTAAATGGAACGTGTTGTTGCAACATTTTACAGGGAGTGTCAACCGCCAATTGAAACTGAAGGTAATGTGCAAAGCTTAAAGGCTTTATAAAGTATACAAACATGCCAGTTAATGAGTTTTAACATTTGCTACCAAAACAACATCATCACATCATCTGATAAGATTATTTTCAATGCAAATGCACTCCATAGACACTCTCTTTGTGAATAAAATACTACAGAAAACACATGGATGATAAAGTATATTCTGGAAGAATATACAAGATGCAGAGAACAAAAAACTGAAAACCTTCTCACAGATCCGGATCACGTCGAACTAATAAAACCCCACCAGAACCTAGAAACAGAGCAAGCCAAATGTTTTGAATCAACAAATAGAAATATAATATTTTCCCTTATAAAAATCGTTATTTTGTAAATAAAATACTAATTATGCAGAGAACATATTCATGTCTAAATCCAATAATATCCTATACAATAACATGAATCTTCATTTATCATAGAAAATGATTCTATTAGAAATTAAAAGTAAAATACTGAAATAAAACATTGACTGAATTCTTCCTGTACATTCAGACTGAAAGATTACTGCCCTAACAGTATATACAAATACATTTTTCTGAATTATACTTTTAAAATATGTATTTTATTTATATATTTTTTTATTCATATTTATACGTATTGTTGCATGGATTCACACCATCTGAAGTCACAGCACGGGCTTTTAATTCAGTTGTATTTCATTTTGGATATTTATGTGACTGATTTAGTATTTCTGTCACGTCGTTTGCTGTAACACACGAGTGATCAATAATAATCATTTGCATTCGTTAAAGGTAAACTGAGTCTGTTTGTTGCTCGATTCCTAAATTCACAGGGGATGAAAACGCACGTGAAATATAGAAATGATTTACAACAGGACACAAATTTGATGAAATATTGAAACGCATAACAGGAGAAAACATTCTAGTCATATTTCTTTGAACACAATAATAACAGCATGAATTAGAAATGACTTTAACTCTAAAATGCTAATTACATTATTTTACCCCCATCACGACTTGGATCTTAAAGTAATCTTGACATTTTGCAAACTAGTGTCTGTAAATTTACTTAGTCTGCCGGTGGATTGCAGTCCTCCACAAATAACAGCCACATCTTTATGTTTTCATCAATCTTTTCACATTTAAAACCCTTGAATTAACCTTTTTTTCGTTGACTTGAGTCCAAATATGTCCCCTACAAAACGAAGAGATTTTAGGCCATGTTCTCTGTGCTGAATTCACATCTGACCTCTAATCTCCTCCCCTCCTCCAACTCTTCAGATGAGCTCTCCGTCGGTCCTTTCTCACATACCTAACCACCTTCTCTCCCTCTTTGTCTTTCCTCTTCCCCCTTTACCTACACTCTCTCTCCCTCTCCGGTTTAAATGAGAAGAGCAGTAGGCCTAGGCCAGGCAGCTGAGCTCCTCCAGCATTTGAAGAGGCGAGACCCACTCGGCCTACATTAAAGGCACAGTTCAGATCACCTGGCAACCCCAAAACTAACCTATTTAAACCAGTCCACTAGATGACTAGACAGACAGACAGACAGACAGATGGAGATAGATAGATAGATAGATAGATAGATAGATAGATAGATAGATAGATAGATAGATAGACAGACAGACAGACAGATAATAGATAGGCAGGCAGGCAGACAGACAGATAGATAGATAGATAGACACACAGACAGACAGACAAACAGACAGACAATCAGACAGACATACAGACATATAGATAGATAGACAGACAGACAGACAGACAGATAATAGATAGGCAGACAGACAGACAGATAGATAGATAGACACACAGACAGACAGACATACAGACAGACAGATAGACAGACACGCAGATAGATAGATAGATAGATAGACAGACAAACAGACAGACAGACAATCAGACAGACATACAGACATATAGATAGATAGACAGACAGACAGACAGACAGATAATAGATAGGCAGACAGACAGATAGATAGATAGACACACAGACAGACAGACATACAGACACGCAGATAGATAGATAGACAGACAGACAGACAGACAGATAATAGATAGGCAGGCAGACAGACAGATAGATAGATAGATAGATAGATGGACAGAGATAGATAGATAGACACACAGACAGACAGACAGACAGATAGACAGACAATCAGACAGACAGACAGACAGACAGATAGACAGACAATCAGACAGACATACAGACAGACAGATAGACAGACACGCAGACAGAAGGACAGACAGATAAATAGATAGACAGACTATTTTCATTTTGGGTAATGTATTATAGGTAACATTTGTTTTTGTTTTTTAAATAAATATAAAGTTTACACATAAACATTCAACACATCATAATATAAAATAAGGTGTATTACTTTCCACATCATGTCAGTATATATTGAGATTTAACTCTAAATATGATCATATCTGAAGTTTCGGCCAATCACTGTGATAACCTGCTATTGTTACCTCGAGGACCTGATCTAACCTTTAACAAATGGTTTTGTTGGTAACCATATATTTTCAAGTTTCATATGTTTTTAGTGATGTTAAATCGTATATTTGATATGAATAAAGCCAGTTAATTTAAATGTTACCACATAAAGCACTTTTTTTTCAATACACATGCATCTTTGTCAACGATTGATTGGACAAAGTGACGTCTGTTCCTTCCCTAACATTTGCTGAAGTAAGCAGATGTTTTGTGTAGATGTTTGTCCATAGAAGAGTCCTTGAGAAAGCTTAGTGCATTCAGGTACGTCCACACACAACTAAATTACAAGGTTTTTTTGAAGGAGGCGTTCAAGGTCAGCAAACACAATCATATTGCTTGGAAAAGGAAAGTTCTGGATCAGCAAAATTACAACATCTCACCCACCATTACTTCAAAACATATGACTCAGAAAACCAGCCAAAAACCTCTCATGAGAGATGAGGAGAGTAATGCAATGCAAATCCAGTCTCAAAGCAAAAAAAATCACGTAGGCCTACTATAGATATAGCAGAAAATATATAGATTCATATTATAGGTTATGATTAAATAGCAACTATTAGGACTAGTTTGGTTCTCGTAGGTGTGGAAACACCTGCATAGATTTCTTCACGTGGGAAAAATGAAAGTAATTCCAGTGATGCAAATCTCATATGTGTGCATTTGTTCAGTTGTCTTCAGTGTGCAGTTTGGATTGATGGTTTACTATTTATGTTTTGCTCTGTCGCCACCTGCAGGCTAAATAACGGTACATGTTAATATTCAACACCATTTTACAATCAAAACAGCTTTATAAGTTTGATAAATTGTTAGCCTATGTCTATATATATATATATATATATATATATATATATATATATATATATATATATATATATATATATATATATAGACAAATCCATCCACCTCTCCATCACGTGACCTCATATTTATAACCATTGATTGCAATTATCTACTGACAAATGCATCTGAAAAATAGCCTTAATTGCTTTAACGCTATCAACTCACTAGCCCAGTATTTTCCGATATTTTCTGATGTTTTATTATCAGAACTATCGATTACCGCTGCGTGAACGAATCACTTATTAGCCATATAGGTTAGCTTGTAACAGAGCGCTGGGTGGAGCATTGACCCATAATCCATTGAAACAAATGCAGCAAATTCATCCATCTTATCGTCTTTAACCCTGTGGATCAATTAAAAAAATTGCCAGTATATAATTTATTAATATTATTTTACTCTTTCAATTAGTTAATTTTTTCAACCAACATCAGTCTTGATCATAACTACCAAATATTAAGTATTGTCAGGATTTTAACCCTTTAAATGCCAGTTTGTTTACATAATGCCACTGTTGTTTTTTATGAATAAAGCACAAAAAATGAATTTTCATGTACTAAATGCAAAGGGGATTTTTGTGATTATCACTGTCTGGGATATGTCAATGATTAGCAACAACATTTATTTTGATGCATTTAAATTTTTTGTGCAGTGTCAGATTAAAAACAACAACAACAACAAAAAACACTCAGGACCTTGTGTCAAAAAACTGCCATAAAAATATTCGATATTAATATATTTTTCCACTTTCTCTGAATTTTTTTTACCAACATCAGTCCTGATCACAACTACCAAATATTCATTCATTTTCAGGATTTTAACCCTTTAAATGTTGGTTTGTTTACATTATTTTATTTTATTTTTACACACACACACACACACACACACACACACACACACACACACACACAGATAACAGACACTCTGACACCCATACCAACACACCCACACAATTTTAGCTACATCATTTATTCAATTGGCTGCGGATGACAGAAAATAGGGGAAAAGCATGTATTTGCTCCATAGGCTAAATATGAGAGAAATGGCGGCATCTGGTGGAATATATATAAAATGTTAAGCCGGGGCTCCGGAATGAAAGCATAATATCGTAGAATTCATTGGCACCAAATCAATTTTTAATGGGTTTCAATGGGGACATTTTTCTCCTTAAGGTACTGAGTATAACTATTTTGTGTACACAGTGTGTTATAGATGAATTATAAAAACTGAGGTTGAAATATAAAAATTCCCCCCAAAATACACAGCTTTGAAATGTATGCCGTTGGCATTAACACAGCCAAAATGATAGAAAAAAACTAAAATGACAAAAGACAAAAATGTCCCGAAGATCAGACAAGGGTTAACAAGTTCAACACATGCATGTGCAGTATTTGAATGACTAAAGGTAAAGACAGCTTCTGACCAAAAGGGTATCAAAACACAAACAGTACACAAACATAGGACCTTATTCTCAGTAGCGCCATCTTTCATTTTTGACGGGAATGACAACGATCCTGTGGATGGATATCCTATATATGGACTTAGGCTACAGGCTTTTCAATTGTTGTTTAAAGTGTTTTATATTGTTCCACTGCTGAAACATTGAACAACATACTTCTAAGACATTTCAGTTGACAAAAAACATGTGAAAATATTGAGTAAAATTAGATGTGTGCCTTTAAAGAAACTGTTCCCTTGATCCCTCACAGCCTCGTTTTCATTAAGGTGAAATAATCATTCTATAATAATATAATTTGATTCTGTATTTTCTGTCAGGTTTATTTAATCTGTCACTGGAATCAATACAAAATTGTTAATAACAAAAAAAAAAAAGAACCCGGAATCATCAAATTCCTTTTTATTCCTATCCACATGTCACAGTGAATTTAGTCAAGTTGTGCATTTGTTTAATGTCCGCACAAGTTCATGTGAGAACTGACGGTTTTGGTGCTAAAAAATGCAAGCCACTCTGAACGAGCTTCTCTCATAGCACTCATGAAAGCGCAACATTAGGATTTTCAATGAAAAATTGCTAAAATTACAGGTTGTTTTTCATCAAAACCTATCGTAGATCTTCAGACTTTAAGACTTGAAATATAACTCAAGTCACATGGACTACTTTTATGATACGTTTAGGTCCTTTTTTAAGCTTTAGAATAAGGCATTTTCCACTGCCATTGTATTGATAATATCTAATTTTTTGTTCTGCATTAGAAAGAAAGTCATACAGGTTTGAAACGACATGAGGGTGAGTATTTGATGACAGAATAAACATTTTTGGATGACCTATCACTTTAACAACCACATATGGCACATTATGACATTGATATTGGCAATAGAGAACACATCTTCAGTGGTGAACTGAATCCTAGAGTGATCATATGCATTTCTTGGCATCTTACAGGAAGTTGCGATACAAACCTACTCCAGATGAACCTCCTGAAATGTTTCGAGTGGTGGAGTTACCTCAGAAGCCCCACTTATGTAAAGTCCAGTCCCTCAATAAAGAGGACGCTAACTCAGAGGTCACTGTATACTATGTGTGAGAACACACACTTATGGAGCTGCTTGTGATGCATATGGAAGAGCCCTGCTTTGATTTCCTGAGAACAAAGGAAATTCTTGGGTATCAGGTGTACCCTACCTGCCAAAACTCCTCCGGTGTCCTTGGCTTCTCCGTTGCTGTTGAGACTCAGGCAACCAGGATCAGGTCTGACT
Organism: Xyrauchen texanus; assembly: GCF_025860055.1. Classification (NCBI taxonomy): domain Eukaryota; kingdom Metazoa; phylum Chordata; class Actinopteri; order Cypriniformes; family Catostomidae; genus Xyrauchen; species Xyrauchen texanus. Next base: position 3,876,923 of record NC_068303.1, read on the forward strand.
TTGTAGAAGGTAAAATCGAACAATTTCTGATAAGCTTTGGGGAAATGTTGACCAACCTATCAGACAAGGCTTTTCAAACTCTAGTGACTGCTCTGATCAAGCAAAAAGAATGCGAGGACACTCAAATTAGGGATGAAATGGACAGGAACTGCATTGAAGTCGTCACTCGGGAATATGTGAGAGACTCTATAAAGAAATTGAGGTACTGAAAACTTTTACCAAAGACATTTACATTTATGCATTTGGCAGATGCTTTTATCAAAAGCGACTTACAGTGCACTTATTACAGGGACAATCCCCCCGGAGCAACCTGGAGTTAAGTGCCTTGCTCAAGGGCCCAACAGTGGCATCTTGGTGGTGCTGGGGCTTGAACCCCCAACCTTCTGGACAGTAACCCTGAGCCTAAACCACTGAGCCACCACTGCCCCAAAGACAAACTGGTATCTTTTTTAATGGACCACAGCAATGCAAGCAGTAGGAAACTAAGTATACATGTGGTCAGATTTGGAGTGGAGAAGAAAGAAACTCATGGAGATGATCAGACTTCAAGTTCCTCGTCAGCCACAGAGACTCAGGATGGAGGAATGAAGAATTCTTCATATGGGAACGTGTCCGTGGTGACCTTTCTCCCTGCCTCACTCATCCTCGCCAAAGCCACCATGATAACAGACATCCAGGCATTCATGTCTTCCCTACACCCCTACCACAAAATCCTCCAATAAGACCCAAGAGCCGTGGCTACCTCAGTCCAACAATATTGGGAAAACTGTTTTGGGTGGTTATTTGTCTCAGTCATAAATGACAATGTTAATAAAAGACAAGTTGGTTTTACTTTTAATCTATGAACTCTGTCACTTGAGCAATATTAGACGAAACTCTATATGTATAGGATGATCATGAGGGATAAACGTGTTTAAAATAAAAGTAAATATGTAGACCGAATGTTGTAGATTTGATTGAAGATGAGGTTAGTGGCTGATAGAATTAGGGGGGAGAATTTTTTAACTTGAAATCTCTTCTCAAATGGAAATGTAGACTCAATCCTACTGAAGAAATCAGCTGGTTGGCTGGTTTGAGATGGTTGTTGGTAGACCAGTTGGTCTTCAACCCAAAATCCCTCTAAAACGAGACAATTGACCAGCCTGGGAGACTAGCCAAGACCAAACCATCTTAGGCTGGTTTTAGCTTTATTTATTTTATTCTTTTCAACAGGGAAAGTCTTGCCTCAGCTTTTGTTGATGTGGCATCTAGTATGTTTTGTTCAACTGTCTAATCATCAAATGTTAATTTTAATAAATAAAGCTATGTAATTAGACCACAAACAACAACAACAATAATAGTCTTATGTTTGAATATGCATGTCTGCATATTCACTTCAGTAAAATGTTCTAAGAACACAGCAGATCTATCTTTTTTCGTTCAGTTTGTCAACACGACACCAACATAGAGCTAAAAAACAGTAGCTGATATTAAAAATAGCTTTACATGTTTAACACAGATCTAGTAACCTGCTTAAATTGGCAAAAACAACCTCCCAAACTATTACCTCACAAACATAATGCAAAAAGCAACTTAATGAAGACTCATGCACTTACAATGTGTGCTTAAAAGAACAATTGTCCTTTGTTTTTTCTGCAGTGCATCTCACACAATGCTGCCAATCAAGAGCGATGTCAATAAATAACTCTCACTTGTGTGCTCCTCATCTATAGATTAATCATTTAGATCAACATCAATGCCAATAAAAACATGGATAAATGAGCATTGTTGAAAGCAGCTTAGAAATGAAAGTCTGACTGATGGACGATTAATTAAGGGTTGTTTCGGCTCATGAATCTCACTTGTGATTGGTTGGATTGTCGCACAATCAACCCAAAGTAACACAATGCAAAGAATACTGTATACAAATCCACCACTTGGACTCGGTATAGGTTTAGATTGGAAAAGTGCAGGGGACAAAAATCACCTTTTTTAAAGAGTGCGGTGGACGTGTCCCCCCCATCCCCCACAGCTGCTACGCCCTTGCTGCTAAATAACTAAATGTTGGCTAAATGTTGCTATTACACATCTTTTAATAACTACTTTGAGAAGAAGGTCATTCTTTTGAATGAAAAGTACACAGCCAAGCAAAGCTTTAATTTGTATTATTATTATTTGTATATATCTTGTAGCGTACAATCCACACAAAACAATCCAGTAGCCTAATTCCACAAAAATATGGATTAAATGTTAGCCAGACTAGTTTTAAATAAAAAAAACATTGAAATGCTTAGAAATATTTTTAAAATAATTTCTTAAATCTTCAGTCAATCTCTGTCTGCGTAATGTTTCAAATTTGTACATAGTTTAAAGTACTTTGACTCTTCGATATTAGAATTGTAATGGAGTGGTGGTGACGTAGTGGACTAAAGCACATAACTGGTAATCAGAAGGTCGCTGGTTCGATCCCCACAGCCACCACCATTGTGTCCTTGAGCAAGGCACTTAACTCCAGGTTGCTCCAGGAGGATTGTCCCTGTAATAAGGGCACTGTAAGTCGCTTTGGATAAAAGTGTCTGCCAAATGCATAAATGTAATGCATCAATAGATTTACAAACAGCACGTGACGGTGATGTCCCAGTGGGTATGCATTTATTTTAGAACAGACAAGATGAAAATAAAAACATTAGCACGTTAGAAAGTGATTAAAAAGAAAAACAAAATATATATCAACACTATAAATAATTATAATGAGACGTCAGGGAAAGAAAACGCATATTTTCAAAGTTCAGTTACGCAAAAGCATTCAATGGACCTTTTCACCAAGACCATGGCTGCAAGTGGGATAGATGACTGACAGCTGTCAGGGGTGTCATACTGCTGTAGCAGATGTTATGTGTTGTATTTGGGGGAATTGCTTCATGTGGACAGCAGAAAATGGTGCACCTGCTGGAAAAGTACCGGCGATGTCCTGATGATTGAATACTGGTCTGCTTTCCCACACTAGAACGGGAATAGACACACGCCTTGGACAGACCAGAAATTCCGGCTCCATTCCTTTCTCGGACCGGGCCCTTTTGACTTTATACCGATGGTTCTGGAACCATATCTTCACCTGTGTTGGGGTCAAACGTAACACCCTAGCGAGATGTTCTCTCTCGGGGGCTGATAAGTATCTTTGTTGCCTAAAGCGTCTCTCCAATTCAATCGTCTGAGCCTTTGAAAACAGGATCCTCCTTTTGCGCTTCTTCCCCGTGGCCTCAGAGTCCTCTGACCTCTGTCTGTCTCGATCTTGAGACTCATCCGTGGACAGCCCCGGTGTTAAATTGTCTGGAGATGCTGCTGCTGGTGGTGCTGAAAATAATCGAATATTATAATTGATCATAATTAATGAGATGTGAGTCAAATCAATTGCCTATAATGGTCATAAGCTACTTATTCTTAAATTCAACCTTGGAGATTTTATCTCAGCATTAGAGAAATCTGATGTGTGGCAATATATAAAACACACATTTGGGTTTCACTGATATATAAAAGTGCATAAATGCAAGCGGCCTTTTTCATATATGTAACATGTATTTTATCCACTATATAAATTATAGGAATTCTAATATGTATACATGCCCAATTATTTGAACTGTAATATGCTCATATATGGCCATATAGCAGATTTCTTTAAAAACTGTGGTCATTTCGTTTACATATTGTAACTATACCATTTAAATTTGGGAAAATTACGTTTTCATAATAACATAACAAGCATATTGCGATAGAAAAATAGCAGCATTTTTACACCCCAGGTTTTGGTTAACACGCATCAATAGAAATAGAAAAACGTACATGGATGTTGATGGTCACATGCAGATGCAGGTCCGGGCCAAAACGCATCTCTGGAGGATGCGCGCTGCTTATTTCCAGGAAGACTGTGGTTCAGTTCTTCATCCTCATCTTCAGTGTCTTCAGTCACCGATCCCTCATCATTCGTGTCCGGGAGGTCCAAAATATCACGAACAGAGAACCCCGACTTTAAAGTCTTTATAGACATTTTCTTAAACGAATATGTTGTGGGAAAATTCTTGCATCTCAACATTTCTCCAAAGTGTCCAGGTGAATAACAAAATGAAGATGTCGTGTTGGAAAGCACACACACGGATCTGATTCAGTCTCAGATCACTGATGCTCATCGGATGCAATAGTTATTGGCCAATCCAGTCCATTAGTCTGGTCCATTTAAGGTCGTTGATGAATATTTGGCACGCAGGAATATTTGCGTCCTAACGCGCAAAAACGGCCTTGACGAGAGAGGGCAGATCTCGAGTCAAGTACTTGAGCACTTTCCACGGGTTTGAAATCGCGAGTTCTGCCTATATCAATGGAGCATCAGAAATGCATGAGTGTGATGAGGTGACACGACTTTAACACGCAAAGAGGGTGAGACCACACGCCCCCACAAATTTACATATCAGAAGCGTTCGTGTCACAAATGGAAACCCTTCGTTATAATCATCATAACTTTCTACATTTTGAAATGTGATTGGTTGGAAGCATTATATCATCGTGGACGATGAACTGTCCTTATTGAAATGGGATTGATTGATTCAATAAAATGGCAAGAGGCCAAATGATGAAAACCTATTGGGTCATTATTTTGCTTGGAGCTTAAGTTAAGTACCAAATGCATCAGAACAAGAGCACAATCCTGTTACTGACCTCCTTGATGTTATATGATGTGCAGGTCATTGATACTTAGTCTGGTGCTTATAAAGCTTTTTGTTGATTGACATGCTTCACTGTAGGCCTACTGTTTAAGCATGATCATAACTTAAACATTTAAGCTATTTTTAGACCAAAACATGTTGCAATGGAATATTTATATAATAGAAAATGTTACAGGTGGACAGTAGACTTGATATTTATTGCCATAGTTGTACTGCATGTTTCTCTTGGTTGAAAGATTATTATTGTTGATTGCGAATTTGCTGAAATAGTCCATAATTTACTCTTTATTAAGTGGTTTATTTGATTTGATCTTTTCCTCCTTTAAATTTGTTAATTTTCTGTGTGTGTGTGTGTGTGTGTGTGTGTGTGTGTGTGTGTGTGTGTGTGTGTGTGTGTGTGTGTGTGTGTGTGTGTGTGAGTTCAGTTTTGCCTCAACTTATCTGAAAAGTTATAAGAATACCACACGACATCGTAATCGTTCTTAGGTCGTACGAATATGTACGAATTTTAGACTGACCAATCATATACTCGGAGATTTCCTTTGAGATTTTTCCTAATATAAACCCAAACCCTATTTAAAACTAAACTTTTAATTGGAAAATATGTTTTGTGTACCATGGAAGAAAGAAAATAACAGGGTTTAGCGGCGGGTTGGTCTAAAAGTCGTCCGTTTTTGATCCAAGTCTGAGATCCTACCATTTCGCATTCTCGTATTTGTACGAATTGTCAAAAGACAAAAACTTGTAACTCATACTTCACTATTTCCAAGTGAAATGCGTCTTAGCACATACCCAAGATTTCTATGCAAAAGAATAAAGGATGCAGTAGACAATTGTGTCAAATTCTATGTCCTAAAATCAAAACGTATTTCTGATGATCATTTTGACAAGAGAAACTGTCTTTTTGTGTATTAGGCGGCTTAAACGCCTAATTTATTTTCATTAATATCATTAGAAATGATTTGGGTGTCTCAGTATGTGATGTGAATGTTCAGTGCGTTCTGCGTGCGTCATGGGTGGTCGGGCTGAGCAAACACATCTACAAACAACAGCTAAGCTCTGGACAATGCCAGTGAAAGGCTCCCTCTGGAAGTTTTTGTCCTAGATCAGGTTTTGCATTTATTTGGGCCGTAGAAATAATGGTTGATTGACGCCCCCCACACAAGACAACCAAACTGGTAAAATAAAAGTGCGCTTGCTCTTTGTTGTCATGGCATTCAGCTGCCCTCAGTGAACGGATCCTTCATTCATGTTTTAAAGCTTTGGTTGTCCAACCAAATTAGACATTCATACCGAAATAATTTAGGGTTTAAAATATATTTCATGAATGTTTACTTTTCCATGACTAACGAGCTGGCATTTAATTGGCTGGCAAAACCTCTACAACGTAACACATGGGGGTGAGTCACGTGAGTGTTTAATGCATATGCATTGGACTCTTAATGCATGAGGTATACACACTGGCGAGCAAAAGTTTGGAATAATGTGCAGATTATTTTGCTCATATGGATAGAAACTGGCACTTTTATTCACCAAAGTGGCATTCAACTGATCACAAAGTATAGTCAGGACAGGACATTCATTATTTGGTGAATTAAAGTACCAATTTCTGTGCTAACTCAAAAGAGGAGACTAAAATGTCGCAAAAAAAGGACATTTCTCTTCTATCATGATTTATTTGCTCTATACAAGGGCTGGACTGGGAAGAGAAATCAGACAGGTATTTTACATAGCAACTGGCCCAAAAGTGATCACTGTCCTAACGCTGCGGCACATTTGAGCTTATCGCGGCACATTCGGCACGCATGCGCGGATGACCCACCGGCCCGCTCGGTTCTCCCAATGGCCAGTCCGCCCCTGATCGGCCCCAAAGTGCGTCGGCCCACCGGAAAATGCCCGGTATGCAAGATTAACAGTCCAGCTCTGCACTCATGTATTGACGGTGCAAGGGAACTATTAAATTATAAAATATTAATACATTTTACTTGATGGTTGCACCAAAATGACATTTTTCAAGTCATTAAATAATAATGAAAAAAATGTGTACAAAATGCTTTAAATGTTTTTCAAACAATTGTAAAAACTACATGAACTCAAATATTACATGCCTACAAACTTGACTCATGTGTTGTAAATTTGTATCACCTCGGACAGCCTTAATTGTCATTGACCTATTCACGGACTGAGCGTCCCCCTGCCTACCCATTACTTTTTCCTTGTCTGTGTCTCCCTCTTCTGGTGCCGTTTGGTATGCACAACCCACTGATCCAAGTAGGTATACAGGTGAAACTAGAAAAATTAGAATATCGTGCAAAAGTTCATTAATTTCAGTAATTCAACTTAAAAGGTGAAACTAATATATTATATAGACTCATTACAAGCAAAGTAAGATATTTCAAGCCTTTATTTGATATAATTTTGATGATTATGGCTTACAGCTTATGAAAACCCCAAATTCAGAATCTCAGAAAATTAGAATATTGTGAAAAGGTTCAGTATTGTAGGCTCAAAGTGTCACACTCTAATCAGCTAAACACCTGCAAAGGGTTCCTGAGCCTTTAAATGGTCTCTCAGTCTGGTTCAGTTGAATTCACAATCATGGGGAAGACTGCTGACCTGACAGTTGTGCAGAAAACCATCATTGACACCCTCCACAAGGAGGGAAAGCCTCAAAAGGTAATTGCAAAAGAAGTTGGATGTTCTCAAAGTGCTGTATCAAAGCACATTAATAGAAAGTTAAGTGGAAGGGAAAAGTGTGGAAGAAAAAGGTGCACAAGCAGCAGGGATGACCGTAGCCTGGAGAGGATTGTCAGGAAAAGGCCATTCAAATGTGTGGGGAGCTTCACAAGGAGTGGACTGAGGCTGGAGTTACTGCATCAAGAGCCACCACACACAGACGGGTCCTGGACATGGGCTTCAAATGTCAAACCTCTTACCTGGGCTAAAGAAAAAAAGAACTGGTCTGTTGCTCAGTGGTCCAAAGTCCTCTTTTCTGATGAGAGCAAATTTTGCATCTCATTTGGAAACCAAGGTCCCAGAGTCTGGAGGAAGAATGGAGAGGCACACAATCCAAGATGCTTGAAGTCCAGTGTGAAGTTTCCACAGTCTGTGTTGGTTTGGGGAGCCATGTCATCGGCTGGTGTTGGTCCACTGTGCTTTATTAAGTCCAGAGTCAACGCAGCCGTCTACCGGGACATTTTAGAGCACTTCATGCTTCCTTCAGCAGACAAGCTTTATGGAGATGCTGACTTCATTTTCCAGCAGGACTTGGCACCTGCCCACACTGCCAAAAGTATCAAAACCTGGTTCAATGACCATGGTATTACTGTGCTTGATTGGCCAGCAAACTCGCCTGACCTGAACCCCATAGAGAATCTATGGGGCATTGCCAAGAGAAAGATGAGAGACATGAGACCAAACAATGCAGAAGAGCTGAAGGCCGCTATTGAAGCATCTTGGTCTTCCATAACACCTCAGCAGTGCCACAGGCTGATAGCATCCATGCCACGCCGCATTGAGGCAGTAATTAATGCAAAAGGGGCCCAAACCAAGTACTGAGTACATATTTACATTTACATTTATGCATTTGGTCTCACAGGACCTGAAGTGGGAGATACACATCGACTCCATTGTGAAAGAGGCCCAGCAGAGGTTGTACTTCCTTCGCCAGCTGAGGAAGTTCAACCTGCCACCAGTGCTGCTGAAACAGTTCTACTCAGCAGTCATTAAGTCTGTCCTCTGCACTTCAATAACTGTCTGGTTTGGTGCAGCTATGAAATCAGACATCAGAAGACTACAAAGGACAGTTCGGTCTGCTGAGAGGATTATTGGTTGCCCCTGCCCCCCTTCAAGAACTGTACACTTCCAGAGTGAGGAAAAAGGCTGGTAAAATCACTCTGGACCCCACTCACCCTGCCCACTACCTTTTTGAACTGTTGCCTTCTGGCCGGCGCTTCAGAGCTCTGAGCACCAGAACCGTCAGACACAGGAACAGTTTTTTCCCTCAGGCCATCCATCTAATGAACAATTAAATTGCCCCATTGAGCAATAATTATGTGCAATACACAGTTTAATTTTAATTTATATTATCCAACATATCCACTTCTGCCATTACTTACATTGCTCTGTACATAATATACAGTTTTTTGTTCTTTATATAACAGATTGTATTAGATTTGCACTACATGTGTGTATGTGGGTATGTATGAAGGTGAGTGTATGTACGTATATGTATAATTATTTAATTTTGTGTTCTTTTTTGTTTTTAATTACCTATGTCTTGCTGCTGTTTTTGGTATTGTTTGTATTGTTTTAGACTGGAAGCTCCTGTCACCAAGACAAATTCCTATATATTCCTGTAAGCATACTTGGTAATAAAGCTGATTCTGATTTGGCAGACGCTTTTATCCAAAGCAACTTACAGTGCACTTATTACAGTTAAGTGCCTTACTCAAGGACACAATGGTGGCATCTTGGTGGTGCTGGGGCTTGAACCCCTGACCTTCTGGTCAGTAACCCTGAGCCTCAACCACTGAGCCACCACTGCATGATTATAGTTTTCAGAGGGCTGACATTTCTGTATTTAAAATCATTTTTTTTTATTGATTTCATGTAATATTCTAATTTTCTGAGATTCTGAATTTGGGGTTTTCATAAGCTGTAAGCCATAATCATCAAAATTATATCAAATAAAGGCTTGAAATATCTTACTTTGCTTGTAATGAGTCTATATAATATATTAGTTTCACCTTTTAAGTTGAATTACTGAAATTAATGAACTTTTGCACGATATTCTAATTTTTCGAGTTTCACCTGTATGTGCAGGCCGGAGACCCCCAAATGGGAGCGGGATCTCAGAAAGAGGGCGTGGTCACTCCAAAAAGGGGCTGGGCCAAAAGGGGGCGTCACTTCCACGCATGGTTAAGGTTAAAGAATGGGGAAGGGTAAGGCTCCCTGTATCTTTAATGCTGATTTGGCGCTCACGTCCCTTTTTGGAGCTCTGCATACTCAGCAGAAAACACTTTAAAAACGCACTGTAAATGTATTCTTCAACGTGCTATTTTGCATAGGCTGTTAAGATGAAACATAAAATAATGAAGTAAACAATTCACACAAAAAAGAGACTTCTGTTGCACTTTAATCTTGGGTTTCATTCCGGGTAAATAAATGTGCATTTGGATGTAAATTACACGCAAGTGCAAGTGTTCATGAGATACACAAAAACGTAACTCATTATTACTCTTCCTAGTGGACAAATAACGTCACTACCATTTCAAAGTCAATACAATTTCAAGGATTAATCAATAACTGCTTTGAGGTGCTGTAAGCGATTATTTTTTATGGAATGGTGCAGAAACATTCCCTGAAATATATTAATGAAATACCCTTATATTAAATAAATGGAAGTGACGCTCACATTCTGATTTGGCGCCACCCCCTGTTAGAATAACCCCGCCCGTTTTGGATTAACTCCGCCCTCTCTTGGAGACCCCGCCCTCATTTGAAGGTCTCCAACCCGAAGCTATACCTACTTGGATTATTGAGGATTAGAACGGCTAAAATAGCTTACAGCACCTTAAAACTACGGTATCAATAAGTTAAGGTTCACATTTTCATGTACAGTTTGACAGAATCCACATTGAATGATATTAGTTCAGTATGTTAGCCTAGAAGATAAACTTACAGCCGTTAAAACTATATGTATAATAGCCTGCCCTCATAAGGTTGACAGCTATCCGTAGAAATCAAATTGCCAATGAAAACGAAAAAAATCAAAAAGATAAAAATAAAATGCAACACCACTTATTAAAGAAACGCTGCCCAAAAAACCGTTCAGAGAGCTTCATGACCACTCAGCACACTAAATTATTCAAGTTAAACCATGCAGTATTCATTACTGTAATTTTTATCGTTGCACGTGATAATTAGGTCCAACTTTGTGTTGCGGCCCCTTCAGCTGAAAGCAATGCACTGTCTGTGATTTCGCCATAAGAGGGCGGCGCTGTCATGTTTTTCTTATTCGCCTGCAGTTGCTGTTGAAATAAATGTCTCTGAAAAGCCAGACCAAAAAAAAAACATTTTACAGAGAAAGTGTGCATTCGTTTTTATGTGACAGTCAGTTGCGTTTTTAATTCAGTCACATTTAATGCAAAGTCACTTCAAGTTTTAGTTTAAGTATATTTGAAATTGGAACCCAAACGAAGATTTGTTGAAGAATATTGAGCTTTGTAGGTCTATACAATGCAAGTGAATGGGATCCAAAACTTTAAAGTCCCGAAAACCACATAAAGTCAGCAAAGGTTATCCAAATGACTCCAATGGTTTAATCCATGCCTTCTGAAACGATCCAGTCAGTTTTTGAGAACAGACCAAAATATTACCCTTTTTTTTCACCATAAATCTTGACATCTACAATCTCCTTTGCGACCATGATTTTAAGCTTGATTACACTTCCTAGAGCCATTTATCGATCTTGAAATCATGCCAAGAGACTGTAGGGGCAAGATAAACAGTACAAAATGTGTTAGATTTTAGTCTGAAGTGACCCAAAGACCGATTGGATCACTGGACTCGTATATGGATTACTTTTATGCTGCCTTTATGTGCTTTTTGGAGCTTCAAAGTTTTATTCACACTTCATTTGCATTGCATGGACGTACAGAGCTGAGATTTGTGTTCAGCAGAATAAAGAAAGTCATACACATCTGAGATGGCATAAGGGTGTATAATTGATGAGAGCATTTTTATTTTTAGGTGAACTATCCCTTTAAATCTTGCTTTCACCTCATGTAGATTGTATTTACCTCATGTTGATTTATTAAAACGTCCTCACCTGCTTTGACTGTTAGTTAAGATGTGATCGATATAGAAAGAAACGACGTGGTGTAGCCTATTAGTAACATTTGTTTTGAAATGTACTGTCTGAGTTGCTCTTTTGAAAGTAGCCTAATAGTCGAGCCACAGTAGTTTTTTTATTTAAATTATTATTATTATTATTTTTTTTGCATTACGTTCAGTACGTTTTCTTGTCAAACAGGATAAACCTATTAGGCTAAATCCCCACTTTCATTTCAAATGTACTTTTTTGATTATTGCTTTCATTTTTTTCAAGATTTTGCAAAGTCATTCCCAAAAAAAGTTAAAAGCAAAAAAAAAAGAAGAAGAAGAAGAAAAAGCAGCATGTACTTAATGAGGCGCATCGTGACAATTGGGGCGGAGTCAAACGAACTGTTTAGTGAGATTGACGTCTGTGACGCGTCAATTTGAGCGCACGCTCCAGTCTGCTGGATGGACGCAGTTTCTCGAGTGGACCAAAGATTATTGTAAAACGTACCCTTTGTACAAAACTCAATTTAGCCATTAAATATACGAACAGGACAGTCCTTACCGAGAGATAGGCTATACGGGGAAACATCTCTCCAATGATGCAAAACTGCAGCAACTTTTAAAGGTTAAAGAAGAGGAACCGTTTAATAGGGAAATATAACAATGCAAATGGGTAAGTACCAACAGATCTTTTTAGAAAAAAAAAAATGCGTACATTTTATGAAAACAGTGAGAATAAGTTACAATATTGGATATAGGTCATCATATTTGAAAGAGCATTAAACAGCAATTCGATAAACAGTTCACATATACATACATAGGCCTATATCGTGTGTGTGTGTGTGTGTGTGTGTGTGTGTGTGTGTGTGTGTGTGTGTGTAGCCTATACACACATACACACATGAAAACTTTTCATATAGTTCCATGTATTTTCTTTTTCTTAAACCATCTGTTTGATTAAAGGCCTATAAACAGATGCATATGACATTGATTTGTATTATATTAGCCCATACAGTATTTCATTCTTGCAGATCAGACGTACGGTGAGGTTAACCAGCTCGGCGGAGTGTTTGTCAATGGTCGACCCCTTCCTAATGCGATTCGGATCCGGATTGTCGAACTTGCGCAGCTCGGAATCAGACCGTGTGACATCAGTCGACAGCTCCGGGTCTCTCATGGCTGTGTGAGCAAAATTCTGGCCCGATACAACGAGACCGGCTCCATTTTACCCGGTGCAATCGGCGGGAGTAAACCCCGGGTCACGACACCAAACGTGGTGAAGAGTATACGGGATTATAAACAAGGCGATCCTGGAATATTTGCTTGGGAAATACGCGACCGACTGCTGGCCGATGGAGTGTGTGACAAATACAATGTTCCGTCTGTCAGCTCCATCAGTCGCATTTTAAGAAACAAGATTGGGAACCTGTCCCAACCGAGCCAGTATGACAGCAGCAAACCCTCTCCTCCACTCTCCTACAATCATATGTATCCATATTCCTACCCGAGCGCCATGTCCCCGACCGGGTCCAAATTGGGCAGTCCCCCTGCTGTGTCTGTCAGTCTGTCCCGGGCCTGGCCGTCCGTCCACACCGTCAGCAACATATTAGGAATACGGGCTTTCATGGACCCTGCAGGTAATTAGTCTCAAACTGAAGTTTGAACAAAGTTTAGCCTCTTACATGCAGGCCTACAGTTTGGATATCTGTTTATGAGTAGGAAACGATACATTTATCAGCATATAAAATAAACGATTTTAGTTTTCATGTATTCACACACCCAAAACAATCATTTTAAGATTTTAATTAAATAACATTCTATCTAATTAAAACAAGATGACCTAAACATTTTAAATTGTATTAATTGAATTGAGCTAAAAATTACAACATTTAATTTGATGGAATTTTGTTATGAAATTGAAATGCTTAAATCTTAAAAATATTATATATATATATATATATATATATATATATATATATATATATATATATATATATATATATATATATATATATATATAATATTAATTTTTTTTTTTTTATTTTATTTTTTTTTTTTGTAGTGCATCCTGAATATATTGCTGACTTTTGTATGACAAACTGCTTTTTTGTTTCTCATTTGGAAGTCGCTTTGTGTAAAAGTGTGTGCTAAATGACTAAATGTAAATGTAAATATAAATGCAAATGCTGGACAGTTTTCCATTGACAGACAGGTCAAGAGGATATAATGGCCTGTTTCTCTATAAATAGAGAAGACAGGTGAAATGGGGTGAAATATTCGGTATGATGGCTAATCGAATATTTTCATGGATTACCTTCTTAATTTTGTCTTTCATCTGTATTGAGCGCTTCATATATGACACGTGACATGCGCAGAACACACATAGGCCTGTCAAAATTAAAGGCACTCACAATGTCGGCTTTTGGGGGTCCTATAGACAAAATTGAGCCAACGAGAGATTAAAATATTCGTTTGTGTAAAGGTAAATACGAGTGAAGAAACAATTACTATGTATTTAGGGTCAGAGCAACATATATTCTATTAGGCTACAACAAAGGCGGATCAAGACCAATTCTTTATCTTCTTAAAATTAATTATATTATCAGTTTAATTATTAATATTATAATATTAGTATTATTGTACAAATTAAACAGGCCTATATCTTAATTATGCATTAAAATGTTCAGTGAAATAATGTGGAAAAATAATGTTTACAGCCATAGCTGGAGCCGAGAGTTATCAGCCGAAAATGGAGGACTGGACGGGTGTTAACAGACCTTCATTCGCTTCTGTCCACGGAGTCAACGGGATTGATAAAGCACCCATAGAACCCGACATTAAGTACACCCAGGTAAGCTCTTAATTCATTGGTTTATAAATAAATGTTTTATTTATATTATGTAATTTTAACCTCTTAACGGATAGGATACCTATAAGGTACATGTTTATTGTGAATTTATCTCATAATATTGCTTTGAGTATTGCCTTAAATAGATTTATCTATTTCAAAATAATGTAAATATACATTATATAACTTATATATAAGTTCAGGGTTTGACATTTATCAGTGAGTTAGATATTGGCTATTGAGTTATCTCCTTTATTACAGATTTTCAACGTGTTTTAAGTACATATATGGAATATAATTTGTAATCATGCTTGGATAGAAAGATGCATTTCAAGAGACGTTATCAATTATTTCAACCGATTTCAGGCTTCTTCAAATTTATCCGGTTGTGTCCCTGCGTGTGCATACTCAGCCACTAATCAGTACGGTGTTTACGGTGGACATACCGGTAATTATGGGCATCACTGGCAGTCTCAGGGCTCGAGTCTTGCCCATCCGAATACCGGAACCATGATACAGAGCCCGAACCTTCACGGCACCATATCCTTCAAACATCAGTCCCGAGAAGGTAAGACAACTTAAAGGCAAAAGGCACGATTGAGCTGCGAAAGTTAAGAAATGGACAAAGCAAAAACAATGATAATTCAGATTAAAACGAGGTATATGCAGCGCTGTGACGTTCTACAAAAGGCCACTTTAAATTGAGCAACTATTGGCATTTTATCCAAACTGACCCTATACAGCTTGTCTGAATGCATTGTGAAGGAAGAAGCTTTTAAAATTCAGCTGAAGGACTCCATTACGGCTTATTTGCTACATAAACACTCCTCTATTTTGGTTGTAGCTGTAGACAGAAAGAGTCCTCTGAGCAAACATCAGCAAGAGGGTCTGAGTGGCGTTCATGGACTATCGCTTCCTACCTCAGAATCATAATAACACAAAGACTTCCGGAGAGAACAAAAAAAAAAAAAAGGTTTGATCTGTTCATCTTTTGCTTATGTGCAGCTTTAAGGACTCACATCAGTAAGTTATTGATAAAGCATGTACCCGAATGTTTCATACCATTATAGACATGTGGGATCTGAAGCTGTGGACATCACAGGGGGATTTGTTTTTATTATTATTATTATTATTATTATTATTTGTTTTTTTTTCTTGTTGCAATATTTGCAGTAAATTGTTCCTTGTTTTGTTTTTTTGGTGCATATGAATTTACTGTTTGACTGCTATTTTAAATGGACTGCATTTTGTTTGAACTATTCTCTTGACAATAACTCAACATTGTTAGACTAATTCGCCACGACGACATGAAACTGTTGTGTGCAAATGAACATGTCAGTGCATTTTCGTCTCCAATACTGAAAGAATATGCAGTATATACATATCTATTTTTGTAATTCGATTTCTGCTTAATAAAGGCATGTCAAAAGTGAACCTTATTGCTTATCGTCGATTCTATGGGTCATTTCTCTGCAGTCAGTTTATCACATAACATTTACAGAGAGATTATGCTGGATTTTAGTGGTGATGTTTGACAGAATATTTGTGCTGACTACCATATTACAAAGGCTACTGATGCATTTAGTCTATTAATAACGCTGACAATCACATGAATCTGTTGTTTTGGTAAATATTTTACACTCATGTCCTCTTTGATAATGCAAAGATAACTAATTAGGAGGATACCACCAAAAAAAATCATTACATTTCCAGAGACTCTAAATGTGTATAAATAATAAAACTATACAGCAGGCAATAATAGTTTGAGTATTGACTGACTTATTCGATAAACTGCGTTTTCGTGGCTTTATATAATATTTTAAATAGCTAAATATACAAAATAAATACTTAAATAAATAATAGAACTAATAATAATAATGCAAATAATTAATGATAATAAAAAAAAAACCTGACAGTCCACAAAAAGCAACTTCAATTGCAGTGGATGGAACTGTTGAATGAACGCTTAATTTGCGTTGTACAGTTTTATCACTTTTATATTATTTACAATTAAATAAACATTGAAATTACATGCACTCAAAAAAATAAGCCTATTTTTAAGATTTACGCACATGAAAAATTTACATCGAGCTGAATTGTTTAATCAAACAAAATTAAACAAAAATGTTTAATATCTAAGGTTTCATTTATTTATTTATTTTTTTAAAGAGAGCTCAGTTCAATTAGATGGAAATTAGTTATGCAATTGAAATGCGTAAATCTTAAAGATATTTTTGGAGTATGCATGTTTTAATTTTTTTATTTAAAATTTTATACCGTTAATAGACGTAGATTATAATTATTATAGTTGTTATAAACACCAGACGATATTATTGTAGCATGCTATTATTGTTAATATTATTATTATTATTATTAATATTATAGGTAAATGGTTTTTTTATAATTCAAATACATTTTTGTGCATTATTTATACATATCATAATCATATAGAACATATAATAAGGTTTCATAATTTGTGACGGGGTAAAAACGATGTCATAGACATTCTCGTTCAGCTTTTTGCCAACATGTTTTTATGACCATGACATTTTATTTATTAGACTCCAGATATGTTTCAGCAAGGTTCTGTGTGTCCTATATTTCTCTCAAATTTTGACAAATTGTTACACTGTTTTCCAGAGAAATAATCAGGCATTATGACGTGTTTGCACTGTTGTAACCATGGCATTTGCTAAGGTATAAACGAATAAATTCAGCTCTAAGGGTTATTATCATTATTTTTAAAACACAGAGCTGAATGCTCTCTGTCTAACTTCTGGTTTTAATTTTATAAAACTATACAGGCAAGATAAGAGCAGTTTTAACATGCAAACACATATTAGAACTGCATGTTACAAAAGGAAAATATGTTGATATAAATATATGTGATATATGTATGTACAGCAAATTAGTTATAAACTTTCGAAGAGGGAATTCTTGGCGTATACAGATGGGGTCACATTAGTAAACACAACATTGATTCCAAAGCTTTCAAATGTTCCTTAATTAAAAGGCACCATTTTATAAAACAAACAAACACATGTGCCCATATGATCAAATTCATCTGGTAGCCACAGAGTACTCAAAAGTTGTTATACGTTAGAACACCAGGCTGTATAATGTGTGTAGATCTAAGCATGTACATCACATGCTATACTGGTGAATATTTACACAGTAGATGAGATATCAAATAAAACTCAGCACACCCTGAAAACAATTATCCTGGAAGAAAAAGCTGGTCGATTCACCACAATTATGGACAAAAGTTCTCATTCTACCATCCTGTGCCTGTTTCGGGACATGTCTGTATATTCCCAGATGAGTGAACTATTGGTCCTTATCTGCCCTGTCTAGAGCATCTATACTCTTCTTTCTTACTTCTGTGTTAGCCCAGGCATGCCTGGCAGGTAATGTGAGATGTAACATGGTCCAGTTGCAAACAGTCCTGTCTGAATAAGGGTGTGCTAGCACTCTATGCTGATATGCAGTGAGACTTAAGCTATTAATGAGCTCTCTACTGCACAACTGGCATATCAAAGTGTTTTAAAATCAACTCATCAACAATAAAATAAAATGTACAAATAAAAATGTAGTTCCAATATTCTTAGCTTCCAAAATGTTAGTTTAGCTCCTTATCATGGAGGGTGATGTGCAGGCTAAGATTTCCATGGTTTCCTTAATAAGCAACACTTTTAGACCCCACCATTCATGTGCACAATAATTATGCACATGAATTGTCATACTCAGGGGCGGGGCCAGAAGGGTGGCCAAAAATGAGCTTTGCCACTCTGCTTGGCACCGCAATTCGGACCCCTTATGGCGCAATAGCTTAGCCCGTCCGTGTCCAACATGGTTCAAAACAATACAGAATATTTAATGATTTTACAAACTTTTCAGGTTTAAAATCTTTGTGGTTATGGTTAGGTTTAGAGTTATGGATAGGTGTAGGTGTATGGTTGCTTCGGGACTCCAGATGATCACAACAAACAGTGCATGAATGTGTCATCCATCTGTTCCATGACTTCAGGATTTCGCTGGTTATTTGGAGGGGGTGTAATGTGAGGTGGACCTGCCTTGTAGTGGCCGCAAAACTGGCATACCGGGCATTTTCCCGGTGGGCCGACGCACTTTGGGGCTGATCAGGGGCAGACTGGCCATCGGAAGAACGGAGGGGGCCGGTGGGTTGGCCAGTTTTGGGCCAGTTGCTATGTAAAATCCCGGGCCGATTTCTCTTCCCAGTCTAGACCACTTGTGCTGGGTGTTGGCCTCGTAAAGCTCATTTGGTGTCTTCGGAGCGTGGGGTTTTTGGGAAAAGGGGGCGTGGTCTATCCAACATTTCAGCTTGTGGAAATTCCAGAATGGCTAAAATCGCTACTGTAAGTTTTGAAGTATTTTTATTTGTACATTTTTTGATTTTCGGAATCAATGTGTGTTATGTGGAAAATTCCTCAAGTGATTTTGGGAGAACATGGATAATCATGGTTTTGCACAAAGTTGTGGCGCCAGCTCAAATTTTGCTTGTTGTCATGAATAGAGCAACATACCAAATACTCCAAAGACACTCCAAAATTCATGTTAACTTTCCACTCAAAAAAATGATATAATGCTGTATATTAAATTATAACAATGCAAAACAGAAGCATTGTAACTAGTGGTCCCAGGCTTTTGGACCCTGTTGTATACAAAAGAGTTTAAAAGCGGTTAACATGATGATACTCATATTTGTTATTTTAGGAATTAGCAGTCAAACAAAGAGCTAGTGAAGAAAAGCATCTTTAAACATCTTAATCCATGTCTCAGACATATCAGTTTTTTACGACATAATAGATGAATCAACTGAGGTTTTCTATAGCATTATGATGAAAACGCTAACAACATCACATGAAGAGACATATGTCAAAGCCTGAGGATAATTATGGGCTATTATGGTACATGCTTTGTTGTAAAGAAATCATTTTGACTTTTGTTAGTTATGATTGTTCTCCACACCTTGCAAAATCATTTATCTCATCCAAGTCAAACACGATTAGATGCAGCACACAGCTCTATTTCAGGATATTCAGGGTTTGAATGTCCCAGTCAGTGAAACACAGACAGCAGGCGCCATAAGATGCACTACAGTCAGAGCGTGAAACCACAGCTTGACGTCTCCTGCGTTACTGCTGTCTTATGCATAGGACTACCTATCACACACTCATTCACAATACCGCACACATTCAACGCCACACACACTTCATCATAAACACTTCTTTTCAAATCAAATCTACATACACAAATAAACGACATCATACACACATTTGATTCCTTGGCGACTAATTCTTCAGTCAGAGATCTGTGAATTCCTGCTTGTGTTTAAATAAAATGCCAACTGTAACAGAAACAGTTTTCTTACTCGGTCCTAAACATAAAAAAATAAAATGCAAATAACCATTTAATCCTAGTTTGACTTATCAACTTTCTTATCAACCATCTTTTGTTGTTGCGTCCAATCAAACTCTACAGTGCAAATTCATTTGTCACTTTGTAGAAGTTAGCCAAAATTAGCAGATGCCAACATATGCAGGTTGCATGACTTGCCCTCGCCCTTAAAAAACATTAAACAAAACTTTGCAAGATAAAAGAAAATACAAACCAGATGGCTTCACAAGCAGTTAAGATCAACATGATTTGTGCCGACCAGTGTTGGGTGTAATCTGACTACAGAATGATTAGTTACTCTTATCTAATTACATTTTGCACAAAAAGTACACTGCACTCCCTAATAAGTTAGCAGGACTAAAAAAATTGGGGCAATCAATTTTTTTAAGTTAATAACCTCCCAGGTTTGAGTAAACAGAACGTTTAGATTGTGTACTACACATGCAGATTAATTTCTCCTAATTTAAAATATTGAGTAAGCTAACTCATATATTTGAATGGTACTGAACTTTAAATTGGACTCTTGGCTGAAATTAAAATGACCAAGAAAGCTCAACTTAAATTCTTCAAGTAGAGGAAACCTAACTAACTAATACTAGCTTGAACTAGCAGTGAATACTAGCAGAGTGCATGCACACATTGGTAACACAATGCATAGCAATTGCTCAATTAAATAAAGTAATATACTGCAGAACAATATTTAATTGTACCTGTCCTCAACTTAAGCTCAAGCTCCATTATTCATCATAATGGTAACCCCCCAAAATATGTTTTCAATACTCAAAACCATTAATTAGTGTTTACCGTCTAGGTAACACATTACATTTTAAATTCCTGTAATCAGATTACAGTTACCGACTTTATGGTATTTACTTTTAAGTGCATTACTTGGGCTACACATACAGTATTTCTAAGATAATATTTATGTATGAATAATGTTCATATGCACGTCCGTTTGCGTTTCCGTGACAGCTGAAGGGCGTGTGATGGACAAGGAGGAAATACAGACAATATTTTGAACTCCTTGAGCAGAGTAACAAAAACTTTTGGGAAAAGTGTCATAAAAGTAACTTAAAAGTCAAATAATTAGTAATGTGATTACATTTTGCTGAAGTAATCTGTAAAGTAATTTTATTACAATTTTAAATAAGTAATTAGTAGCTTGTAGTGGATTACTTTTATCCAATATAAGTACTTTATCCAACACTAGTGTTGATAATTAGCTGAATTATGGCTACTGTAAATACAAATGACATGCTGTTAAAGACACAAAAATCCTATTTGGTTGTATACGCGAAAGACCTATTTCCTCATTTGTACGGGACACTTATTGTATGTTAAAACTGACTTCACCAGAAATGAGCTAGTATAAACAGTGTGTTACTTAAGAGACACATGCACAAAAGCACAATCAGACACTGAGAAAACAGTGTTTACCATTTTGAAACGTCTCTCTGGATTTCCTTTTATTTTTTATTATAATTAATCGAAACAAATCGTTTAAAAGAACTGATTTGCTAAAACAGGTCGCACTACAAACACCCTGATGCCAAATGCACCACTGAAATACAGAATTGCAAAATGTGGTGTTACTTCCCAGTTACTCAAACACATACTTAAGTGAAGCTTCATGGGAAATGAGCAAATGGATGCTCATGTGATCTCTGCAGTTTAGGGTTACTCTGGTTGCTGAGCACTTGTGCGGGTGTGCGCCAATCTATTTCTTTCGTTTAGCCAGTCATGGTCTTCAAACCCAGCCTGTGTCTTCTAAACAGTCTCTGTTTGCTCTTATAAACAGCGTGCTGCTGCGGAAGCCTGCGGTTCTGATCCGACTCCAGGCTCAGCAGTTCTGGTGTTTGTTTTGGTGGTTTGGAGGCATAGCTCTGAAAGATGGTTGAACTGAATGACCTTTGAAGCTTGGCGTAGTGGAAGAATATGAGCTATAGTCCAGAAGTCCAGAAAACAATGCGTCTTATGAGGTCACACTGAACGTGGAGACTCACTAGAGTCGAGGATACATTTGTTAAAGTTCGTTATGGGTTATATTTGTGCCAGACAGCTTGCAAAGTAGCACAATGTTGCTTTTAATATACACTATATTTCCTCTTCTTGACTAAAAGGGCTATGCTCCTCATGTTAACAGTTTCCTAATCTTTGGGTAATGCAAGAAACAGATGCAAAACATGGCTTTTTCAAATTTTAGAATAATAGTAGAGTCAATAAAACTATGATATAACACTAATGGATTATAGGCAGCATGTAGTGACCAAAAGGTTTTTAAACAAATCAAAACTATCATAAATTGCAGCTTCTTCAGACAGCAGCCACCCTTAACGTAGATTACGTGTCAGTTTGTTGTGTAATGTATTTTGTGGGGAAATATTCATCAACAAATCAAATTTCAAGCATTTAAAGGAATGTAAAGGAAAGCTCAATCAACAGCATTTTTGGCATAACTGAGTACCACAAACAATTATTGGTCTTGTCCCTCGTTACACTAAGGCACTTCAAACGGAGGTAAACGAAGCCAGTCCATCAATGCTAAAATACACATCTTTTCAGAAGTATAGCCATGACGTAGCAACCTTATCTGTGTAAAGTTATTTCCAACAATGGCATCACAGAGTTTCACTTACAATGGAAGTCAATGGGGAACATTTTTGGAGGGTTTAAAGGCAGAAATGTGAAGCTTATAATTTTATAAAAGCACTGACGTTAATTCTTCTGTTAAAACATGTGTATTATCTGAACTGTAAAGTCATTAAATCATCATTTATGCGGTCGTTGTAGGGTTTCAGGGTTTCCAGCGTTATGTCGCAATGGTAAAAAAGTTGTAATATTGGATATAATTTTAAACAGTAAGCCATTTTATCACACATAAAACCATGTTAACATGTGTAATGTTTATGTCTTGTGGCTATACTTTTGAAAATATGTGTGTTTTATGGTTTATAGCCTGGCTCCATTCACTTCCATTGTAAATGCATTATTTAAAAAATAAGTCATGCTTACTGTTAAAAGGGATTTAAGTCTGGGACAAACTGTCAGCAGTGTTTTTTTAAGGTGAGTCCATTTCAAAATCATCCATTGTCATTGAAAGTCCTGAACAAGAGTTAGTGCCATCATGTGACACCAAGTGTCGATTCATCTTTTGCACTGACACGCTGCTGACCTCGTCAGAGTGTTTCATTTGTAACAGTGGTTAGCGACTGCCAAACTCGTTTTTCTACTGCATTGACACGACTGTCTCTAATCTGAGCTGTACTATAAACTCAGTCTGCACATGTGACAAAAAAGAATAAAAGAACAACGAGGTATTGAGATGCTTTTCATTGATGTCATTGTGTTGATTGCTGCAGA
The DNA here is from genome assembly GCF_025860055.1 of Xyrauchen texanus. Lineage (NCBI taxonomy): Eukaryota > Metazoa > Chordata > Actinopteri > Cypriniformes > Catostomidae > Xyrauchen > Xyrauchen texanus. Next base: position 3,900,071 of record NC_068303.1, read on the forward strand.
AAGAGAGGTGTGAATGTGTCTGAGAGTCAAAGGCATCTTTACTGAAAAGCTGCACGCACACATTGAACTGGACAGATCGCTATCTCCTGCCGAGGAGAGAAAATTCAAGTCTTGACAGCAATCTGCAAATTCCATCTCAACTTTCTGGCTGTTGTCCACTGGATATCTCAGCCCACTGATATGGAAGAGGTCCACTTTACAACATCTCCCAGGTTTAACCCCCCAAAGTGTGTGTGTGTGTGTGTGTGTGTGTGTGTGTGTGTGTGTGTGTGTGTGTGTGTGTGTGTGTGTGTGTGTGTGTGTGTGTGTGTTTGTGTGTGTGTGTGTGTGTTTAGTGTAAGGGTGTATGTCCCTTTTTAGCTTATCGGCACATTTGAACTGATAACTGATAGAGTTCTAAGAGACCAAGCTTACCCAAAACTCGGATTAGGGCGCCTACATACTACTATTTGGTAATATAATTTTAATACATGTATTACATATTTAATCTTCATGGTGAATAAATGATAAAATCACTATTTAAAAAAAAACAAAAAACATTCAGTATTTTTTTGTGAGGGTTGATCCTCTCACAACATCAGCATTGGAAATATCGACACTTTAGGATCGATCCACCCATCTGTATCAATCTGTCCAGCTTTCTCTATTGTGCAGACACAGTTTGGGCCTGAAACATACTCCATGCAAATACATGAACACAAATGCTTCTAGCTACCCAGCTCATTTTTGGGTGCTGTGTTCCGAATGTGTCAAAGACATGTAACTTATTACACAACACATCTGTGCGTTGCATTCTCGGCGTTGCCGCAATGGGCG